>NC_134403.1:244094132-244431632 GCF_038048845.1 Mixophyes fleayi | reverse complement strand
GTATAGTCTACTGTTTGTACTATGTGTGGCGCTGCGGAAACCTTGTAGCGCCTAACAAATAAATGATAATAATAATAATTATGTTTGTATCATGTAGAAGTGCATTTGACATCACAATGTTCCTGTATCAATTACACACAAACATCACTACTCTTGCTGTCATAGAATCTCGTTCCTCCCACTATGTATGTCAGTCCGTGGCCTCCTAACTTTTTCTATTCACCTTCTCACATCATAACACAGGCCCTATCCTCACACAGTCGCAGATTTGCCCTACAAGAACAGTACTTCTCAACTCCTAAAATCTTATGTGCTGCTACAAACATTTCAATGGTCATTGGTTACAGGTTGTTCAATCCCCACCCACTGCAATACAGGGTACACACAGAAGAACAGGAGATCAAGTATGAATACAAAGAGACTCACACCCTTGTCAGATGTACGTTAAAATAAAACAATCAAGGTGCACATATTACAGCTCTAGATATTATAATGTCACAACCCTCTCTATTATTTCTCGTTTAGTGATTGTTGTGTCAGCTAAATTCTCTGTGAAAAAGAAGTCAGTGATTTTTATTTCTACCCAAGGAAATGACCTTGTGTTTTACACCTAACAAATTCTTATACCAGGTGTGGTACATAAGAAAATTTTGCAATCAAAGAAAACTAGACTTCTTCAAATAATAATTTCTAAAATAAGTATTGCCACAACAGTATCATTTTTAATTGTTATTTTGCTCATTATTAAGCAGTTCTTGGGAAACAAAGATTATTTCTATCTGCTTAAAAATTGTCTTTACAAAAAGGAAGCAGACCAATACAAGAGCCTCAGTTTCTAACAGTGTAAACATTAATTAACCCAGGCAATGTTAGACGCACATTCTTCTGATGTATTTTTAACCTCATGCATAGCTGCATAGTTATTAAGCTTGAAAAAGGCAAGTCCACAAAGTTCAAGCTTTCCTCTATTACCCCACTGTTGTTCAGGAAAGGCAAACAAATCCCTGTGCTAACCATTTTCAATTTGACACACTGGGAAAAAAATGTGTTCTTGTCTACAAAAATAATCAGATTACTCTCTGGATCAGAAATTCCTCTTCACAAACAAACGTTCACAGGCATGTGTTTATGTACATAATCCATCCTATGAAACAAAATAATATGTAAATAATATACTGTAAATATTCCATTTTATGTTACTGTTTTTCTTGATCTGTCTTCTTGTAGTTTGTACAGGTTTGAAGCACATAACATGCTAATGTGTCTAAATAAATAATTTCATTGTAAAAGAGTCTCTAATCTAATATAAAGAACATATTTTTTCTTATTAAATGATATTTGTGCAATGTCTTTTTCATACTCTGGTGAGGAAACTTCTATACCATATGGAATATGAGGTAGAATTACACCTTACATACTTACATACATGTAGCAGTGTTTTGGGCTAGACTACATGGGTTACTCTCAGAAGCACCATCTCACTATTAATCTCATAACAAATATTACTTGTTTTTTAACTCATTGTTTATTATGTGCTCTACTAGGCAAGCAATTTTACCTCCATGCAGTGCGATGATTTCCTTTAATCGCACAATGCCATACATTAATTGCCTCACATGAACTTCAGACAATTACTATCCTCCATAAAGCTTAATGGGCTAAGCGATTTATCCCTATTTCAGGAGATATTGTATGATCCTGTGCAGGAATAAGAACTGAGGGATAAAATATAAGCCTGAAGGCAATGTAAAAGCCGAGGCTGTATCTTCAAACTGTATTATTCTCTGGAGTTAATAGTTAACTATGAAGTATGCCCATCTGTTGTCATTCGGGAGGGGTAGACAGGATCTATAAGTTGGATGTGTGGAGAATTAAGCAGTCTCTACATTCCGGACAATGACCACCCACCCTCCCTGGTTGGCGGTACTTGGTAGCACGGATGCAAGGCTGGATGCTTATCATGTTGTTGCTCAGTTATTGGCATACTGGCACGGCTGGTGGTGATCCTGGATGGAGATTTGCCATAAAGCTCAGTATTGTCGACGGCCAGTGGTTGGGGCGCATATTACAGTAGAGGGTATACTGAACCCGCCTCTCTTCGAGTGAATCAGCTATAGTCTCGGTACATGTACCTCCCCTGTGGGTTGTCCTGTGGTTGCTTTCCGTCTAGCCCAGCGTAAGGTCGGGTTCTGTAAGCACGGGATGCATGTCCCGCTAAGGTAGATATGTGTGCCCGAGGTTTAATTGGTTGTCCCCCACTTGAACCCGGGGTTTGAATGATTGTCCCCCAGTTGATGAGGGCCCATGGTTAATGCTGGGACAGTTGGGCTTTGCCTGGCGGACGTCGGACTGACTGCTCTCTTCTCCACCACCATATTTATATAAACTATTTAAATTTGCCACTGTTATGTCTCATGCCAGTTATTTAAGGATATAGTTAAATAAGAGTAAGAGGGCAAAAGAAGTCAGGATATCAGCCGTTAATTTATCCATACTTTAGATTAGCTACTTTTCCAATGTAGTCAGATACCAAATATGTATACCTTTAACACATATTAGGCATAGTTATATGATGGAGAATTTGATTGGATATTTTTTTTTAAATTACTTTACATTTTTGATTTCTCTCTATATGTTTCTTCAAAGTGACCTTCTACTGTATAGTCAGCACTGGAGGATTCAGACTGTCCTTAGCACTTCCATAGAGTTCTACTGAAGTGATTGAATGGCTTACAGAATGCATGTTTTGGAAATGAAAAAGTAGCGAGCTGGCTCTCCAATACAGGAAACAAAGAAGTTCACAGGAAAGTTCCTATATCTAGAGGCAAGGCAGGACAACCATTGAATTCTTTAGGTTTTCCCATTTATCTAATGTTCCACTGAAAGGGTTTTCTATTTAATAAGAGTCTGGTAACAGAATATGCAAAGAACTTGGTTAAAAATACTTGCCCATTGATTGGCTCCCCTGAATTTCTGTGCTGTGCTCCCAGCTGCCTATTGTCAGGCGCCGTCCTGCTTCTGCCTCTAGATGGACGCCTGCCCCCTTGTGATGACCGCGTCCCGTTCTATATCGACGGAACATTCTATATGCATGCCTACGCAGAGCGTGGTATTCCATCGCTTAGCGATAAGAGACGCTTCCCAGTTCTGTTCCGCACACTTGCGCAGGGCATCGCGTTATGTCGCATAGCGACAAGAGACACTATTTTCCTGATTAGCGGTTGGTTGCGTTTTTCCGTCGAAAATGGCAGTACCAATCAGGGAACACTTCTCTCTATTTAGAGATCACTCAGACACCATTAGGTGCCAGGGTATTTGGTCTTCAGCCTTGCTCCAGCGTTTGTTCCTGTGAAACTCTTGCTCTTTCGGATTCTGACCGTGGCTTGTTCCTGACTTCCCCTTTGGCTCCTGATTCTGGCTTAGAGTGATTTCCTGGTTCTGACTCGGCTTCCTGACCATTCTCCTGCATCTGATTTTGGCTCTGATGGTCTCTCTGGTTTCAACCCGACTCTGCTGACTACCTTGTGCATTGCTGCATTCAGACTTCCATCCAGTATTCTGGTGCTCCTTCACTGCTGCCTCCCTGAACACCTCTCCAGTTCACTGATATCAAGGGCCACGACCTGCACGCCTCTTGCAGCGGAGTCCGTACTCCCTTGCGGGGGTCCCTGGCAGGGGCGTGCTGGGCCGGGAGGCAGGGGGGCATCGGCCCCCCGGGCCGCTCAGATTTTGCGCTTTTAGTTGGTTTGCAACAGTGCATTCCAACAATATTATTATTACATAGTTACACAGTGAGGTTGAAAAAGACACAGGTCCATCAAGTTCAACTCCATAAATCCTAATTGTGTTGATCCAGTGGAAGGCAAAATAAAACCCCCATTGCAAGAGATCTTTATATAGCCTCACATAGGGAAGATAAAATGTTTACTGAGCACAATAAAATCAGATAAATTCCCTGGATCAATCACCCCCAAATTTCCTCTACTAGTCATAGCTAAAGATACCATTTCTTGCAATCCAATCTTTTTAAATTATATTTGTGAATTTTCCATCACCACCTCATTTGGCAAGTAATTCTGCTGCCGATTTAAGGTCTTTGATAAGAAAAGTTCATTAGACAAACCTTTGTATTGACCTTGGATATATTTATACACATTAGTTAGGTCATCTCCAAGGCATCTTTTTTTTCAACAATAAGCAATCCAAGTTTTCAAAGCTCTGTTTAGAATGCAACCCTTCCATTACTCCCATTATTAATGAGGATCCCCTGGAGTCCTCCTATGTACTTCTTGCAGTGCGGCACCCATATTCAATATGTGGTCTAACTAGTGACTTATGCAATGGTAAGACTTTATTTGTATCGTGTACATGTATTGTCATTTGTATGCTCTTTACCTATTAGCTTTTCTAAGTAATTTTTCTATCTCAAATTTTGTCAGCTGTGTTCTATTTAATGTGTAAGTAACATAGTTATTACCAAAGCCTAGCTGCACAGCAGTACATTTATCTACATGATATTTTATCTCCAATTTCAGGGTCAAGATAGCCATTTCGTCTAAATCAGATATGTCAAAATGACGGCCCGCGGGTTGCATGCGACCCAAACACAGATTTTTTGCAGCTCCGCATTACTCTTGGCAGACAAGTGGAATGCTGCCCGCATCTTATTTTATTTCACTGAATACGTCAAAACAGTTTGCATGTCAGTACAGTCAACATTCCCCGTCAGTGTCACGTGACATGTGTCCGCCGATTTTGCTAGTCTCTCTCTACCCGCTCTGCATCCTGGCGCCGCATTCAGAGCAGTACACTTTTGCAAATCAGGGGAACTGCTAGGCACTTGGTAATCGGTGACTGTGCTCAAAACATTATCATTATTCGTTTGGTAAGTTGGTGTCCAAGTACATTTATGATAGTCTGTTGATTGTTTACCCCTTTGTGCTGACAATGGTTATTTGTTTCTTTTTAGTTTTCTTGCAGCCCACACAATCTTAGACTTTGATTATTTGGTCCAATAGGGATTTTGAGTTTAGCATGCTTGCTCCATGATAATAGCCCAATGTAGCTTAGTGTCATCTACAAAATTAAGCTGGAAAAGCTGCTGTATAACAACTCAATGGAAGGAAGACAGGAAATGCAAAGGAATAGGGAGAGACAAAATGTATTTTGTCCCCAAAAAGTTTTTTAAGTATATAAATGGCAAAAGGATTAAAAAAGATAATATAGGACCACTAAGAAGTGAGATGGGTGAATTGATAAATGATACTAAGGAAAAAGCAGAGATATTAAACACGTTCTTTTCTTCAGTATTTACCAGAGAGGAACAAATGGCAGGAGTAATACATAAAAATGGAAATGAAACCATGCCATTAATTAATACTTGGTTGTCAGAGGAAGAAGTCCAAAGGCGACTGAAGAATATTAAGATAAATAAAGCTCCAGGTCCAGATGGCATACACCCAAGGGTCCTTATGGAATTAAACTCGGAAATAGCTAGACCGCTATTCTTAATTTTCAGAGATTCAATCTCATCAGGCTCAGTACCAAGGGATTGGCGAATAGCAGATGTGGTGCCGTTGTTTAAAAAGGGGACGAGATCACAATCAGAGAATTATAGACCTGTAAGCCTGACATCAATAGTGGGGAAACTACTGGAAGGTATTTTAAGGGACAGTATTCAGGATTACTTGGTACGCAATAAAATTATTAGTGGGAATCAACATGGATTTGTGAGGGATAGGTCATGTCAAACTAATCTAATTAGTTTCTACGAGGAAGTTAGTGGGAACTTAGACCAGGGCAGGACAGTAGATGTGGTCTACTTAGATTTTGCAAAGGCCTTTGATACAGTGCCACACAAGAGGTTGGTTTACAAAATAAGGGAACTGGGTCTAGAAATCAAAATTTGTACTTGGATCGAAAACTGGTTAGAGAATAGGGAACAGAGAGTTGTGATAAATGGAACATTTTCTAATTGGTCAAAGGTCTTAAGTGGAGTTCCTCAAGGTTCCGTGCTGGGACCACTCCTTTTTAATATATTTATTAATGACCTTGGTGATGGTTTAGAGAGTAAAGTTTCTATTTTTGCAGATGACACTAAACTCTGTAAGGTAATAAAATCAGAGCAAGATGTAGCTTCTCTACAGAGAGACTTAAATAAACTGGAGGATTGGGCGGCTAAATGGAATATGAGGTTTAACACAGATAAATGTAAGGTTATGCATTCAGGGATCAAAAACAAGAACGCAATCTATAAATTAAATGGAATTAATTTGGGAGAATCTATAATGGAAAAGGATTTGGGAGTGCTCGTAGACAGTAGACTTAGCAATAGTGCTCAATGTCAAGCAGCAGCTGCAAGGGCAAACAAAGTATTGGCATGCATAAAAAGGGGCATAGATGCAAGGGAAGACAGTGTAATTTTGCCACTGTATAAATCATTGGTAAGACCTCATCTTGAATATGCAGTACAGTTCTGGGCACCACTCTATAAAAAAGATAATTTGGAACTGGAAAGGGTTCAGAGAAGGGCGACAAAATTGATAAAGGGTATGGAGTCATTAAGTTATGAGGAAAGGTTAGCCAGTTTAGGCATGTTTACTTTAGAAAAGAGGCGTCTAAGGGGAGATATGATTACTATGTACAAATACATTAGGGGTCAATACAGAGAGCTTTCATGGGAACTTTTTACCCCAAGGACCATACACAGGACACGTGGTCATCCCCTAAGGTTAGAGGAGAGGAAATTTCACAACCAGCAAAGGAAGTGGTTCTTTACAGTAAGGGCAGTCAAGATATGGAATTCATTGCCAGGGAAGGTTGTGATGGCAGATTCAATAGATATGTTTAAGAAAGGGTTAGACAAATTTTTAGCGGAAAGGTGTATCCAGGGATACGACCGTTAATTTAAAATAAAGGATAATAGTGGATATAGGGTAAAAATTGGATTGCAATATTGAGTCTGGGGGGATTTTCAAAATTGAAACAAATGGGCGGTTGCCTACTCTGGATTAATTACAAATATAAGTGCAGGATCGCAGGAGATCCATAATAGGTTGAACTTGATGGACTGGTGTCTTTTTTCAACCTCATCAACTATGTTACTATGTTACTATGTATGTATGTCGTGGACTGAGTGCTATTCTAACCAAGCTCCTACTACACGTTCCAATGATGGAAAGTTTTATTTATGTGGGTAAACCCTAAACTCCCATGAGTTACTTTTTAAAAAAATCTCTGAAAAATTTAGAGACTTGAACCATTATGTATGTTCTTATTTTCAACACGCTATTAATGTCAGACTTACTGTTTGTGATCTGCCTTAGGCTAGGTACACACTGGAGCGTTTTCGCCCAATAATCGGGCAAATCAGCCAACATATGACTGTTCGTGGGAAGTCGGGTTAGTGTGTATAGTGACACGATGGTCGAAAGTCATTCCAAAGTGTCGAATGACGGTTCATTTGGATGGTCGTACTGTATAATATTTTCCGACCAATCACCTAACGATCATGTAGTGTGTATGCACTCATGCTCACGATCTCCATAGAGTTTGCAGAGTCGTGCTCTTTTCAGTCGATGCAGCAATGAATGTCCCGGTGAATAAATGTAGAGAGTGCTGTAGAAGGAATAATGAATTTGTTCGTTCTGAGACAGAATATTTAATTTCAGAGTCACAGAAGCTAACGAAATTCGTTAGGACATGTGGATAGCTGTAACAAGGCAGTTTTAATCAGTGTGACAATGGACAATAATGAATGTTGTGCTGTCATTCTCTGAAGACTGGAGGACCAGATGAAGAATACAGCTCTGAAGGTAAATCGTGTCAGTGTGTATGTATGAATCGTCAGACTGATCGGACCTTCAGTCGTAGGTACAATCGTTTGAGATAATACGTCGATCAGAAAATTCTTCAGTGTGTAGCCTAAGCTACAGTCTCTAGCTGAGTTGTGCAGTTAATAATTATCTTGTATATACTTTATCAATAGACCATTATATCAAACTGAATTGAATAGCCAAATCTCTCATTTAGAAACAAAATATTTTTGCACTGTGACACCTTTCAAGCTATTTAAGGGTAGGCCTGTAGTTACAGAATTTGCATGTGTTTACAGCCCTATGCCATAGTGGATGATATACTGAATTAGTCATTGAGAAGATACATTACCATAGCTCACTCTCTAAAGCTGGCACATAAATGGCAATACCACAACCAAGATTGGACAATTGGCCCGATATTGCAGTGTTATCCCAAAACAGCAAGCAGCGTGTGCAGTCCATCATGACTGTTCTAGATCTATGGCAACGTTTCACAGTCCACTGCAAGGCGGATTAGATAAAGTCTATGGGGCATATTCAATTGTCGGCGTAAATGCCGAAAATCTCGCGCTCCGCGCACTATTGTTATGGTAATAGTGGGCGTAAAAACCGTTATTACGGTAGTTTTCTCGCTAAATTTCAGCTCACAGCTCCCTGAGCCGCGAGCTGAAATCCAGCTTATCATTACCGTATTAACGGTAATAGTTTTAACGCGGCGGGATATTCAAACAATTGAATATGCCCCTAAAACTGTCCTGTGTTGGTAATATGGCCAACACAGGACATTTCCCCTCCAATGGGAGAAATAGTGATAAAGGCACACTAACCCTTTTTTATTCATGTGAAATAATCCTCTTAACATAATAGCTTGGGGTATAGTCCAGTAATGGAGGGGGGTGGGGGACACTAGTGGAAACAGTACCAGATCCAAAGCTCTAAAAACATAAGAGCGGGCAAAGGAATAGCCATCATAAACCTTTACATTTGTATGAGGTGAAACTGTCTTTTTCTTTTAAAGTGTGTTTAAGAGTATAGACATTGTACAATCAAAATGCTAGTAACAGCAACACTCTTAAACAAATAAAGACATTGTATTAGTGAGGATTCTTTGTGTGGCACAGAAGGCATTATATGTTTTGGTAATGCTCTCTATGAATATGCCTTCTCCTCCTGCATGATTCATTATTACAGGTTTTAAAAACAATATTGTTCATGCACCTTCTAGTACTATGCCCACAGAGTGCCATGAGTACACAGTACAAGGTGTGTACCTAAAAGTACAATAATAAGGCATATTTGTAAACGAAAGTCATTTCAATGCATTCTTTCCTGGTAAAATATGCTATCAATCAATAAATACTCAGCTTGTTTCCACATATACTAGGAGAATCATACTACACTATCATATTCAATCAGTGTATAAATGTGGCATTGTGCAAGAAAAGTTTATAGAAATCTTGCACTGCTTTTATAAATACTGTATGTTGCATTTGAGTCTAAGTAGTATATTTACTAAACTGCGGGTTTGAAAACGTGGAGATGTTGCCTATAGCAACCAATCAGGTTCTAGTTATCATTTATTTAGTAAGTTCTACAAAATGACAGCTAGAACCTGATTGGTTTCTATAGGCAACATCTCCACTTTTCAAACCCACAGTTTAGTAAATATATCCCTAAGAAACCTTCTTGATACTGGGGTTAAGCTGACATTAAGGTCCCTTATTCACTGACCTCTGTGATGGGCCGAAAAACCCTAACTAGAGGGAAAATTGGTGTTTTTGCCTGAGTAAGGGCCTCGCCCTATACATCAAAAGGTCTCCAGTGGCAAGAGCACTGCTATCGCAGATCCCGCAAGTAAGGATCACCGAGTCTCACCAGTAAAAGCTTCCCCAAGTCTGGGCTTTGAGTTCCACAGGCATGTGTAAACTAGATAGCCGGGTCACGCATTCGCCATTTGAGGAATGCCACCCTGTATTGAATTTGTAAAATAGCACATAATCCCATTATTTAAAGATTTGTTTGTGTGTTTTGTTTTGTTTTTTGTCAGAGATAAAATGCCTGTTTCTATTATTGTAAACTAATATCTCTTCTCTTGGTGTGATCATCTAATCATGATCATTATCTTGTTTTATCATTTGTGCTGTATATATTTTAAAAAATTAAAGAATACACAAAAGAATAAATAAGCAGTGTTGTGGTAGTGGAGTTCTCATAATGCGATGAGCACTAATGAATCTGAGCAACAGCAAGCAACTAGTGCTAGGGATTGTATTTAAATACTGGGAACTATTTTTTGCAGACATTTGAGGGGCAAGCCAACAACAACAAAAAGTGTCAAAATTCTGTAGGAAAAGCTAGATTTTTGTGCGATGTCATATTGAGAAATACAGGTATACCCTGGTGTCAAAAATTCTATTTATTTTACCATAAAAAGAATGATCAATTAAAAAAAGCATAGGACATGTACCACATCATGAAGTAAATTTATCAAGCTGCGGGTTTGAAAAAGTGAAGATTTTGCCTATAGCAGCCAATCAGATTCTAGCTGTCATTCTGTAGAATTGAATGGTTGCTAATGGCAACATCTCCACTTTTTTCAATCCGCAGTGTGATAAATGTACCCCCATGTGTTCTTTCTATCCATCTAATGAGAAAGATTCAAACCACTGTAGATTTTTTCAGGCTGCAGGACCCAGCAGGATTTACATTTTGGAGACTACATATTAGAAATAGCAGATACTGGTTGTCGGTAGGAGAGGTTGGGAGAGAAAGAAAATTACATTCTTTTTTTCTGCACAGAGCATTGTGCCTAGGATAAGTGGTAAAACTGATTCAATTGACCAATCCAATTACTTTTTTCCATGTCATTATTTTTATTGTGTAATTATTTTATTGCTGTGTGTGCTATTAAATGTAACAGTGGTCAATCCCTTCTGAACCTCTCCCCTTCCAGCAAAAGTATTTTTAAAGTGACAAATCCACATTTTTAAATCCATGTGCCCAGCCTCCCCAATGAAATGTAACAATGCTAATAGAAAATGCCTAGTTCCTTTATTTTATGTAATGTAAATGTATTAAGCGATCCCGCCATTGTTGAGCAGTGCCTGGCAACCAAGTGTGTCCTTATCCATAAGTCAATAAAGATAAGCAGACTGAGATGGGGAAGGTAGTTGAGCAACCATTTGCAAAACCACACTGACATCTGTCAAAATAAGAACTTAACCACATTCAAAGGAAAACTTCTACTTATATTTCTAAGGCAAAACATAAATACCTTGGGAGATAGTAACAGTTTACATTGGTCCTAAGTAACGTAGCCATTTAAATATCCTGACATTCATGCTCCTTGAAAGTAATTATGTCACAAAATGTTATAAAGTGTAGCTTTTATGTCCATCATAAACCTATTTATGACAACCAACCCAACCCACTAAGCAGTGGTTTCAAAGCTCTTATTACCCCCAATAAAACTAGAAGATTTTTCAGCATCAGAATGTAGTGACATGTCAGTAAAGTAAAATTTACTTTTGCATTAATCTGAAGTATTTCAAGGTTAACGACATTTCTTCTGAAATGCTCATACCCGTACATAACTAGTTGTCATATTTTTTCAATACTCTAATGCTTATAAAAGACAGGAGGCTTTGTAATAATTTGTTCCCATTTGATTACATTGTTTGGAAATATCACCATCATGTAAAAGATACAGCATTGTTCTTAACAATTTAAATCTAAACTATTTGACCTGATATTTTTGCTTTCTTTAGCTTTTTAGCATAATTACCTATATACAGTATGCCAATATAATCCCATGGTTGCATATAAATATCTTTGACTTTTCAAGCAATAAATCCAAATAAATATATTAAAATCAAACGAAAATAAAATGTTTATTTAAAAATGTAAGTAGGAGATACTTCTGTATATTGCTGAAGATGCCTAAGAATTATATAATTAGAAATAAAGAACCAAAGACTGAAGGATTAAACTTCCCCATAATAATTCTAGAAAGCCCTTATTGACCAACGGAGTGTTCAGAACGGCTGGCTTTTTAGCATGAGTACAACCAGAGACGCAGAGCTACAAATCTTTCGTTTTGTGGGATAATGCTGGTTGTTGTAAACTAGCTATGACAATGTAAATAGCTCTGTTATAGGAACTCCTACTGCTAACCCCTGACAATGCAGCAGGAGCATTGGGATAAATCTGTGTTAGTCTGCTGACCTTTACATCCAAACACTGCATGTTTCTGAGGTTCAGTTTCAGGAACATCAACTTGTATCACATTGATCACACTTTCAGAAAGATATCCAGGATAAAAAATAAAAATAAATAATGTGCTGTTAATAGGAGCGTATACTATTATATTTTCATCTTCCACGACAAAGTTACAATAACTGGTATTTAAATTCAGTTAAAGTTGATCCAATAAAAAAGTCATAGTGTGACACCAACCAAAAAGTGCTGCAATGGCAGGGAATTTTGAGATGGTGCCCTCATCAGTAGTCAGGATTTTCTATCTGTGATACTTCAATTCTGATGAGATTTGATTGACTAGGTTGATGAGTTTGGGGCCCAAAAAATCTTCTAAATTGTTTGCCAGCTTGGCCGAAACCAACAAATTGATAGACAATATCTGTTTGCACCTTGGTTATCCCGTTATGTATGCATCCCGTAATTTACACAGAATTCCAAGTCGCACAAATCCGTTTGACTTAGAGTACTTTGCAAAACACACCTCTTTATCTGCCTTATGGGCCGCTGTACACTTTAATGTAAGTCACAGCAGCCCTGTAAAGCAGGTAAATGAATACATAGTTTAATGTAAAAAAACATTTAGCCCTCCCCCTTCCTCCCCCAACAGCACTAGTGTTGGTTAAGCTGTTTGGGAGTGGGTGCACACCTTTTTTTTTTATTATTATTTTACTTCTTTTTTTCTATGGCTGCTTTTAACTGAGCATAGCATGTAAAGTGATTGAACATGCCTCTACATTGCTAGGCTCACCCACTACCTTCTCCGTTCCACCTTTCTAAGTGCAAAGAAGTGCAAGTGCGAGATCTTTCTCAGGCTGAGTGCAAACTGAGGCGGATCCTTGGACAAAAGTGCTTTTTGCGCTGATCAGTTGGACATGCGTCCAGGTCTACATGAGGCCCGTAATAAACAAGTGAATGTTTGGTTGTGATCATTTAAAGTTTTATGCCTCAATGTAATATTAGTAAATGACCCCTAATGATACAGAATAAATAAAGCATTGAAATTAAGAAATAGGATATGGTTATTTTATTGCTGAATTAACTAAGCAACCATGGGTGAATATCATCCTGATATAGGCCTGAAAAACAAGAATTTGGCAAACAAAAGTACAGCAAATAGGATGTTATCCGCCAAGTTACCTGAAGTCAAGATCTGTCTTTGGCTTTGACTGCCTAAGTCTGCACATAGATCACCATAGAGCTTTATGGGAGCTCTATTGAAGACATATGGGCCATATGTAATAAACTAATACCGCATTACGTGCATTCCAGCACCCAGTTTCAGGTAATAGTGGCCATTTCCTCTAATTGTAGTATGGCAAAGGTATGTTTTTAGGGGGGATGTCCAATTCTATCACGTTTAAAAAGTCCCAGCAAATTCACTGCCCAATCAAGTGAATCATCCAGCCATGTCTAAGTAATTCCAATCACATTGCATTTCTTGTTTACTGCAATAGCCTCCAGCTCTCCGGTTTTATAGTCTTCATGCATTAGCAAGCATATCAGGGTGTAACAATAGCTATTGCAGCCACTGTGACTGTTATGGGACCCAGAGGCATAGAGGACCCTGTACCCAGAGAAAAACATTTGTTACTATGGTAACCTTAAGTGAGGCAGAATATTGTTATATACTGTGAACAAGCTACTGTAGATTGAAGGAATATGGAAGAGTTTGGGCAGTCTTGTAAGATTGATAGCTGATAGTTTAAGCTATGCATTGTTTTGAGGTAATGGAACATCTTTGGAAAATTGAAGAATGATTTGCAGGCACTGGATAATTTATAGTTATGGTTCTCAAGCTTTCCCTTTATATTTTCCCAATTGTGCCATTTTTATTTGTTTAAGATACCATTATATAAAAATAGATTAATTAAGATTATCTGCCACTACTCCGACAGTGCCCCACTCTGGCGGCCCCTCTGTCTCATTATAATGTTCCCAATTTCTGATTCCCCAAAACACACAGTCCTACTTTAGAATGTTCTCCCATCTAACAGACCCGTCCCCCAACTTGGCAGTTTCTCATTTTCTAGAATGCTTACTGAATCTACCCACCCCAACACCATCACCTATGTTTACATAGCCGGTAAGGAGCCAGCTACAAGTAAATGAATGAGATGGCTAAAAGGGCAAGTAACTAAAACGTAAGGCCTTTCTAAAGCAAAAGTTGGTGCAACCTTATAGAGAAAGTATGAGCTTAGTTAAAGAGTGCCCTGTGATCAATAAATAATAGAAATGGTTTCCTGGTGAAATTTCCTATTACCTCACTTTACGGACTAAAGTTGTGACTAATGTTAATATGTTTAAGCTAATCGGCTCAAAAGAAACATCACTCAAGACCATGAGAACAACATTCACCTCCCAGTAGTCACTATTCTTCGCTTCAGTGCATTTGAATTTGATGTTTTCATGTGTTACATTGCTGAATTATATACATATAGGGGGTGGCAAATTTAAAATGTCAGGACAGATTTAGAGTTGGTTCAACTCTAAATCACAGTAAATTAGATAATAATTTGCACCATTTGCATTGCAACGCGGTTTGTCTAGGTGCAAATCTGCACTCTTTGGCTGGATTTGTTCCCATTAGTTTTATGACTAAAAGATGTTTCTTAAAATATAAAATATCAGGATCAGATTTATGAAAGGACCAGCAGAATTACAAAGGAAGTTGGGTGCCTCTTGTTTCAATATCTTGCCACATTTGAAATGCTTATAAATATAAGCTCAAATGAGGCAGGGACTGATGTGAATGAGTTCTCTGTACAGCGCTGCGGAATCAGTGGCACTATATAAATAAATGGTGATGATGATGATATTTACATTTGAAAGATTACCTGAAGGACCGAGCACCTCTGAACCTTCAGCAAATAATATATATTAATTTATAATATTTAGTAATAATTTATATTAGTACTTAATCATCATGGCAGCATGGTGGCGTAGTGGTTAGCACATCTGCCTTACAGCACTGGGGTCATGAGTTCAATTCCCGACCATGGCCTTATCTGTGAGGAGTTTGTATGTTCTCCCCGTGTTTGCGTGGGTTTCCTCCGGGTGCTCCGGTTTCCTCCCACACTCCAAAAACATACTGGTAGGTTAATTGGCTGCTAACAAATTGACCCTAGTCTGTGTGTCTGTCTATGTCTGTCTGTCTCTGTCAGTGTGTGTGTGTGTTAGGGAATTTAGACTGTAAGCCCCAATGGGGCAGGGACTGATGTGAGTGAGTTCTCTGTACAGCGCTGCGGAATTAGTGGCGCTTTATAAATAAATGATGATGATGATGATGATGATAATAATGCTCATTGTTTTTTTATTTACTATCATTTACAACATGTATTTTTCTTGCTCGATTAATTTAAGAACTCACAATATTAGTCAGATATAATTTATATCATATATAATTCAGAGTGCATTATAACGAATATAAATGTTATATATACCATTTTAAACTTACATTTTAGTCTTTAAAACGGCCATTTTTGCGTGATTTTTTTGTGTTACAATACACATGGTCCATAGAAAGTCACCGTCAGTATTCTAGCTATGCAGGGCCTGATTCATTAAGGAAAGTTAAGCAAAATTAAGTAAGGCAAAACCATGTTGCATGAAGAGGGAGGTACATTTAAAATGTGATGGCAAATATATATTTGGGGTAGGGCATGTCCTAGATCAACTTTAAATTTCAGTGTACCAATAAGCAATCAAGTATTTTTGTGCTACATGAAAAAACATACAGTATTTCCTTATGTACAAAATAATAAACTAATTTGCACCCCTTGCACTGCAACTTGGTTTTGTCCAGGAGAAAACTTACTCAATTTTTACTTAACTTTCCTTAATGAATCAGGCCCACAGAGATAACTCAGGTTGTCCAAATCTACCACATATTCTCTGAATCACCTAGACAACTTTAAGCATGACATGTTAAGATGAACTTGCTCAATATTGAAGCGTTCCTAGATGTTATTTTAGAAACTAGCATCTCTGCACTCTGATGCAGGAAAATTGCAATTTCAGTGCGCTGTTTAAAGGGAATAGAACAATCTAAAATTTGTTTAGCTAGATAAAAACATACTATTAACTGAAAGGTTGTAAAATAAAGGAAAATTGATCACGTCCATAATGGTAAACATATCCCTCTGAATACTGGGGAGTTAAAAGAATCCTAAAACTTAAAATTCAGTTTGATGCAATGTGCAAGGGCATCTTGTGTCATTTAAAAATATATATACATTGTCATGATGATTTGATCTAAATATCCATCTTTATTTTATTTTTATTTTCTTTTGGGACCATAATACAGATTTGTTTATAGATAAAAGTTTTCACTGAAGGTGTCAGGGTGGCTTCTCAATTCAACATCATTTCCATATGTATCTATTTAAAACTTTAGGGCCTGATGTAGAGTTTACACAGAAATCATAAGTGTAAATTGCATCCCATAATTTACCCAGGATTCCAGATCCCTGTGGCTTAGAATACTAAGCAAATTGCACAAACACAACTCTTTATCTGCCTTATGGGTCGGTGCGCATGATACACTTAAGTGTATCAGCCACAGCAGTACTGTAAAGCAGATAAATAACTAAATAAATTAATGTTAAAGAAAAACAAAAAATGGCACAAGGGTTGGTTAAGCTGGTTGGGAGGTGGTGCACACCTTTTTTTTGAAATGTAATTATTTTTTTTTACGTCTTTTTTAATACAGCAAGGTCTGTTGCACCAGGAGAAACCACCCGCAAAATATATATCTTCTAGAGACCTATCTGTGGATGTTTTCGACTTGGCATAGCTCGTAAAGAGCATGAACACGCCTTTACATCGCTAGACTGACCACTACCTTCCCCGTTCCACCTCTCTAAGCGCAGAGAAGTGCAAGGGAGAGAGCCGTCTCAGGCTGAATGTAAACTGAGACTGATCCTTGGCCAGAAAATCTGATCAGTTGGACTTGTGTCCAACTCTACATCGGGCTCTTAGTGTTTTAGCCAGTGGTGGAAGTGGGGGTGTATGCCATACTGCCACTTCTCCTACTGCCTTCACTGTAAAACTATCAAATTACATTCAATTACATTCCCATTACATTTTTTTTCCTTACAACACTTCTAAATGTCCACTTTGACCTCTGGTTTTAGCGTATATTTGAAATGTGTATAGAAAGCTATGCTTCGATTTCTGTTACACAAAATTTAGTTTCTAATTATATTAATATTAAATATTCACTGTTGACCATAACAAATGCTGGAAAGTATGGAATCTAAGATATTGAAAATTAAATATACTTTTAATTGGTTATCTTAGTGCAAGCAATTGACTTCTGAACTTCTCCCGGTCAGCTGTGAGAGATCTCCTGTTGTGCTATTCAATAGTCTTAGTATATAGGACTTCCTTGGTCATATTAACATGAAGCCTGCTGTGCATAGAACAAATTTGTTTCCCCATCCAATACAGTCTACACTCGCTTCTGGAATTTTTACATAAACACTTGTAACATGTAGCTCTTTCATAAAGAACGTTGTATGCTAATTTTCCTTTTATGTCTGCTCTCTGGGTTGCGCTTGCTTAAAGTTTTGCCTTTGCTCATATAAGATCTTGCTCCTCGGTAATGAATTGTTTTACCGCAATGAGTATGTGTAAACTGCATTACTGAAACTCATTTTAGAGTTTCACTTTCATATATATTTTCTCTCTTTAGTAATATCATGCATGTTGAATATTTCCAAACCTTGTAATCCACAGCTCAGAAAACTATTTGCTGTCCTATCGTGTCAGACAGCCACATCATACAGTTATGCTTCAATGTCACATAAACAAATGCCCTGTGCAAATTTCCGTCTTCTATGGAATCTAATCAATGTGCGCACCAGTCTCCAGCTTATTCAATCAATTTTCACACTGACCCTATGTGACCTCTAATTCTGTAACCACATTATGGAGGTAGCCATCACTCCTGTGTGGTGAAAAAGAGCCACAGAATAGGATGCCACTATACCTTCTATATCCTAGGACAGCTCCTGCTGTCTTAGTCTAGTGCCAGTAAAATAAACTACGAGTGCTAGAGGCCTTCTGGGTAAAGATAAATGAACACTAGTACAGTAATTGCAGTCCCTTTAAGAGAAAAAATACAAAGGGTGTCATGGTGTGACTGAGTACGCAATGGAAGGATGAGGGCACATCAAAGACTACAAGGCTTGTACAAAGCCACAATTTAATTGTCTTAAGTATGCATAAAGGCAACAATGCCATGACAACAGTAGGCTACATGCTGGTGTATTATAGCAAAGCCAGAGAACAGGACTGAAAACAGCTGACTTTGCTGACAGTGTTACATTTTGGGGCATCTTTTGAGCTATCTGTCTCAGAAAGCAGAACTTCTCTTCTGTCATTCTTTTATGTGGGACATTCCTGAATTAGGGTCACATTTTGGTCATCCCGACAGAGTCTGACAAAAATGCATTCCCATATCACAGTGTGGTCTAACAATAAAAGTAAACAGTGCGGTATATGCTTATCAACACTATATCTAACATTTCAAACATAGACACTACAGGTATGTCATCATTTGGAGAAAAAATGTTCAGAGCCCAATTATCCACATACCTTTCACTTCAATGGATGGAAACTGCAGTGAAAAGCTTGAAGACAATTTTACACTATATACATTGATTAATTGGCTGGAAAATTAAACATATGCACAACAATTTCTGCATTGATATTGGTTAGTTTCTGCACTGTAGGTGACTACAGCAGCACCAGATATTTACATTTTTGAATCTTTAGAGCTGCTTTCATACAGGAAGATAAAGATGTAAAAAGAATAATGGGAAAATAAACAGCAACAAGCTGCTGAAAACATGCAGGAACTATCCTACTTTTTAAGGATTATCTCTTGCATGTAAGATTTTTCTCTCCAGTGGTATTGTTTTGGGTTACAGTGCAAAATGCAATTTCTCCTCCTCTATATCCTGACTGCAAATTCCTGTATCTGTCAGTATTTTATATACTGTGAAGGTGACTGTTTGTGCATTTGTTTTTGTGCTAATGGCTACGTGGTGGTATAGGGCCAGATGTCTACAAAGAATATGTATAGACCTATCTACCTGTCAGCAAAGTGTCTTGAACTGATATGCAATTAAGGAAACAGAACACTGAAAATCATACAATGTTGCAGTACATGAATATTTTAAATGCATTTTTTGATAAAGTAGGTCTTTATGGAAAATTTGTGAATTTGTGCTGTATAAATCTAATGTTACTTCCACAAAGCCAAGAACAGTTTTATTGCACTTTCATGCACATTGCAAAGCATACACTACAGCCGTGTTTAGTTAAGTCATGATGGGGGTTGTAATGCTACAATGCCCACCCACAGAGTACTGCGAGTGACATGCTTAGATGCTTCTACTAGGTAACAGTGTACCCGGAAATAATTTTAAAATGTTGACATTGCTTATGGCAACACTTTTACATGGGTATGCCTATTATATGTATGATTCAGTTTTACTATGACAATTTGTATATAATTACATTTATAATGTGTCTTACTCTATGTTGCAGAAGGAGTTTAGAGTGAAACAATTTTTTGATACCTGGGAGAGCCTAATTGACCTCCTTCCCCATACTCTCCAGTTTCATATCTGGAAAAGTTTCCATCACACCTCTTAGTATGAGCTTAGGATATGTGGTAATGATCCTCTGATCACGCTGCAGCCATAAAGCAGATTTGACTGCCTCTGTTTATTGCATATATCTCTTTATCTGTTATGTTACTCACTGTACTTGTTCTTGATGGTTGAGTATACTGATGTTGTATAACCCTCGTCCCTGAAATATTTTCTTGATTGCTTCTGTATGTTAATAATGCTTATTACATTGTCTACCTCAATAAAAAATAACACTAAAAAATACATGAATAAAAAAATCTGATGTCGCCATTCAAGTATTTATCCATATGATTTAGCTAGCAAATCCATAAATAGAAACCATGAGAAGAAAGAGGCTCATTTATAGCAAATCTGGGAGCAGCATAACTGGAAGATATGACATCCGGGACACAGGTAAGCACTGCCTTCTCGCAGTACTGGGACATTGGTGGTATGCTTAGTGTTATGTTATTGCTATCATAACAATACCTCCTGCTCTATTAATCATCTCAGCTCACTTGGGCTTAGATATCGGCCTGTAGTCTATGTTCTCTCCATGTTTGCTTGGGTTTCCTCTAGGTGTTTCTGGTTTCATTCATAGACCAAAGACATACTGTGAGGTTTATTCTCTTTGAACTAAATTTGGCCCTGATGTGTATGTGTTTGCCTGTGGTAAGAAAATTAGACAGTAAGCTCTACAGGAGCAGAGAGTACGGTTGACAACTATTCTATTTATTTAGGGTCACTTGAATTACACAAGTTCTGTGGTTGGCTAATTGGCTCCAAGGGGAACAATTGCAAAAATTTCCCCAATCGTGAAGATACTTCTGATTTTTTTTATCACAGTAATTTACAAAAAAAAATAGCTTGACAGCTGAGCATGGTTTTGGTCTGTTTATATATTGGCGCCGGTAATCTTCTTTTTTCTCCGTCTATAGAGATTTTTGCCATTTCATAACTATGTCTCCACATGTGATAATTAGCTCAAGCACTCAACTCACCATCTCATCAGTTTCCAATCATCTACACACAATACATGCCTACCATATGCTTTTCTTATTAAAGGGGTGAGCTGGAAACCCTAGCAGGGATTTATGTGCCTGATTGAAGGATGCTGCTGGAATACATTGGCACTTTATAAATAATAATAGTGATAGTAATCTCATATATCAACAGAACCAGAAACTTGCAACACCAATGCCACTTGCAACCAGCATTAACATATTATTATTGATAACTAGTTTTATGAATCTATTATAGCAACAGTCCACATTTGTTCATTTGTCATCTTCATTTACATTTCATTGCAGGCCTTCACTGGAGCTAAGTAGTTAAATTAGCACACAAATGTTGGAATAAATGGGGCAGCTCTTCAGAAAGAGATGTGAGCTGTAACCCTGCTTTGACCCTGTGGTAACCTTTGTGCTTGTCAAAGTCTGCTTTCTTTTGTTTGACTTTTGAGTTGGCTGGTGTTTAGATTACAGGTAGAGGACAATGGGTGCTATCATACAATACCTCCTGCCCTACTGTTCATTTTAGCTCTCTCGGGCTCCTAGTCTGGAATCTTATCACCTGGACACATATCAACAATGGGATAGAATTGCTGCTATTCACCAAGTCAACCAATCACATGGATAAAATATACAATGCACTATAAAATTGATTACAGGAAATTATGTGTACACCATTACTATTGATGCATACAGACAGTGAGAATGTAAAAACAGATTTTTATAATACTGATTACAAATGCCACCATCATAAAAAATATATATTGCAAGATATACTTGTCTAATAACAAAATATGGAAGATAGCAATTTGTTCAGGTGGTGTGAGACAGGATCTTTGACCTCCAGATATAAAAGTGTCAATCATAGCGGCAATGTTGTGTTAATGCTGACACACTGAAGTGCAGGGGGAATACTCCTCCCCTTTTTTACGCTGGAGGGATTACTGTCACAAAATGCTGCATGCAGCTTGTCTACAGTTTAATCGCACCTATCACAGACCTAACCCCTTCACTTCAATCTGTCAGCATTGGAACAAAGTTAAGAATGCTAGTGGTTTTCTTGCAGAAACAGTGCAAGCTTTCAAAGCTCCCACCTGACATCCCCCTTAAATTAGAACAAGTTGTGTCCACAATCATATGGTCCACAAACTTACTCTGATACCTTTCAAACTGTAAAGTTAACCCATGTAGAAGGAAACAGAGGTGTCCATAACCTACAGGATATGCAATAAAATTTGGACATTGTTTCATTGGTCCATGAAGACACAGAAAACCAACAAATCTCTGACACTAATTGTACATGCCACATGAAGCATCTCAAGCAAAATGCCTGATCTGTATCTCATCATCATCTTCATCAGCATTTATTTATATAGCGCCAGCAAATTCCGTAGCGCTTTACAATTGGGAACAAACATTAATAAGACAATACTGGGTAATACATACAGACAGAGAGGTAAGAGAACCCTGCTCACAGAGTAGCTTTTCACTTATCGATATGAAATTGCAGTTCTTCATTTCAGAAACAATGATTATTGAACAAAAATACCAATAATTCAGAAATTATTTTCTTTCTTTATTACATATGCAGTATATTTGGTGGATATCTAGGAAACACAGAACACTATGGACCTCAAAGCAAAGTCCGTTTTAGGCGCATCCAACAAAAAAACACTACCACGTATGTGCAGAAAGCACCAAATCCGCCTGCATCTTGGACACAATTACCACTTGTGACAGCTTGCGACTCACTTCGAGAGAATGGGAGGAACTGAATTGTAAGGGGCGTGACCATGTAAATACATCCTAGTCGCAGTGAGATGCAACACACGTCAAAACAGGGCTAAAGCTGTGCGGCAGGAATTTGGTGGCGCAAGCGTTAGCTAGCTGCAGGAACTGCTCGCAGCTCGGTAGGGTATTATTATTATTATTATTATCCTTTATTTGTTGGGCGCCACAAGGTTTCCGCAGCGCCGTACACAGTACAAACAGTAGTACAAAACAGGGTGACAAAGTACAGAACAATAAACACAAAGTACCAATGCTTCAAGAACTCCAGGAAGACATATGGAGTAAAGACAGAGCAGAAGAACCGGTATGGAGACAGGAGGGGAGGGGGGGCCCTGCTCATAAGAGCTTACATCCTAAGAGTGGGACGCAACTGGGCTACCCTACCAAGCTGCAGCACACTCCCAACCCTACACTTCTTAAATGGACTTTGCTTCCGACTTTAAATGAGGTCCTATAAGTCTGGTCAATATCCTAACTGTCAGAAAGGTGCTAGCACTTGGCCAGATAGAAAGTGATTATAGCATCTGAAGTGTGAGTATTCTAATCATGTAACAAATTTCTAACAATGTCATAATAATTGAAGTGATTGTTCCTTTGTTTTTAATCTAGGTGTTTTTCAAAAATGTGATTGTTTTTAAAAAAATGTAATCGCAATGTGAGTCCCATAATTGAAAATGATCTAATTACCTAGAGAAGCAATCATTCATCCTAAAACAGTAACTGTGAAGGTCAGAACATAATTATTTAAGTGTTTTCTCCTTTAGCTAGTCACTTCCTGGTCCCACCACTGACTTCATGCGCATTCCAAAAAAGTGTGATGTAAAATGTACTCTTGATGGCCTCCTGTGAATGGCAGCATGCCACAGCAGAAGTAAAAGGTTAAACATTGTTAAACAAACGCACATTCCAGACAAGCACCACTCCTCCCAAAATACACTAAAATTGGATCATTCATTCCTTTGTCTTGTTACCTCAGTTACATCTCCAAAAAACATAATCTAGTGGAAAAATTTAAATTAAAATATAGCCCTCTATTATTAATTTTAAAGGAAACAATTAATGCTGTCCATTAGACCAGATGCTATAATTATATTGAGACCATGTTTGCATTATACACTTAACACTATTTTATTATTTTCTTACCTTGTAATTTGCTTGGTGGAGAAGAACTTGACTGTGTATGGTGTGGAGAGCCATGTGACATAAGTGGATTCAGATTGTGTGGATGGGAGGAACCTGTGCTGTAGGCGTCCATAGCTAATTTCTGTCTAAATGCTTCCTCTTTCCTTCTGTTAGCAAACCAGTTATAAACACGAACCTCTGTGACCAAATTTGATCCTAAACCATGTGCTTTTGATGGAGATACCCCTCGCTGTAGACATTCTGCTCTGTAAACATAAGCCACAAAAGGGTAAATCAGTAAAAGCTATTTAAAGGACTTTATTCTTCTTTTAATATCAGTACAACATGGAGGCATGTGTACCTATCTACACCGGATATACACATATATAGAAAAGATGGCTTGTAGCCAAAACCTAACACAATACTCACTTCATATAAAGAAGCTCATGGAGCTAATACAAAGGGTTGCAAGAAACAAGCAGTGTTTTTGCATGTGGTGGAGGTCGGCAAAAAATAAATACAACATATCGGATATGAAACCTGGTGAGCCTTACAAAGGTTCTGTAACCCATAGCAACCAAGTAGATTCTAACAGATCCATTTGCTAGTAAATTAAAGACAAACACATGTAAATTCTATGATGCAGTGTATTGCTCAAATTAGTCACCAGCACAACAAAAATAAATGCAAAGTGTGCAGTTTGTACAAGCACTAAACAGCAAACCAATTAAAAAGGAAAAAAAGTAATCAGTAAAGGAAGTACTGTATAGTTAACCAACTAAAGAATCTTTAGGCTATTTACTAAATACTTGCCAACTTTGGAGATCCCCACTCCGGGACATTTCCAAAGTTGGCAGTGTCTTGGGGGTGTGGGCACACTAACAGCATCATTAGGCCCCGTCCTTTGCTATACATTACCAATTTCAGCCTATTATAGCAGGGGACAGGGCCAAGATGACTCAATTAGCCTCAATTAGCCTTGCCCCCACCCACTTCACCAATGTAATGGGCAGGTTTCGGATATACCTGGAGAGTAGGCAACTATGATTTGCTATAATCTAGTTCAGTGGTGGGCGACAGGAGGTCCTAGGGCCGCATGCATTCCTTCGAGAATTCACCTGCAGCACCCAGCTTCCTCCTGCTTTATTTTCACATTTATTTGTTGTACCTTGTAACAATTTTTTTTTAAAACGCCTATTGATATCAGGGATGCACGCAGGATTTTTACTCCCCACCCACCCAAAAAAAGAAAAAAAAAAACACCTGAGAGAGCTGCTGCGCATGCGCAGAAGCTCCATTTTTGGCAGCACTGTACTATTCAGCGGCGGCGCTGTCAAAGCACCGCCGCGGACTCTTCTTTGACAGCGCCGCGGCTGCTATATAGTACAGTGCCGCTATGTAGGGGCACTTCTTTAGCGGAGGGGAGGGGTTTCTGGGGACCCAGAAACCCCCCCTGCGTGCGCCCCTGGATATGTTATTACAGAGTGGTATCTCTTTCTTTGATTAAATATATTGTTTTAACTTATTAGAGGCATTAATGGAAATGTCTAGGCCTTTTGAATGTTACAAGGCCTCCCATGCAATCCCCTGAAGTGTATCAGGATGCGTATTACTAGTCTAGCTAGAGCCAGGGTACAGGTCAAAATAAGTAACGAACTTACTATAAATTTTAGTCCACAATTTCTATTACTACTGGCTCTCAGGCATCAGTGGTAGGATCAGACTAAAAGTATCTAAGGCCCTGTGGTGAGGGCAACCATCAATTTATGTCATTCTCCAGCTGAATTCTGATGGCACAAAAACTACTAACCAATCTGCAGTCTCCTTTGTTATCTGTGCAGTGGCAGAATTAGCATCATTGATAATGGACAAAACAATGTGTTGCACTATTTAAGTGTTTGTCTCCAACACACAATACATAGAGTTGGGCACAGCTCTAACACTTTTATCCAATACAATAGTAATGCAATTTATTTTCTTTATGCTAGATTGAAATCTCAGTTTTTGTTTGTCTGGGTAAAGTTCATCATGTCTGACACAGATTATATATGCACCAGACAACCAGCAAAGTAAATTGTATTAAAATGTTGTGAACTATGTTCTCCTAATTGGGGTTGTTATGATAGAATATAAATAAAAAGGACAATGGTTCTGCCTCTCTTGGATGTGCTCAGATGTGAAAACAAAAGATGCCTATGCTATGATCGACTTACTAGGGAATGGAAATGCTTTCTGGTTTGGTACAAGGCCACAGCACGGAAGAGACAGTGTACAAGCACACAAGTTCATTCACAGACTGCTATTTCCCCATAGTCCTGCCCTAAAATTTCAGTCCCATCCCACACACTTTGCCAACTTCTGCAGTAGTGGCTTATACAGCTAAGTAAAAGTAACTGGACCCACGTGTAATGGGAAATATTAAATTAACTAAATTAATGCAGGAATCACACAAATTGTCCCACTTCACATGGCCCCACCAACAACTGTCATTTCCTGACACCCTGTTTTATAAAACGGAAAGAAAAGGCTGCCTCAACAAAGGGAAAATGAGACAACTTTTTATTCCTTATTTCCCCTAATTGTATTTCTATAATGTTACTATTGAGGTATACACATATACAAATACTAAGTTGTAATGATGATGCTATAAAGGCTGCTTGCAGAGTTCACCAAATAGTACACTTTCTCTCCCCCCATAATTCCTTTACTGCCAGAACTTTGGTCAATATTGAGGTGATAATCCTCTCACATTTCAATATATGTGGGGGTGACAGCAAGGCATTTGAGACATCATCGAAGGTGGGGCGTGCCACTATTGGGGTGTGACTAGGTTCAGAGAGGTCCAAGAATATGACGGAGATCTTTCAGATCAGGCAAAAGGGTAGGAGACCATGCACAGAAAGATAAAACTATATCTAGCATATACATTCCCATGAGCTAGGTTTAATTAAGTCTTTTTTGTAGATTAGTGTCTCTTTAGAATGCTTATTGTGGGCTTCTGCGTTCAAATGTGCAAATCTGCACTAAAAATATAGCAACTAATATGCGTCTGCTTTCATTGTCTAATCTGCATTAAAATCCAGTTTGGCGAACGATCATAGGAATGTCTGCCTAGGTAGGAACTACCACAAATGGAATAGCTTACCCCAGGGGTAGGTCTAACTGTTTTGCTACTCAAGGGAGCAAACTAAATGTGCCTTTCTTATTGATTACATAGCAATATTGTGTATACTAAAATACACATATTGTCACCTGTAAAAACTATGCCTATAAAACTCTCCTCAAAGATGGAAGACCAGCGCCAAATGACTGGAGTGACAAGTGCTAATGTACTGTGAAACGTTCAAATAAATAAAGTCCCATGAACCACTGTCTGCAATGATGAGGCTCCCAAAACTTGCTTATGTTTTTGGTTACGTGTTTGTGACGTAACCTGTAAAGGATTCTACTGCAGGAAAAAGTATAATGCTATGAGTTACGAAACAGCCTGCCACCCCCCCCCCCCCACCCCCCATTTGCAGCCGCACTTCTAAGTTTCCATTTGTGTTATGAATAAGAACAAACTTTACATGAGGCTATATGAGATATGGTGGATTTACATTGCGTGATAGTTGAGGGGAATCACATTAATTCATACACCCAGCATGTGTTTTACAAATATTACACTATGTTTTCTCCTCTTTCTTTCATTGCAAGCACTATTAATTCCATATGGACTATGACTTTCCAATAAATATATAGACACCTTTCAACACTGATCTGAGAATTGTTGCTGACACTGGAGAAACCACCTAATTTTGACATCCTCAAGAAGTGAACTACATGCATATCTGAACACTTCACTGAGTGTGCTACACATGTTTAATGATCAGATAATTGAACGGCAACACTTTAGGAACTATCCTTCTCTTTGGGTCCTCTTCATTGGATTTCTTTCCATAAATCTCTCTGCCTTCAACAGGGACCCTAAATTTGCCTCAGTAAAGGTACACCCCTGTGACCCCACATTAACATTTCCCCACATTACCTGTTACACTCTTCAACCAAAGCCTCTCTTTCTTCTTTGCTGGGATTCTTTTGTCTTTCATAGGCCTGGTAGAGGATGTGCTGGGACGCAGGCCCCCACTTGAAGCGGTTACGTCTCATTTTCTTGTTGGCGGGCTCTGAGCAAGAATCGTCAGACTGCCCTGTGACTTGATTCTGTTGATTAAATTCTGGAAAGAGAAACAGCAGCTGATCCTGGCTGCTTTTGTCTGTCATATTTCCAGAACCATGGACTGTCTGGTTGAATTCTGCAAAGAAAGGGAGGGAAAATCTAGCCACTGCAAAGATACATAAAGCAACATACAAAAAAAGACATACTGTCATTAGGTTCAAGTCCTTTCAGGTAGACGGTGGTTGCCCAGGGCCTACAACGTCATATAAATTGTTGGCTGCAATATGTCCCAAGTGTAAAAACATAATTAATGTTATTGTTGCTAGTGCTATTTTTTAGGTAGAGTAGGGAATGATTACCAATAATAGTTTATATACGGTCTTTAGTCATATTGTGGACACTAATTTAAATTGGTTTATACTCCCTCTGCTCTGGCATATAATATTGAAACCATGTATAAGAATCTATGGCCATTATATGCTGATTCTGAAAGGCTGGACAAGTAGTAAATGAGAGTTTAGGAAAGATATTGTCACTCAGTAGTGTACTCAACCTTATACTATCTACACTATACAATGAAATCATTCCATAGTGTTGTGGTGTTTGTGCTTCATATCTTGAACCGTGTGTCAAGATGAACCATTGATAACCAGATAAGTCTCCAGTTTTGGCGTAGTACTTAATGGTACTGTGAGAAGTGCTGCATTTTAACAGGACAATATTGAATCTTACAGTGTTGTGGAAAAATTTTACATACTAGCTAATAGTGAATGCATAAAATAAAAATGCCCAAATCAGCATATTGTATTACAATGCCACAAAACAGTATGTAGTGGAGCAGGGTAAGAACTGAGTACAGGGTTTAAGTCTCTAAGGGTTATGACGATTAGTGATAAGAATCTCTACATCTTTCAAAATTACGCCCTTTAGAATAAGTCTCTATTCAAGAACCCTTAAACCCAGTTTCTCTATTGTTTGTTTATCCCAACTGCCTCTCACATTTTGTAAAATCAGTACATGCCCATCCTGTTATCATATCATTTGTTAATTTCACCTATTAACAGCTCAAATCTACCAGGATAAGAGTAAACAAAATAACACAAGGGACATCCATGATAGACCCTATGTGGGCTCCTGATCAAGAGCCACTAAATATTCCATTCTGCGAATTTTGTTATTGTGATGCATCTTAATAGCCCAGAGCCCAGTAGGCACCCACCTCCGATACTGCATCAAGTCTGATTTCTGCATAGACGCATTGCAACTAAGACTTGGTACTCTTACTTAACCTTTGACCCTTAATAATACATGAGAAGGCAGGATGGAGAATATGACAGACTATTTGGTATCATGTTGTAGCTGCTTGGTCCTATATTGCTAACTTTCTATATTTACTTCCTGCATGAAGTCATTTTCTCTGCAGTTATAACTATTCATGATTCATGAATATTAATGAGAAACACCCCATGTGCTGGCAGAATGCTCACTGTGCAAGAGGACTGAAAACTTTCAGAACACTGCCTTTCTACATGATAGCAGTGTCACAGGATCTACTACCCACATCAACAGATAAGAGTTATGGGGCTCATGTTGAGCTGAACGCAAATTGCATTTTTGGAGTATAATATGCTTCTTTACATCTGAACATATGCACAAATCACTAGTTTCAGAACTAGTGCTTTGTACACCTATGTAGAAGTAAAAAAGTATATTATACGGCAAAAACGCAATTTGCATTCAGCTCCACATGAGCTCCTATATGTGTAATAATGTATATTGCAATTAAGCTTTTCCTTCAGGATATACTATTAATGTTTTATCTTTCAAAACTGTCTGGCACATACACTGTCATACTTACGTCTAAGTATCTCCCTTTGCTTCCTCACATACCAGGTATATAAAGCAGCGCGTTTTTGGGTTTTCATAGGAGTTCCTTTGTTGAGATGTTGTGATAAATGTGATTGATTCAGTCCTGTAATATCAACCACTTCTCTTTGTGGAATGTTGTGTTGCTGCATGTATCCTTTTATCATCTTTGCAGCTCTCCATGGATCCTCACTGTAAGGAATTGAAATCAGTAAAGTGAAAAGTCACATATAGTGAATGAGACATTGCACTAAATCGGCATCATGAATAGCAGCCAAAGAATGTGTAGCTAAACACACCATTGGTAAAATAAAAACTGTTTGAAAAATGAATTTTGTACCAACACCAAATGCACATAGAGAAGTCTACAAACTTTGATTGAAGGCTCTTCAAACACACATTTTTTTAAATATATTTTACTCAACTGAAAGAGATGATAATTAATTAAAATAAAACAAATGGGGCCCGAGTCACTAAGGAGAGCTAAGCAAAAAAATAAATTTGATCCTGGACAAACCATGTTACAATTTAAGGGGTGCAAATTAGCTTATTATTTTGCACATAAGGAAACCACTGGCTGCTTTTTCATGTGGCACACAAATACTTGATATCTTAATATTTACACTGAAATTTAAAGTTGATCTAGGACATGCCCTACCCCAACTGTAAATCTGTCCCCACATTTTAAATTTACCTCCCCCCTCCAATGGACCATGGTTTTGCCCAGGTGCAAAGTTACTAATTTTTTTGCTCTCGTTAATGACTCAGGCCCATGGTGTCAAATCGTGTGACTTTTTTATTATTAGATCTTACAACATTGTAGAAATCACAATTTAAATGTTAACAGCAAGGAAATTTTTATTTTTGAATTTATTCCATAAATGATGGTGCCCTCCAAAAAACTGCTTCCTGAGACAGTTGCCTCAATTTGTTTGAGATAGGCACATCTGTGCAACCTACTGTAATATTTTCATGCAGTGAATAACATGTGTTTCCCTTGGTGACAAATGTGTGTGTGACACATTTTTTTGGGTGCTAGGTCAACATATTATTTGAAAGCAAACAAGCTAGAGAAAGTATCAAATCAATATAGAATATGGATGTAGTGGTCTGGAATAAGGCCACGAATTGGCACTGGCTATATCCATGTAGAAAGTGGTTGAGCTTCAAGATATCCAAGGTAAGCTATAAATGTCATTTGAATACTGACGAGTATTACACATACTGATACACATAACAAATTAAATGTGAATTGATACATTTATTAGTAAAAGAAATCAAAGCAAAGTGCCGACCACATTTCAGGAAGTACAGTAAAAGCTAAGTCTAAACTTAAAAGGTTGCTATTATTGTGTTCATCTTTGGTGTGCATCAGATTCTCATATTCCAATACTATTATTTACTACTACACTGCACATACCCCATGAATTTACCCAACTAATTATTAAAAAGTGTTTAAAGAGACTGTATAGTGATTTTGAAACCTTAACTCAATCCAGACTTTAAATTGCAACCAGTTTTCTTTTTTGCTACAAAAGCAGGAGTAGCCCATATTTTGGCCTTATTTGAGACTTACAATAAAAGTTTTTTAGCTTTTGATATACATTAGGAAAATTACCTCTGATTTTGAATTTAATTTAACATATACAACAGGCATAAAACACATGTGTATGTTCTTTAACATCAAACAAAACACTTCATCTATTAATTAACTGAATGTACAATTAACGCAAATATATGCCCGGTGATTGACTTTTGATAATGTCAGAACTATATATATATAACCTGTCTTCACAAGTAAATGGCCCACATACAAGGACTCTAATCATCAGTAATCACATTTTCTAGCCACCCAACTAAAACAGGTATGCATAGAAAAAGATTTTAATTCATACTTAAGCATACTTACACAGCATACATAACCAAAATGTAAACAAAAAAAAGTTTTCAATGATTTTCAGATTAGCATATTACTTTTAATACTTATGTATGTAATATGTTAAATATGTTTGTCCCTATGTTATGCTAAATAAATGACTCTTCATCATCACTACATATGACACCAGTTCCAGGTATGCCCTCCCAATGAGCTCACTACATCAGGTATTGGTCCTATCCTGGACACTTACATGGAATAAAGTTACACATGAAACACAAAAGAGAACATTTATTATACTGCTATACTGTTGCTGGAGTAAAAACAAAAGTATAAGTGTAAATACCCACACTAAGGAAAGGTAATAAAAGAACCGTAGTGCAAAACTGCAGCACACTCTTTTGTGACATTGTGCACAGGACAAAACTTTGCTCAAGTTGATGGGACAAATTGGACGGATTGAGGGCATTCCTTGCTAAGTGTGAATTAGGCGCACAAGAGCGCCTACTTTTGCAATGAATTGCAAAAAGAAAATGTAACATTGCAGGATGGGATTTTTTAAATGAAATTGAAAGGGGAGAATTAACATTTACAGCTGTCTTCTCTGTTTTGCAGGAGGGTGCACAGTTTTTTCTCATTGCAAAAGGCCTTAAATTATCCACCACTATAGAGGTGTAATTTATCACGTCTAATCTCTGCACTTTTAATGTGGCACATCATGCACCTTCCAATTCCACCTCTCTGGTAAAAGGAATTTCTACGTGCACTAAATATAATAAAAACTTTCAAACACATTTAAGTGCAACACATAATAAAAACAGTCCCAAAGTTCCCTCATTCTCATAATTAACTTTAGTCATAAATCAGGTGAAACTGAGCAGTAATTTGCAGATTTATCTACTAACCCACAAAACTAGAGGCAGAATTGTTTGCGAGGCTTCCATAGTATGTGAAATGCTTATGGCGGACAAGTGGCTTTGGCACAGGTAAAGTAGCTTTTGGGTTGTAAATGACGATTAGATTATGCAACAATCAACATGTTAGTTAAGGGATGACTCATCCCTTCATTTGAACACAAGTAGATGCAGTAACACAGGCACACACTTAGAGGCGGTTTCCAGTTGCCCTGAACACCCCAAAAGCCCCCCACCCTAGCCTGGGAATGAGGTGTTTGAGGACACGGATCAGGTCACAGTATGTTTCTTTCCCTGAGACCAACAGACTTACAGCATTGCTATTAATTGAATGAGGGGCTGAGTTTGGGGAGAAGGCTAATTATTAAATGTGAATACTAATCACTTAATGTCGAGGATGTTTGGAAACTAATGGGTTTATTAGTGAATATTGAGTACTACTATTTTAATGTTGGGGCAGGTTGCAGGAAAAGAGGTCTATTTATTAAATCTGAACACAATTAATTTAATGTTGGCGCTGGTTGAGGGATATAGGTCTATGTATTAAGTGAATGTGCAGGCTATTAATGAAAAAAATCAGTTGTGATTTTTATTTACATAAATCACTGTAGCAGGGTATAGGAGGAATGTTGTCATTTACCATTTTCCCTTTTTTGCCAGTAGTGCACGCAGCATTGCCCATGTATTTTAATGGAATAAGAAGGGGCTAGAAAGCAATCTAGTATTATCTAAAATGATAGCCATGCCCTCACCTACAGTTCATGCCTACTTGCCATTGTGCCGTGGAAACCCCCGTTTGAAAGCATTAATGAACAAGTGGCATAAGTAGATTCGAAATTTGTTTGTATGGACTTAAGCAACCATTCTATGACAAAATCTTGTATGCAAAGTTTGACACATACAACTTAAGACAGTGATACATTGCTGTATGTTTACCAATTTAAAATATTAACAGACATTGGACCTCATTTAGAGTCGGACGCAAAGTCCGTTTTAGGCGCATCCAACAAAAAAACACTATCCTGCATGTGCAGAAAGCACCAAATCCACCTGCATCTTGGACGCAATTGACACTTGCGACAGCTTGCGACTCACTACGAGAGAATGGGAGGAACACGGATATGTGAAGGTGTGACCATGTAAATACATCCTAGTCGCAGTGAGGTGCAAACGCAACACACGTCAAAACAGGGCTAAAGCTGTGCGACAGGAATTAGGTAGCGCAAGCGTTAGCTAGCTGCAGGAACTGCTCGCAGCTCCATAGGGTATTAAGAGTGGGACACAAATGGGGTTGCTTGCCACTCATAATACACTACCAAGCTGCGACCAGGGCCCTCTTAAGAACATCTTGGGCCCCCGGGCACCGCAGTGCACCTGGGCCCCTATATATACAAAAAGAAATAAAATGATTATATATATATGGGCACGTCGCGCTCCGCAATGGATGTCGGGCGGGCGTGATGACGTCACGCCCGACATGCACTGCGAGTGCGACGGAGGAGGAGACCATGGAGGGAGCCGGATCGCCAGCTGACCGCAAGGTAAGTATTTTCTTCTTTTTTTTCAGGTTTTTTTTTTTTGCTGCCTCCGACAAGCCCCCCTGGGCTGCAGGGCCCCCGGGCACCTGCCCATTGTGCCCAATGGGAAAGACGGCCCTGCCTGCGGCACACTCCCACTCCTACAATTCTTAAACGGACTTTGCGTCCGACTTTAAATGAGGTCCATTGTGTGCAATAGTGAAATAGGCATTTGTACATCTTGCAGAGAGGGTGTAAAAAAGATTTTATGGCTGGATCAGCAGGTGTGTCCACATTGCACGTTCATAGACAATCGCAAACCAGCGACTGGAATTTTTACCATAGTTATCAGACATCTCACCTAGTACTTTATTAACTCTACAATACCCTACAGAAAGGATGAGACATAGGGCATAATCTCCTGCTTATGGGCAGAAATAGGATTGAGTTTTAGTATTCTATAGTTGCTATGTTTGTGCTAACCTTCTTTCACATGGCACTTTCATGATCTGAAGTCTTCCAGCAATGAATATGCAGCTTTCATTACCATAGTTCAATGGATAACTTGGTATTACATTTGTCATGGTATACTGGAAATAAGACGCTGATTCTGTGCAAATAATTATGTTGAAGACCACATAGAGAATGTTTGTTTGGTTTCAAAAAAGTGCCTTTCCTCCAAAAAACAAAATGGGATGGCAAACGTGCATGTGCACAGGTCAAATAGACTCATTTAAAACAAAAATCAACTTGATGAGCGACCACCAGTTTGTAAATGTCCTTACTGTGTACATAATATTACAAGAACACAAGACATATGGATACCATTTACCATGTGCAAACACATTATCTTTCTACATATACACAATTTGCCAAAATGCAGTTTCATCACATGCCAGCTGCTACATACTCTATAGACAGCTACTGTGAGTGCACCACTTTAATGATCCTCAGAAATGAAACTATATCAACTATATCATTGCAGAACAAAAAATAAAATTAAACTTTTCTTATTGTAAAAAAGCTGCCCAAGCTTAATAAGTCTATAACAGAACAACAAATCACTGCATCAATTTACCAATATGCCCAAGGCAAATTTAATACTCCCCCTAGGGGCGTCATCGTCAGTAGGGCTGCACAGGAAAAATAAGGTCATCAATTGCTTTCAGAATAGACATTTTTGCCTCCAGTCACACTTCTGTAGAAGCAGTAACAATTAGCTATGTGATACCAGTATAGCATTAACATGCTTTCTAGTTAGTTTCAGGAGGACTTTATGAGCTGTGTATACTGTATGTTCCTTGCTAGGCAGTGAAAGAACTATAACTGGTTAATACACATGTTTATACAGGCTATTTCTTTATACATTCCACTGATATCAGATGAATCGTTTATTTTGTAAACATGGTGCTAGCCAAACCCATCTAAACTCTTCTAATTAGATCTGTATAGTTTAGAATATGGTGGCAAAGTGTTGATAATAATTTACCGTAACATCTACATGTTTCAGGGACATAACAATATAAAATGTGAGCAGGCCCACAACCCCAAGGCAATAAAGGGACCTCTTTCTACTAACAAATGGTTGGGTGCAAGTATGGCAGTGACCAGGGCACTAATTGTGTGACATTTGTATGTCCTCCCCGTTCTAGCGTGGGTTTCCTCCGGACGCTCCATTTCCCTCGCACATTCCGAGTACAAGCTGCTAGGTTAATTGGCTTCTGACATTAACCATAGTGTGTGTTTGTGTGGTAAACAATCTAGACCAGTGATGGGCAAACTTTTTCAGGAGCGGGCCAAATAAAAAAGAAAAACTTTAGGCGGGCCAAAATAATTTATTAAAAAACTCAAATATCGAAATATATAATAATTTTTTTTGAATGGGACGGGAGGGTGTTATATAGCAGTGTTACCTCTATAAGTGCAGTGATCGTACAGACACAGCACTTATTTCAGCAGGTTGTTGCAGATCCGTTTTTCTGGTGAGCCACTAACTGACAACACAGCAGCCAATCGAAATCCGCCTTAGTATATGGCCCAGCCCATCTCTTCTCACATGACTTTCAGCCATTAGGGGGCGGGCAGGTGTTTCAGTGATTGACATACGAAGTGTCCTTTTAGGAAGGAGGATGAAGTGTAATGAAGGAAAGAGCTGGGAAGGCATAAAAATGAAGGTTCTGACACACAGGGTCGGCCCTAATAATTTTATGCATATTTTAATGAATTTTTTTAAAATATTGGCGGGCCGGATACAACCTCTAAGAGTGCCGGATCTGGCCCGCGGACCGTAGTTTGCCCATCACTGATCTAGACTCTAAGCTCTATCAGGGCAGGAACTGGTGCAAATTATTAAATATTCTCTGCAAAGTGCGGCCTAAGAAGGTGCTATAAATAAAGTCAATAATTCTGGGCTTCTGTTGCAGCAATATCAAGAAGCAGAAACTCACGAATGAGAGCTGACAATCCACTGTAAGGGAACAAACCAATACTAAATGCCACAATTCTCTTCACACCAAATTGGTGGTCTACGACAGTATACATTTTCCTGGCTGGGTCATTGTAAAACACAGCAGAAACATGATCCTAAGTAATTATTGACAAACATGTAAGAAATGAAAACAAAACATTGCAGCATAATTTTCGGAATTAACAATGTAATTGCAGAAGAAACAATAGAAAGGCACATGTTAAAAAATGCAAAGTATTGGTACTTCAAGAAATACAAATTATTCTACAGAGAAATACACTTCAGTGACTCAAAAACTGTATTTTGCAGCATTCCAAATAATACAGCATAACATCTGTGCATTGTGACCTTCTTATGGCACTTATATGTAGATAATATGCTTGGACAACTGTGAGTTTGTCTAGTTCAGAATTAATCTTAGCTTTCTCATCATACAGATAAACAATTTGGATTAGTAAATTCTGGCCAAAAGGAACAAGTATTCCTCATTCTCTATATATGCAGAACAAAGCGTCCAATTCTTATTTTACTGAACAAGGCCAAACTGTGTTTGTATGCTTTCCAGGTATATACCTTTATAAAGATATGATTGTACATTTTAGCAGATTTACATGCTTAAACTGATTTAAAAAAAAGTTTATTATATAAAATAAAAAGTACTGAAACGAACGTAATACAATGATGACAAATTTAAGCACCAGACACTTCTGAGAACAAATGAAGTGTATTTATAAAGAGGAAAAGGAGGGAAGCCAAGAGGGAGATTGGCGCATGAATCCAGAAGAGGTGCAGCCACTTCAAAAGACAGACAGTTGAAAGGTAAGCCGCACAGAAACCAGCTAGTACAACATTAGGAGGAAGGAACTTTTAAGGGCTCAATCTGCACTCCTCTATATTGTTGCTTAAGTATATTTATACCCCAACCAAGCCCAGTTTCTTATAATCACCGATTTAGACTGCCTAATTGTATAACTGTCCCTGCTCACAATCAAAGATAATTTAATCAAGCAATGGATGACTGCTGTGTGACCATGGGGTTTTGCTAGTTTTCCCACTGACAAATGAGTCATTAGTAAATTAAAATATTTATGCAATGGTACAGCTTATAGCCAGTGCATCCTGAACAGACAGGTTACTGCTGGAAACCTAATGCCAGGCTAGCAATGTGTACTTTATGACGTCCTGCATATGTGTGCGGTCATCCATGCTCTACAGAGGGACATTCCTCAGACTGCTATCAATCTGTAAATATAAGACATGGGCAATATTCACCGTGAGGTCATAAATAGCACCGTCATCCAAAATGTGAATTTCTCATGTATATTACCAATATAATAGACATATGTTATTTTTTTTCCAATTAAATACAGTGAATATTACCAATAATAATATTAGCATAAAACATGATCTGCATGGATTAAATAGGGTTCTTTATTATCATCCAATGATAATAGGATAAAATAACACCTTGAAAAACTATACAGGATATATTCTCCTCAGCATTACAAAGATAAAACTGAAAACAATAACTGCATGAGGGATTATTGATATGTTTGTACAGGAACTGCACAAAACATTCTTCATATAGTGTAAAGCACAAAACTATGTCTAATTTCATTTTGCAAGTTAAATCATTTTACACATTTTTTCCAGGGAGAGTAATGTAATTCTGTCAGTTTCTGGGGTATTGTTTTCCCTATGTCTTGAGGGTTTTTTTCTACAAGTTTCATTTTTTATTCTGTTTTAAAAGTCAAAGAAACTGTATAACTCATATAATTGTGGACAGATGAAACGGCAGTGGAAGAGTTGCTTGTCAAGGTCTACTTAAAACACAACACATATAGGTTATTTTGCGCCATTTTAATAAATATACACGGCTATTCAAAGCTATAACTCCCATTCAAGTGGTTATTTACTAAACTCTCCCAGTAATACAAAGGTAAACACCGAGTTAAGATGGACATCGGAGACTTAACTTGTGTATGAACTTAATTCCAGAAAGGTCATTAAATAAAAATTTAATTACCATGGTGAAAGGTCAACTTCCTGTGGAACCCCATGGTGATTTGGTGTTTCACCATATTTTAGAGTACAGGTTTCCTTCTGATGTTCCATGGTCTTTAAGTATAAATGAGATTCTTGTCCATTTTGCTGCCTATTATTCTGTAACTTTTCTTTTTATTGGTAGCCCATCTGATGGGAAGGATAACCTTACTAACTAAATTAAAAATTGGATTATTATTATATTGCATTTTTTTTTTCATTTTGTGGCTGGAAAACTACTCTTCAGCTAGTGTCTTCATGGGCTCCTTGGAATATGAGAGTCACCTACCATCTATAAATCTTACACTAAATATTTAGCAGAAAAGGAAAGACATTTTAAAACTGCAGTCCCTTCCATTAAATCAATAAAATGACCAATAAATTACCAACTTGAGCACTAGAGTGGTTTAAATACGATACTGTACTAATGGTATTAACCTGTTCACTACAAGTATATAAATCTTTAGCTACATTGTATTAATTTAAATATGAAATAATAATATATAGTTTGAAAATATTCTTACATATATAATTTTGTCATATTTATACTTTTTTGCTTAACTGTTACATGGAGTCACTATCCTTATAATAGGTGAAAGGATAATAGACATGGTGCAGAACGCTTAATTTGTAAATAACAGAAATTTTTGTCCATGTTAAGTCTGTGTTTAGTTGTGCCCATTAGCAATGACTGGAAAAAGAATTTATAAGGTACATGGCAAAAATGTCCTGCACAAGACACAGTAAATCAACCCCATAGTGTGCATGTTGGTACCTATTGGAAATGCTATATCACATGTAAATAAAATATTTTATATCAATTACTTTACGTAAATTGCAAATTCTACAATAATCAAAGCCATATTCTAATTATATCTTAATATCAACAATTCATATTTCTGGCATACAAATTATATTCTGTATCTCTTGATAGGCAATAAAAAAACATAATATAAAATGATAGAGATGTAATAAACAGGAAAATACACAAATAATACTGTGAGAAAACTATGTGGTGGAACGGACGACATAACATATTTAAGTGCTGTCATGATTTGTATATGGATTTTTTATAGAAAAATATAGTGATATGAGCTGTAATTGGTAATAAAATGCCTTCCATCTGCTTGCCTACATGCTGGATGTAGCCTTCTACCTATTGATAAAGTGGTCCACCAAATGTTAAAACCTTCTTAAATTATTTTGTAGGAAAAAATTATTTAATGCGACCCATCCCTTGAATATGCATGTGTAATATATATCAGGCTATTATCTTTGTTATAGTCTAGCAGGAAAAATAATAGGTAGGTGTTTTCTGCTATAATCAGTGTTCCATCTTAAATCTTTAGATTAAAAAAGTGAATATATGGTAAAAGTACACAAAAACTGTTGGGTAAGTAACCACTTTTAGAGACCTTAAAATCTGATGATTGTTGATCTCTAATGATCTCTCACTCTCATTAACAGTCAGTGAAAAATAAACAGCATAGAACTTTAGAGCAAACCTGTTTCAAAGAGAAGTGAAAGCAACTGGGAATGATTTTATTCATAATTTTAAACACAATTTAAAGATTATTTTAAAAGGTCATCTTGAGTAAGCAACAGATATGTTGTTACATCTTTATATTGCTTTTCAATACATCCTTATGTAGTTAGCATTTACATGTATGTAATATATTACATAAATGTAATAATATTTATATTTACAAATTCCTGCATTTTGTTCCAGCATCAGTAAATAAGCTTACAGTGGAAAATTACATTCACTAGTACAGGAGCAATGTTTTTTCAATTCCCTAATGAGCCCTTTACTAATTAAAGTTGCTCCCTGTGGAATGCCAAAGGACATGTCTTATGGCTTGCGGTACATTAACATGACTAAAACTGGTCTGTAGGGTTAAACTAATATTCAGATACACTGTAGATCTACATATGCAGTAAACACTGCATAGTAAATATATTAATGGGATCTACAAAAGGTAGATTCCACTCGCAAGACTATCTAAAGTAACTAGGTTATTAAGTATCAGCGCAGAGAATGTTGTGATGCTCTTGTGTAACGGATCGAAACACCTATATTTGTAATACTGTTATTGAACGCGTTTGCAATGCACTCTGAAAAGTTTCATGCGATCATAATAACTGACTCATGAATTATTTTCAGAGCTATTTTTGTATCAATTGTTAGGCACTTATCATGTAAAACTAAATGCACCTAAGCTATACAGGTATGTACATACCTTTACAAATAAGCATGTTTCTCAAATGTTTCTCTCATCCAAATATAAAATAAAATACATTCTAATATTACTCTATTTTACTAATCGCTAGTAGTGGTGGGAACCCTGTTAACAAAGCATTGTATACAGATTGTTTCCAAACGTTCTACATATGCAAATACGATTTAAACTATTATTAATACATCGCTTCAAAAATTAAACGTTAGCGCCATTACACTTATGATAAAGGTGCTGTGAATGCAGATATGTGTAACTTACTTACCTGTCCACTTATCAATATGATATCATACAGGCCATGCATGCACATAACTCACACATTGCGCATGCACATATTCATGTACCTCTCTTACATGCCTCTACGCATAACTTAGTCCAACGCCATTAATCACCACCTATGATGTGATAAAGTACTTTCACTCAGCACCCCACAAGCAGGAGTAAAAGGAAAACGCCCTATTTACCCTAAAATAAATGATATGAGTAAAACTACTACTTCGAATCTTTTGATTTATGTGTTTTGAAAATTAGCTGCATATTCTTTACTGTGTTTGCAAAATGTAATTACCACAACCTGAAACAAAGGCTCTTGCAAAAAATGTTTTTTTTAAAAAAAACTCAATCAATCTTATATTTTAAATAGCTTTACATATGTTAAAAAATGCCCCACGATTGAGAGCAATTTCTATAAAACATGTTTTTGTTGCTATTTTTTTTTTGCTTTTTTTTAAAGTGTGTATTTTATGTATTGATGTTATGATAATAAACATATTTAATAAAATACTTCGGTCATTTTTCAAGTCTAAAGGACCTGTGCATGATGTAGCCTTTGGCAGTGTTTGCTAATCATATTAGAGCTAGAAACATTCTCCGTCAAGGCAGATGTATTAAGCAAATATTTAAAAAGAAACAGTAAACATCAGCAAAACATGCTCAATTGTGTTAAGTAAGAGACCACGGTTACATTATTTATTAATATAATTATTCATTTTACCATTTATTTTCTTGTCTTTATTTCTTTTTTTTACAAAATAATATAGAACTCTTTAAATTAACGTTAAGTCACTGTATGGAAAATAATCGCAAAATATTTTTTGGGTTAATGAACGAAAACTTGATACCAGGTCCGTGTCTCAGTCTCACAAACTGTAACATATTTGTATACATTAGATTATTTTAGTAAATAATTATATGAGGCTTTGACAAGTAATAACAGTGTGCAAATAAACTTAGCCATATTCTTAGGTAACGAAAAACTCAGCGACAACTGCTTTGATACATTTCCTGAGTGGAGAATATTGTTTCAGCTCTTTAAAGTTGCTGATGCACATCCATGTCTGTAACACCTGCAGGTACCGAAGATTTAACTTTCTCTCCAAGTTTTACAGAATTACAACCACATACGACCCCACAGCTTGGTAGCAGTACTAACTAGGGAAACTTCTTACTTTGACAGGTATCGGTGGAATTGCATGCAGTTTACTATACAAACCACAGCATGCTACATAAATTAAATGTGTTTCCATTCATAGTTTTATTACATATATACCTGATTTATGTTTAAAGCGTATTCGCCTATATTGATATATTAGAATCTAAGAGCAATGTAAATTTCTAGCAAAATATGATTTTAGTAGAAATACCTGTCGCAAGTACACTACTAAAAATAATACATGAAGTTCAATTGGCATGCATTTTATTACCACAAATGTTGTAATCAATATAGACTTTTTTTTTATTATTAGTATTATTATTATTATTATTATTATTATTATTATTATCATCATCATTAATTGCCTATGTGAAAGTGTGATGTTTAAACAGACCGCACAGTATCATATATTTTAAACCCTTAATAAATACCCTGATTCCTAATACCTGCCTCGTTGCTATTGCACACAATTCAGATAACGAGCAGCTATCCTGATAAATAAGGTGTTTTGTTACTGCCGGTACAATTTGCAGAAACAAAATATAACTTTATTTTATATAAAGCAGCAGACAGGTAAAATAATCTAGACAACAAATGTAGCAATACTTAATAATAAACAGACAGTAGTGCGACAAAGTTATTTAAGCATAATGTTGCCATTCTACCTGGAATTTAACATAATGTATTGTTACATCAAGTTTCTAAACATTTCAAAATATATGTTTGTGTCACAGAAAGGGGACTGTGTGACTTTTAAAAACGTGTACATAAATCTAAAGTGAATGCAATGTATGTCCCTGCAGACATATTTAGTTTCTAGTAGCACAAACTCATGAGGTTACTGTATGAGACCGGACTCGGAATAATATTTTGAAGCAAGTTTTTGTAGAAATAAAATAAATAAAAAAATTAAAAAATAATAATCGTAATAACTCTAAGCACTTTTACTCCTTACCTTAACATTCTGTCCACTTCGGCTCTTTGCTCGGCCGCCTCCTCCGTGTTAAGAGACTGAAGTTCCTTGAGGATTGGTGGGGTGTCAAAGTCCTCCCCATCCTCCGAGCCTTCGTCTCCAGACAGTTTGCCCTTGTGGTGTCCATTTGTGAGTGTGTGGAAGACGGGCTTGGTGTCAGGATCGTGCACTGGAGACATCTGCATGTTTTCCAGCTTCACCCCAAAGCTGGGTGTGGGAATGATATCTTCCAGTGCTTGGATCAGAACGTCTTTAGTTATTCCAGAATTTAGGAGAGCATTGAGTAGTTCCTGCTGTAGAGAGGATAATTTGGAAACCATTTTACAAGGATAGGGGAGGGAGGGAAAAAGTGAAGGCAAAAAAAAGAAATCCCCTTGGCACTTAACACCTGTTCTTCTGGTGCTTACAGAAAATACGTAGAAAACCTTCTGCAAAGGGCCTGCGCCTTCTAACTAGCCATGCTCTCCTCCATCGGGCAATATAACACATGCAAATGAGTGGGAAGGCAGCACAATCATACAGAGTGCAATGAAAGGAGGAGAATGGAGGCTGGGCTCATTTGCCCTGTTTATGCTGGTGACAACACATTCATTTATTGGCTCTGTTTATCGGTCAAACTTTAGTTGAACTTTGGACTTGTTAAGCAAGAAACCACCAAGTGCAAAACGAGAGAGAAAACACTTTATTCACGGCTTTCCATCAGATTGTCTTCATTCAAACATTATTGCACCTGAATTCGCTGTACTAGCAGATGTACACGAACATTGCACCAGGTCTGATAAATATAATACACGCTAAGAAAAATGGTCAACGTATATTATATTTGCCAAAAATTAAGGAGAATCTTGTTTTTCTGTTTCAAATGTGTTTGTGTCGATTTGATCGCTTAATGGAAATGTCTTTATACAAAGAACACTGCTTCTCATGTAGATATTTCTGTATAGGTGTCTATGGTCCAATAATCAGTGCAAACTGATGTAGCATATATATATATATATATATATATATATATATATATATATATATATATATATATATATATATATATACATATACACATATATTAATTATAGCTATTTTCGGGTAAGTACTAACTGTAGGCTATGGTGGCCGTAGTTACAGTGATTTGTAAACGGCTTATTTTCATGGGGAATAAGTTTTACATTTCACTGACCACAATGTGTAGAGTTTGTACATGTAGATTTAATCTTGTAAGTGAAATAGAGGATAAAATAGTAATACTGTTCTCAATCATTAAAGTTCCTTTAATAAGGTTATCAGTAATTATGTTATCCTGACATACACCATGTTCAAACGGATTGCTTAAACAATACCCTGTAGGACATCAATTCTATTCTAAGTGCATTGTGAATATAAAGTGCACAAGTGAAGAGATGACCCTATTGGTCGGGTTCTTGTTAGTGACCTTTTCAGAGTATGCACGTGTTAGCAGAACAGAATCATCCAAACAATACACACTGATTTTTTTTCCTTGCAAACAATTGATAACTTTAACACAGTGGCAATGCCACTTGTCTTTTCTACAGGTAATCTTACTCTATCACTTACATTGATACTACTCGTTTCCTACAGATAAATACAAATAGGGTATTACTACGAGTTATTTACTAGTCAATGGCAACTGAATTTATGCTATTTTGACATAATGGGCATAATTTAGAGTTAGACACAAGTGTTTTTGTGCCATGTAATTACGCGTCTCGCACCCAACATTTACACTACCTGTGGAGTCATTTTCAGCTGTGTGTATCTGACACTTGCAGTGCCTCGAGAGGCAGAGCAGGGGCCTTAGTATCAGAAACATCCGATAGGCAAACTAGGCTCATACCTAGGATCCAGTGGGCACTAAGGGACACGTATCACACCAACCCATTTTTATGTGTTGTATGTTGATAAACGGATGGAGTAAGCAGTAAACCAATATCCTGCCTAGGTCCCCATGGGTTATTAATCAGGATCTGGTTCACATGCCAGTGGAGAACTATAAGCACTTGGACACAAGTAAGTCCTTTGATGTGCATCAATATTTTTCCATACATGTATCTGTACAAACATTACTTTTGAAGCATTCATTCTGGGCCTAAACAAAATCCAAATACAGATGTGAAAATGTAAGTGTGCAGAGGCAAGTTTGCTATACACAAATTAAAAACTATTATGTCCATCTCTGAATCACACCCAGTGTCATGTACTGCAGTGTGTGCTTAATGGTATTGCAGTTTTGCTCACATTGCCCAACACAAAGCCAGACCTTCAAATAATATGCAATACCCTAGCTTTCAAGCCTGTGGTACATCTCAGATAGATTCAAGGGGTACTTTAGGCTGCTAAATATAACTCAAGATAACAGTAAACACATGAGTAAATAATAAAATATATACAAAACTAATAGGAAATGTTATTTTTAAAACATTTAAATGCATAATGAGTGGCTTGGTATACATTTACTCACAGGGTACTTTGTATACATTTATATATATATTAGGGTACTTAGTATAAACAAACATACTTTAGGGGAGTACTGTTAGGAACTCCCAAGCCAGTACAGTGAAACTCGGGAACTACTCTGAAGGCCCGGTATTCGCTGGAGCCCCTAGTGGTGGGGACAGACTTGGCTGCGGGCCGACCGAGGGTCGAGTAACGTGTACTGACTTAAAGGAGAACCCAGGAGAGAGTGATTGGCAGGCCGAAGTGAGGAAGGGATCCAAGGTCAAAAGGACACTAGCACAGGTACGAAATCCAGGGACAGGCGAAAGGTCAGGTGCACAAGCGAAAGGAGCAAAATTCGGAGTTCAGGCAAATGGTCAGGGTCAGAAGCGAGGGTTCAAAGGTCCAGGAACAAGCAGAGGTCAAACACAGGTAGTCAATCAACGGTATGGTAACCAAACAGGGAGCACAAGCAGGTAGCAGAACTGAGAACAGAACGCTATAACCGGCAGTGAGGCTCAGTCCTCACTGCCCTAAATACCCCTGCTAGCCAATCAGAGCCTAGCTCTGAAACAAGTCACAGCCCCTGCCTGATTAATTCCTATAGGTTGCGCTAGACTGCGCATGTGCCCAGCTGTTTATTGCGCCCAGAGCGCTTGGGTAAAGTTCTCGGCTTCCGGCCGTTGCCCTGGCAACGGTCGGGCCGGATTTCCGGAAGTGACGTCCAGGTTGCCATAGTGACAGCCGGGACGTCAAAAGAAACAGGAACTGAGTCGCGGCGGTGCCCGTGGCCGCCGCGGCTCGTGACAAGTACTTGGTAAATATTTGCCATCACATGGGTAAACATTTTAAGAAGAGGCTCAGGAGCTCTGTACTAGACTTACTGTACTCCATATGTCTGTTTAGACATTTTGACCCTGATTAATCTTCGGATGTAGATCTCTTTGCGTGCCGTATCTCGCATGAAATAGTTCTGCACATATAGTTCAGAAACAGACTTTACACCAATGAAGGCAAGTGCATGCAATTCATGTCTGAGAGCAATTGACACTTACAACTGCCTAAGACTTGAAGGGTAGAATGGGGGAGGGGAGAGTAGGATGAACATAGGCAATGTACAGAAAAGGGATGCCAACGCAGATGCAGTCTATTCAAGTCTTGGGCTTCTTTTATGTACATGCTTTTTAGTCATATCATTTGCACCAGCTACAGGGCAGGTGTAAGTGCCAACTGATAGTGATGACTAACACAGCTTAGTCTTTGTTTTAAAAACTACACGTATGCGTGCCAATACCTGCACAAAAAAATTATATGCATAAAAGATAGACTATAAAATGCATTGTATAGCATCCTGAGTTCTGGATTTAATGTTAAAATAATGTTTTTTTCGATTATTATTATTAATGATTATAGTATTGGAAGTTGTTAATTTATTTTATACATTTTTTGTGTGCAAGCGTTCTAATGTGCATTTATATTTTACTTATGCATGTGCGTATCCTGCATTCTGTTCTCTCTATCTACATACACCAAGCAACGTTTAGCCAGAGCATATTTATACCCGGATACAAATGGAAACGTTTCTTGAGATCCACTTATATTTGAATACAGTTAAAACTACACTCAAGTTCCATGCTCATTTTAAAATACAAGTTGCATGCAGGTTGCGTGAGAAGATGAATCAGTCCCCTTATCATTACTAGTAAATATTAATGCACAGTGCAAGGAAAATATAGCACTTTATCAGAAACTTTTACTGTCAACAAAGTAACAGTATAAGCATTGAAATTGCATTTACTGTGGGAAAAGTAAGACATTGCAGCTGCTAGAAATGATTTTGTTTATTTTTAGAGAGCAGTTGCAGAGCCATAACCATGGTGGGGCAACATGTGCCCATGTCCAGCCCGCAAAGTTACTGGGTTGTGTAGGTGTCACTACAGGATTAATTGCTTCATTTTTTTTATTTTGCATCACTATGATTTCTATTATATTATACTACTGGGGCTGCATGGGTGGGTGCAGCCTGCTCAGCTATACTACCCCTCCTCTTGGCTTCAGCTCAGAGTGCACAAAGATCAATTACAGGTCACAAAGGGGAGAATGGATGGAGTCCAGGCAGGTAATTAGAGGGCAGTTTGGTGCTGGTAAAGGGCTAAGCATGTGCCCTCAGTGGGATGACCAAGTCCCTTACTATCGTATCTACCAAGATCGGAGATGAGAGAGAGGCAGTGTTCTCGCTTGCCCTATGCTCTAAAATGTCTAGTTATGACTGTCAGTAAATTACCTCATCTTATCAGTCACTGTATTGGTTAACACTGGTGAACCCCCTACCCCAACTAAACTAACTAAAATCTCCTTAGCCGACAACCTAACACTGCTGACTAATGGAGGATCTGACCCTAGTGGCTACTGCAATTGCTCACCTAAAGTTGCTCATGCACACTGACGCTTTGCAATGGGGTCCCTGCTCTGGACACAGAGGCACTTCTCCAGTGGTGCTGATGTCCATAGGACTCTATCTTGAGATGTCAATTCTCCTTCTTCACCCAGACACTAAAATTTCTAGTTACGGCTCTGGGTTGATCCCAATGCTGGAGTGCATAGAACATACTTAGTCAGCAACCCTGACACAATAAAAAAATGGAGCAAGTATTGGTCATATTTAATTTCAGTGTACTTGTCCAAAATGAAATATACCTATTCTAAGGTGACAATGCTGCGTTCAGTATGCTGATACATTTTACGTATTTTTACATGTCCACAGATTGTGTATGCATCTAACCTCTTTTAAACTAAAGCCCTATGTGAAGTAAGCAATAATAACATCCCACAGTGTTGTGGGAAGACAATGGCCAAAGCTTTTACTGTATAGAATTTTAGTGGACAGGCGTACCAGGCAACTCCATGCCAGCCTGGTCACAGACACCACTTTGTTCCCAAACCACCACTTTGTTCCCCAATTCCAAATCCACAGATGCCATGCCCATCCCATGAACTCCGAGGATCACAGGTGCTGTGGCCACACACCTGTCCACCTTATGCTCATTCCCAGTAGTAACCACATACGGGAGAGCACCTTTCCAGATGGCCAGGACTCGGAAACCTCCCTCTTGACACAGTCCCCATTCTGTTTTCCTGACCTCTCATATGCATTTCTGGGGTTGGGCTAAAATGACGCGAGTAGCTGCCTCCCGCTCCCCTCCGAACTCAGACTTCACCTCCCCTCTTGGATCTATCGAAGGGAAAGAGTAAGTAGTTGGTAAGTATGATTTACCCCCTAGACTAGCACTAATCCATTTATGATTGTTTTCAATCTTTTTCTGTTTATATCCCAAACAAACTTGTCAACAAATATACATATATACACATGTAGATCAATACAAGTATATCTTGTTTGTAAACAGATATTTAATATATATATATACTGTATACAGATAGTAGACAACTTTGTCTTTCTCGTCAGCATTCTGCAATAGCGAAACATTGGAAGTTTTACTGTATCAGCATAGCGAATTAAATAATGTAGTGGAAAGGTGATAGACAGCAGCAAAGAGTATAGAATACAGATTTTTTTCCCAGCAATAGCTTACATTCCATGTCTTACATTATTTTATTTCACACACATATTCATATATTACTAAAGCTGGCAGAGTTAAGATCTGTATGTTGAGCCTAATGCCAAACACCCAGATATGTGTCCAACTTGACCACTTCTATGTGGCCAAACTTGAGAGATGGCTAGATTCCATGTGGCACAATTTGCATGATTGGCCAATGATGGGTTGCTGCTCACACATAATAATCATATAATATTAATATCACCCCTAAATGTCTAAGCACACACTAACATATTCTGTCTTACAAAACACCTAATAACACTTGGGAAAACCAAGTTTGCATGTGTATTGTGAAGCATGGTAGCATGATCACAGAACATAGGGCTTGCTGAGGAAACAAATAAGGGGCAGGTACTGAACTAACAGACATTATAGGTATTTATTCTTTTATGGAGTGGGGAAAAGTCTGCATTCTTCCCTGGAGTACAAAATTTCTCAGCAGTTTCATTGATGTGATTTTTAGGACTACACCTACTATGACGTATATGTTATGTAAACACTGTTTAGGGGTTAACAGACAAATTATGTTGTGATCATTTAGATACTTTTAAATTGTATTTTGGCCTATTGCCATCTGCACTCAGAACTGTGGAGTAGTGGGTTTTGGGAGGCAATGTGTGAGGGAGGTTTGCATATGTATTGATTCATATTGACTAGTCACATTAAATATATATGGATATATACTGTATATGGACACATGCAATTCCAAATTTGTTTACATTGAATTATCATTATCTGAAAATTTGTTTTTATTGATTCATGTAGGTTTCTAGCACAGTCTTCTTCAATTCTATATTGTCTTTACACAATTTGTGTGAGGTTTTACACAGAGCCGTAACTAGACATTTTAGTGGCCTGGGCGAGCGAGACACCACTGGTACCCCACCACACCCCCCCCCCCACTCCTCCACCAACACCCCTCCTCCTCAAAAAAATAAGAAAAAATCTCTGACATTAACCTGCAAACTGTCCTAGCGATTTAACTCATAACAGACATAATAGTATACCATTTATTATGTGTACTAAAAATTCTCAAAGGACAAAATCACTTGCAGATACCAATTTTTATCTGCAAAACAGCAGCTCAGTCCATACAGCATCATTGCCTAAGCCAGTGGTTCTCAAACTTTCTCAGTTTGAGGAACCCTTGGGGTCACCATAATTTTTCTAAGGCACCCCTACGCCAAAATAATTACAGGGTAGTCCCTTTCTTTAGGTAGTTGGGTCAAAATAACGTAAGATGTATTTAGGCCCCTTCACCATCACATTGTTCCCCTTCATCATATCACTGCGCCCCTTCACCATATCACTCTGTATCCCCTTCATCAAATCACTGTGTCCCCCTTCGCCATCTCACACTCTGTGTCCCCCTTCGCCATCTCACACTTTGTGTCCCCCTCTTCACCATCTCACACTCTGTCCCCCTCTTCATCAGCTCTCACTCAGTTCCCCTCTTCATCAGCTCTCACTCTGTTCCCTTCTTCATCAGCTCTCACTCTGCCCCCCCCTCCAGCATCTCTCTGCCCCCCCCTTCAGCATCTCTCTCTGTCCCCCCCTTCAGCATCTCTCTCTGTCCCCCCCTCCAGCATCTCACACTCTGTTCCCCTTCACTCTCTGTTCCTTTACTTACCTTCTTTCCTCATTTTCTGCTGTCTTCTTTCCTGATGTCCTCTCTGCTGCTGCTCCTCACTGACACAGTCGGACGTGATGACGCCACGCCCGGCAGTCATTGAGAACAGTGAGGAGGAGGATCCGGCGCTGGATTGGTAAGTTCTTCTCTCTTTTTTTTCTTTTTCTTTTTCTTCTTTCTCTTTTGCAAGGGCGGCCGTGGCACCCCTGTGACAGTGCCGCAGCACCCCAGAGAGCCAAGGCGCACACTTTGGGAACCACTGGTCAAAGCTAACAGATGTAAACTTTATGGCTAAGATAAAAATGCCAATTACCAACCTAACTTCACTCCCCCTTTCCTCCTGTCATCCGCTCCCCCTTTCCTCCTGTCATCTGCTCCCCCTCTCCTCCTGTCATCCGCTCCCGCTCTCCTCAGCTCCCCCTCTCCCCCTGTCATCCGCTCCTCTTCTCCTCCTGTCATCGACATTCGCTCCCCATCTCCTCTGCTCCCACTCTCCCCCTGTCATCCACTTCCCCTCACCTCCTGTCAGCGACATCCACTCCCCCTCTCCCCCTGTCAGCCAATCCACCTCTCCTCCTGTCATCCGCTCCCCCTCACCTCCTGTCAGCGACATCCGCTTCCCCTCTCCCCCACTCCCCCCTGTCATCCGCTCCCCCTCTCCCCCCCGCTCCCTCTCTCCTCCTGTCATCCGCTCCCCCTCTCCCCTGCTCCCCCTCTCCCCCCTGTCATCCGCTCCCCCTCTCCTCTGCTCCCCCTCTCCCCCCTGTCATCTGCTCCCCCTTTCCTCTGCTCCCCCTCTCCCCCCTGTCATCCGCTCCCCCTCTCCTCCGCTCCCACTTTCCCCCCTGTCATCCGCTCCCCCTCTCCTTCTGTCATCCGCTTCACCTCTCCTCCGCTCTTTGAACATACCTTGGGTCTCTTTTCAGCTTCCCTCCTTGCTGGCTCCTCTTCACATCATCAGCATAGCGATACTGCAGGAGGTGCGTTGCAGTCTGTGTCCAGGGGGTGGGAAGGTGCTGTTCTGTGGCAGCATCACATAAATTCCAGGAGGGGTGTGATTGGGGCAAATGGCGGATGCCCTGGGCGGTCACACCGGCCGCACTCCCCTTGTTACAGCCCTGGTTTTACAAAGACCAAGACAACAGCTGTTAACCTACACATTCAGCCAATAACTAGCATCCAGGATACAATTAACACACATGTGTTTACTCTGTGCTCCATCCCAGTTTATTTTATTAAAGTAATTCTGTCGTTTTCAAATAAGCATTGTCTAAGTGATTGTGTTGTGTTTCCAAAGCACAAAGTAATTTATTTAAGCAGATGCAAAATTTAGCAGTTCAATACATAATTATAATACAGTACAGCCAATGCCAAAAGTTACATACATATCGTGCCCGCATGCACTTGCTAAGCTGCACGCCACTGGTACCAGCTTACAGTACTTCACTCCAGAATACTGTGGTCAGAGAATATTGGGCTAATACCAGCTAGAGCTGTATTATATACACTCAGTGTTACAGTGAAAACAATGCATATGGTGTGGCTTGCTTCGAATGGTCCAGGTGTCAGGAGGGTCCAGTGTGCTGCAGGTCATAGGGCAGTTCAAACCAAAATATCCAAAGGTGGGGGTCATCTCTCCAGGGGTTGTGCTCTGACTTTCCTGCCAAGACTCCAGTTTCAACTAGTCTATTAGCATTTTACAGTTGGTATCACTCTGATCATTTATTCCCTAACATCAATAACTAGAGTATGCAATGTGCAATCTCTTCGGCGAATGAACCGGACAACTGCTGATGAATAGGGATTAAAATTATACTAAACATGACACAGTTCCTGCAACCTGAACCTCAAGTAACACTAAAGTGTACATATAATCATAATATATAAACTAATAATAAACTAAATACTATCTGCTCATAAATCACTGTAGAACGGAACCAATATGAATATGAAATATTTAAATAACTAAATGTTAGAGTGCGAGCATGTGCATGCGTATTTTAACGCGCGATTGCGCTGTGTACTGATCGCAAGCGCACGGCAAAACAATATTAACCAATATACTTTCGTTCATCCAATTTTACGACTTCAACAATTTACACGTGTATGACATACTTTTTCACACAATTTACAAGTTAATAACATTTAAAAACATTTTTCAGGAACATTTTAATGCAGAGTAGGTTAGAGTAGGTCCAATACATGTGAAAAACAGGTCACTAGCAACACTGACACTCCCCACATGACCCATAATGCTAATATACAGTATTTCAAATGTTCATCATTAAATACAACCTAAATTATTCAACACATAGCATGAAACAGATATTGAAAATTACATGATTTAAGCAAAAGTATTTTTGCTAGGAAATTAGTAAAAAAAAAACAAAACAAGGAAATTGTTAGAGTCAGAATCTTCCAGTGAAAAATCTTTGTACAGTTAAAAACATTTGACAACTATGCAAATCATAGGTGCAACTGTGGTGAGATCAAACTTTCCAATTTGACCCTTTCTCTTCCCTTCACGTTGTGCACTATTGAGAGAAGCATCAGGATATTAAGCCATGCAGGAGTAAGGACATGGGTCAATGCTTAGGCCCTCTCAAGATATCACTGTGACTAATGTTGCGCTGCACTTTTCCCACAAGCACCTCCATTACAAAATCCAATCATTAAATTGTGTATTGGGTATAGTAGCACAAGCAAAATGGCTTTGTGTTTTACAATTTGGTTCAAGTGTCTAATTTGAACTACTATTGTATTCTTCTGTAGCTCCTGTAGTAAACATATTTCACAGCTTATTGCATGATCCCGATCACCAAATATCATCTCTATATGCATTTCAAAATTTATTGAATTTACTCTTCTGATTCCTCTACTGGTGCTAGTTTTGTTTTGTCCGCTTTATGAGTGTGACAAAATTGGAGCATGCTAAGAGCCATATGCCATGTATTTACATGGGATGACAGCAGGACCAAGTATACAACTTTTATATACCCACCACATCCCTTACTCCTGGTCGTTGTTAGTGTACCAAACCTTATCCCCAATTGCTGCAGTATGTTATGGCCTAAATCGAGCTTGCAATTTAGTTTTTAGTGTATAGCGTCTATGTAGACAAACTGCCACTGCCTTGAGCTACTTCATCTCAACTAAAATAAATATAGTGAAAACGACCAACTAACTACTGACATTAGCTGTGGTGATGTCACAACGATAAAAACTGGCTTTATACCCTACAGTGAATGTATCTCCTAACAGTCATTCTGAATAACCAGGTTTGTACAAAATGGAAAACCAGGTGACCATTGGCCCCCACTGACATGTTTGGGAGGTTAACAGATGACCTGGAAGTATTAAGTGCATCCTCTCCTGTACAATATGGTCAGTCAGACCACCATTCTAATGACCAGATCGATACATTATGGCCCTGCTCACAAATACTGTAATTGAGTGAATGAGCTAAACAACCAGATCTGCACATCAATATACTGGTCAAAAGAAAAAGGTAGAATACATAGACTAACAAGTAGCAAGTAATTATTAACATAGATAAACATAATAGGTGTCATTTATGAACCAGTAGCACAGCTGTGAGCACAGGAGACAGGGCCATCTTAAGAACATTATGGGCCCCCGGGCAAAGCAGTGCACCGGGGCCCCTACATATATATATATATTGTCGAAGTCAGCAAATTGGATAAAGTCATTTCAATTAAAGTCGAGCAAACTTGGTTGTTTTTGTCTGAAAAGATGCGTACGGTACGCATCGACGTACAAGGGCACGCTACGGCGTGAAAGGGCGTACGCATCCACTACACGTGACAGCAACAGTAATAGGTCTTTTACCATACATTCGCACAAACACGCATAGTTATAAAATAGAACACATTAATGGTAGTTGCAACACATAGTCAGTTATGTCGAAATATAGTAGTATTTATATGTTATATTAGAGTTACATGCATATTAGTGAAATACACGGAACAGGTTGAAGGAATCATATCATGAGTGGTATCATAATAAACCTCTTTACATATCCTACTGTTTGGTTCACTCTGCGAGGGAATCGCAGAGTGCATACACAAGTTATGAATGATAGGGAATTATGAACTACTTAAGACTAAGGAATCTTGGCGGGAAGAGCCGAGCATACCCCCTGGAGAGGTGACCCCCTCCTTTGGATTCCTTAGGATGAACTAGCCAATGATTGACAACCCCTTGGACCTTCCTGAGACCTGGACCAATAGATGCAAGCTATACCATCTTCATTGTGTTACTGTATTTTAGTGTGTATATAAGCAGCAGCTTCACATCTAGTGTTCAGACATCTTGTCCCCAGACTTCAGGATTGAATGCTGCACACTGGATCCAGAGCGCCTGCGATAAGTAACGGCTGTATTTATTATCACTTCGCTTGAGCATATTATTCTACTATTTGCGAATTAATCTTTGTGCGTTGGAAACACAAATCGAGGTTCGACAACCGTTATTGGTTAGCGACAATACGCACATAACAATATATATATATATATATATATATATATATATATATATATATATATATAATATAGATGTATAGAGATACAGATATAGATATAGATATATAGAGATAGATAGATGTACTTGCTCAGTGACCCTTGAAGGTTTTTCTTGCAGGTTTTTTCTTTTGCAGGATTATTTATTCTAATTAAGAGCCCTGCCTATGGGGCCCCCTTGCCCGTGGGGCCCCCAAGCACCTGCCCATCGTGCCCAATGGAAAAGATGGCCCTGACAGGAGACAACACCTCCTCCATATGACCGTACTGATGCTAAAAGCTCATTTCCTGCGGGAGCTCTTAGGAGCTAGAATTGTGTCACGTATGAGGGTTTTTTATTTTGCCATGTCAAGGACCCCTGGATTTATTACAGATGAAGAGCCTGATCTTATGTGAGAAATAAAGAGGGTCAAGGAGGGTTAAGTAGGGGTGTTTTTATTTCAACTTAAAATATATTTACACTTATGTCTGTGTTTTATTTACATTTTTTCAGGTTACAGCGGGCCCTGGATGCCATGGCATGCTGGTACTTGTGGCTCTCCAAGTGCCAGCATGACCTGGCAGCCATGAGTATGCTGGTTCAAGCGCCAGCATGCCCAAACACTTAATGTCAGCCTGGGTGTGCTGGGACCTGTAGTGCACCAGGGACGAGATTATTTTTAACATTTAATTTATTATTATTATTATTATCCCACACCCACTGCCGAAGGGTGTGGCAAGAGACCTAGGGGTAAATGTATTAAGTAGCAAATTCTGCAAGTCACCAATATTCGGCCACTTTGCAGGGGAAATTTAAAACGACAAAGGCAATCTCCTCTGCAAAGTCGCCGATTATTGTCGACTTGCAGAATCTGCTACTTAAAACATTTTATCCCCTATTTTTTTTTAGTACAGAGCTGGTTAACGTTGGGGGTAGGGGGTGCTACATTCTTTTGTAGACCTGATCTCTCTAGTGAATCCAGCCCCGTGCTGACCAGCAGGGGCAGGCTGGGCAGAGGGGCCCCCGGACTGGACAGTGAAATTGAGTTTTGGGTGTCAGATTGAAACCTAGTGCTCTGCTCCACCTACCAGTACCACACCTCATATTATTTGTTTTAGGTTAACCCTGAAACAAATAATAACGATATTAGTATTAGGGATGAGCGCACTCGGATTTATGAAATCCGAGCCCACCCGAACGTTGCCGATCCGAGTCGGATCCGAGACAGATCCGGGTATTGGCGCCAAATTCAAATCTGAAACTGAGGCTCTGACTCATAATCCCGTTGTCGGATCTCGCGATACTCGGATCCTATAAATTCCCCCGCTAGTCGCCGCCATCTTCACTCGGGCATTGATCAGGGTAGAGGGAGGGTGTGTTAGGTGGTCCTCTGTCCTGGTAGATCTCGTGCTGTGCTGTTTAGTTCTGTGCTGTGCTGTTTAGTTCTGTGCTGTGCTGTGCTGTGCTGTGCTGTGCTGTGTTCTGCAGTATCAGTCCAGTGGTGCTGTGTGCTGTGCTCTGTCCTTCTGAGGTCAGTGGTGCTGCTGGGTCCTGTGCTGTGTCCTGTTCAGTCCAGTGGTGCTGTGTCCTGTGCTCTGTGCTTCTAAGGGCATAGTTATTTCCCCAATATTCCCCTGTGTTTAAAAAAATAAAAAAAAGTTATTTAAAAAAATACCAAAAACTAATTTAATTTTTTTTAATTACCACAAAATTTGCACAACCAATCCTGCAGTATAAGCCCATTGGTACTGCAATATTACCAAGTTCACACATTCAGCAGTAAAAGTCCAGTGGTACTGCAATATTACAAAGTTTACACATTCTGCAGTATCAGTCCAGTGGTGCTGTGTCCTGTGCTCTGTCCTGCTGAGTTCCGTAGTGCTGCTGGGTCCTGTGCCGTGTCCTGTTCAGTCCAGTGGTGCTGTGTCCTGTGCTCTGTGCTTCTAAGGGCATAGTTATTTCCCCATTATTCCCAAGTTTTTAAAAAATAAAAAAAAAGTAAAAAAAAAATTACAATTAAAAATTAAAAAAAAAAATATATAATTATAACCAAATTTGCAAAACCAATCCAGCAGTATAAGTCCATTGGTACTGCAATATTACAAAGTTCACACATTCTGCAGTATCAGTCCAGTGGTGCTGTGTCCTGTGCTCTGTCCTGCTGAGTTCCGTAGTGCTGCTGGGTCCTGTGCCGTGTCCTGTTCAGTCCAGTGGTGCTGTGTCCTGTGCTCTGTGCTTCTAAGGGCATAGTTATTTCACCATTATTCCCAAGTTTTTAAAAAATAAAAAAAAAGTAAAAAAAAATAAAAAATTAAAAAAAAAATAAAAAAATATAATAATTATAACCAAATTTGCAAAACCAATCCAGCAGTATAAGTCCATTGGTACTGCAATATTACAAAGTTCACACATTCTGCAGTATCAGTCCAGTGGTGCTGTGTCCTGTGCTCTGTCCTGCTGAGTTCCGTAGTGCTGCTGGGTCCTGTGCCGTGTCCTGTTCAGTCCAGTGGTGCTGTGTCCTGTGCTCTGTGCTTCTAAGGGCATAGTTATTTCCCCATTATTCCCAAGTTTTTAAAAAATAAAAAAAAAGTAAAAAAAAATAAACAATTTAAAAAAAAAAAAATATATAATAATTATAACCAAATTTGCAAAACCAATACAGCAGTATAAGTCCATTGGTACTGCAATATTACCAAGTTCACACATTCTGCAGTATCTTGTGCTACATATAATGGAGACCAAAAATTTGGAGGATAAAGTAGGGAAAGATCAAGACCCACTTCCTCCTAATGCTGAAGCTGCTGCCACTAGTCATGACATAGACGATGAAATGCCATCAACGTCGTCTTCCAAGCCCGATGCCCAATCTCGTAGTACCGGGCATGTAAAATCCAAAAAGCCCAAGTTAAGAAAAAGTAGCAAAAAGAGAAACTTAAAATCATCTGAGGAGAAACGTAAAGTTGCCAATATGCCATTTACGACACGGAGTGGCAAGGAATGGCTTAGGCGCTGGCCCGTGTTCATGACTAGTGGTTCAGCTTCACCCACGGATCTTAGCCCTCCTCCTCCTCCCCCCCCTACAAAAAATTGAAGAGAGTTATGCTGTCAGCAACAAAACAGCAAACAACTCTGCCTTCTAAAGAGAAATTATCACAAATCCACAAGGCGAGTCCAAGGATGTTGGTGGTTGTCAAGCCTGACCTTCCCATCACTGTACGGGAAGAGGTGGCTCGGGAGGAGGCTATTGATGATGTAGCTGGCGCTGTGGAGGAACTTGATGATGAGGATGGTGATGTGGTTATTGTAAATGAGGCACCAGGGGGGGAAACAGCTGATGTCCATGGGATGAAAAAGCCCATCGTCATGCCTGGTCAGAAGACCAAAAAATGCACCTCTTCGGTCTGGAGTTATTTTTATCCAAATCCAGACAACCAATGTATGGCCATATGTAGCTTATGTAAAGCTCAAATAAGCAGGGGTAAGGATCTTGCCCACCTAGGAACATCCTCCCTTATACGTCACCTGAATAACCTTCATAGTTCAGTGGTTAGTTCAGGAACTGGGGCTAGGACCCTCATCGGTACAGGGACACCTAAATCCCGTGGTCCAGTTGGATACACACCAGCAACACCCTCCTCGTCAACTTCCTCCACAATCTCCATCAGATTCAGTCCTGCAGCCCAAGTCAGCAGCCAGACTGAGTCCTCCTCAATACGGGATTCATCCGAGGAATCCTGCAGCGGTACGCCTACTACTGCCACTGCTGCTGTTGCTGCTGTTAGTCGGTCATCTTCCCAGAGGGGAAGTCGTAAGACCGCTAAGTCTTTCACAAAACAATTGACCGTCCAACAGTCGTTTGCCATGACCACCAAATACGATAGTAGTCACCCTATTGCAAAGCGTATAACTGCGGCTGTAACTGCAATGTTGGTGTTAGACGTGCGCCCGGTGTCCGCCATCAGTGGAGTGGGATTTAGAGGGTTGATGGAGGTATTGTGTCCCCGGTACCAAATCCCGTCGAGATTCCACTTCACTAGGCAGGCGATACCAAAAATGTACAGAGAAGTACGATCAAGTGTCCTCAGTGCTCTAAAAAATGCGGTTGTACCCACTGTCCACTTAACCACGGACATGTGGACAAGTGGTTCTGGGCAAACGAAGGACTATATGACTGTGACAGCCCACTGGGTAGATGCATCCCCTTCCGCAGCAACAGCAACAGCTGCATCAGTAGCAGCAACTACAAAATGGCGGCTTGTGCAAAGGCAGGCAACATTGTGTATTACAGGCTTTAATAAGAGGCACAACGCTGACAACATATTAGAGAAAATGAGGGAAATTATCTCCCAGTGGCTTACCCCACTTAGACTCTCATGGGGATTTGTGGTGTCAGACAATGCCAGTAACATTGTGCGGGCATTAAATATGGGCAATTTCCAGCACGTCCCATGTTTTGCCCACACCATTAATTTGGTGGTGCAGCATTACCTCAAGAGTGACAGGGGTGTGCAGGAGATGCTTGCGGTGGCGCGCAAAATTGCTGGACACTTTCGGCATTCAGCCAGTGCCTACCGCAGACTAGAGGCACATCAAAAAAGCATGAACCTGCCCTGCCATCACCTCAAACAAGAGGTTGTGACGCGCTGGAACTCCACCCTCTATATGCTGCAGAGGATGGAGGAGCAGCAAAAGGCCATTCAGGCCTACACAGCCACCTACGACATAGGCAAAGGAGTGGGGATGCGCCTCAGTCAAGCGCAGTGGAGACTGATTTCCGTGTTGTGCAAGGTTCTGCAGCCATTTGAACTTGCCACACGAGAAGTCAGTTCCGACACTGCCAGCTTGAGTCAGGTCATTCCCCTGATCAGGCTGTTGCAGAAGCAGCTGGAGAAAGTGAGGGAGGAGCTGGTAAGCCATTGCGATTACACCAAGCATGTAGCTCTTGTGGATGTAGCCCTTCGTACGCTTTGCCAGGATCCGAGGGTGGTCACTCTTTTAAAGTCAGAGGAATACATTCTGGCCATCGTGCTCGATCCTCGGTTTAAAGCGTATGATGTGTCTCTGTTTCCGGCGGACACAAGTCTACAGCGGTGCAAAGACCTGCTGGTCAGGAGATTGTCCTCTGAAGAGGACCGTGACATGCCAACAGCTCCACCCTCATTTTCTTCCACATCTATGGCTGCGAGGAAAAAGCTCAGTTTTCCCAAAAGAGGCACTGGCGGGGATGCTGATAACATCTGGTCCGGACTGAAGGACCTGCCAACCATTGCAGACATGTCTACTCTCGCTGCATTGGATGCTGTCACAATAGAAAAAATTGTGGATGATTACTTTGCTGACACCATCCAAGTAGACATGTCAGACAGTCCATATTGTTACTGGCAGGAAAAAAAGGCAGTTTGGAAGCCCCTGTACAAACTGGCTCTATTTTACCTGAGTTGTCCCCCCTCCAGTGTGTACTCGGAAAGAGTTTTTAGTGCAGCGGGGAACCTGGTCAGTGAGCGGCGAAGGAGGTTGCTTCCTCAGAACGTTGAAAAAATGATGTTTATAAAAATGAAAAATCAATTCCTCAATGAAGTACAGCACTGCCCTCCAGATACTACAGAGGGACCTGTGGTTGTGGAGTCCAGCGGGGACGAATTGATAATGTGTGATGAGGAGGAAGTACACACTGTAGGGGGAGAGGAATCAGAGGTTGAGGATGAGGACGACATCTTGCCTCAGTAGAGCCTGTTTAGTCTGTACAGGGAGAGATGAATAGCTTTTTTGGTGTGGGGGCCCAAACAAACCAATCATTTCAGCCAAAGTTGTTTGGTAGGCCCTGTCGCTGAAATGATTGGTTTGTTAAAGTGTGCATGTCCTATTTCAACAACATAAGGGTGGGTGTGAGGGCCCAAGGACAATTCCATCTTGGAACTTTTTTTTTTGCATTATATGACCAATCAACAGTCGTTTGCCATGTTCAAAAAGTAAAACCAAATTTAAAAAAATTCAAGAAATTAAACCAAAAGTAAAATGCCGTGTCATAATTTAAAACAAGAGGTATTGACGTGCTCTAAAACTACTGTATTGTTGTTTATATTTTATAAACACTACACTTGAAAGCTTGAGTCTTTCAATAAAAAAGTAACTGTCCATTGCACGAATATTTGCAACAGGGACAATTTTAGGGTTAAGAAAGTCAACTAATAACACTTCGACGCTGTCTGTCTTTATAAACACTACACTTGGAAGTTGGAGGAGGTATTGTGGCCCCGGCACCAAATTTACTACCGGGGCCACTCCACTGTGCAGTCCATATTTAGGTGTATCAGATATTAAACAACGGTGACAGTTGATGCCCAATTTTTTAATTATATTGTGGCCTTGGTACCAAATTGTGTACCGGGGCCACCACACTACGCAGTCCATTCCCTTTTTTGGTGGAATTCTGACACGTGGAGGGTTTTTTAATTATATTGTGGCCTCGGTACCAAATTGTGTACCGGGGCCACCACACTACGCAGTCCAGATACTTGTTTGGTGGAATTCAGACCAGTTGAGGGTTTTATTATTATATTGTGGGGACCACTCTATCTATACCACACTACAACTCTATACCACTCTATTTAATACTTTAATTCTATTTAATACTTTAATTCTATTTAATACTTTAATTCTATTTAATACTTTAATTCTATTACTAATTACCATAAAGAGGAACTGCCGCTTCTATTTAATACTTTAATTCTATTAGTAGTTACCATAAAGAGGAACAAAATAAACCAATTTTACCAAAAGTATAATATGACTTAGACTTACAAACACTACACTTGAAAGATGGTGCCTTTAAATGAAAAAGTCAGTCTTCATTGCACGACTATGTGCAACAGGGACAGTTTTTTGGTTTACAAAGTCAACCAATAACACTTCGACCCTGCCTGTCTTTAACATACTTGATGGGATCTCAATGACGAATTGTCTGTACCATGTTTGGAGGAGGTATTGTGGCCCCGGTATCAAATTGGGTACCGGGGCCACCCCACTACGCAGTCCAGATACTTGTTTGGTGTAATTCAGACCAGTTGAGGGTGTATTTATTTTATTGTGGCCCCGGCACCAAATTTACTACCGGGGCCACTCCACTGTGCAGTCCATATTTAGGTGTATCATATATTAAACAACGGTGACAGTTGATGCCCAATTTTTTAATTATATTGTGGCCTCGGTACCAAATTGTGTACCGGGGCCACCACACTACGCAGTCCATACCCTTTTTTGGTGGAATTCTGACACGTGGAGGGTTTTTTAATTATATTGTGGCCTCGGTACCAAATTGTGTACCGGGGCCACCACACTACGCAGTCAAGATAGATAGATGCGTATCATAGATAAAGTACATTCAGTGGTGTGGGGCAAATTGAAAAATATTCAAAATGCACTGACATTATCAAAAACAAGAGGTTGTCACACGCTAAAACTCCAACATGTATATGATGGAGAGGATGGAGGAGCAGCCGTATGTGTAGTGTAATGCAGACCTGTTGAAGGTTTTTTATATATTTTATTGTGGTGCCCAGTGCCCACTCCTCTAGGCAGTCCAGGTACATTTATTGGTGCGAATCATAAAAGTTCAGGGTTTTTAATATATATTGTGGTGACCCACTCCTCTACGCAGTCCAGGTACATTTATTGGTGCGATTCATAAAAGTTCAGGGTTTTTAATATATATTGTGGTGACCCACTCCTCTACGCAGTCCAGGTACATTTATTGGTGCGATTCATAAAAGTTCAGGGTTTTTAATATATATTGTGGTGACCCACTCCTCTACGCAGTCCAGGTACATTTATTGGTGCGATTCATAAAAGTTCAGGGTTTTTAATATATTGTGGTGACCCACTCCTCTATGCAGTCCAGGTACATTTATTGGTGCGAATCATAAAAGTTCAGGGTTTTTAATATATATTGTGGTGACCCACTCCTCTACGCAGTCCAGGTACATTTATTGGTGCGATTCATAAAAGTTCAGGGTTTTTAATATATTGTGGTGACCCACTCCTCTACGCAGTCCAGGTACATTTATTGGTGCGATTCATAAAAGTTCAGGGTTTTTAAGATATTGTGGTGACCCACTCCTCTACGCAGTCCAGGTACATTTATTGGTGCGAATCATAAAAGTTCAGGGTTTTTAATATATATTGTGGTGACCCACTCCTCTACGCAGTCCAGGTACATTTATTGGTGCGATTCATAAAAGTTCAGGGTTTTTAATATATTGTGGTGACCCACTCCTCTACGCAGTCCAGGTACATTTATTGGTGCGATTCATAAAAGTACAGGGTTTTTAAGATATTGTGGTGACCCACTCCTCTACGCAGTCCAGGTACATTTATTGGTGCGATTCATAAAAGTTCAGGGTTTTTAAGATATTGTGGTGACCCACTCCTCTACGCAGTCCAGGTACATTTATTGGTGCGATTCATAAAAGTTCAGGGTTTTTAATATATATTGTGGTGACCCACTCCTCTACGCAGTCCAGGTACATTTATTGGTGCGAATCATACAAGTTGATGGTTTTCTTATTATATATATTGTGGTGACCCACTCCTCTACGCAGTCCAGGTACATTTATTGGTGCGAATCATAAAAGTTCAGGGTTTTTAATATATATTGTGGTGACCCACTCCTCTACGCAGTCCAGGTACATTTATTGGTGTGAATCAAACAAGTTGATGGTTTTCTTATTATATATATTGTGGTGACCCACTCCTCTACGCAGTCCAGGTACATTTATTGATGCGAATCATAAAAGTTCAGGGTTTTTAATATATATTGTGGTGACCCACTCCTCTACGCAGTCCAGGTACATTTATTGGTGCGATTCATAAAAGTTCAGGGTTTTTAATATATTGTGGTGACCCACTCCTCTACGCAGTCCAGGTACATTTATTGGTGCGATTCATAAAAGTTCAGGGTTTTTAATATATTGTGGTGACCCACTCCTCTACGCAGTCCAGGTACATTTATTGGTGCGATTCATAAAAGTTCAGGGTTTTTAATATATATTGTGGTGACCCACTCCTCTACGCAGTCCAGGTACATTTATTGGTGCGAATTATAAAAGTTCAGGGTTTTTAATATATATTGTGGTGACCCACTCCTCTACGCAGTCCAGAAAGATACCTTGTTGCAACGTTTTGGACTAATAACTATATTGTGAGGTGTTCAGAATACACTGTAAATTAGTGGAAATGCTTGTTATTGAATGTTATTGAGGTTAATAATAGCCTAGGAGTGAAAATAAGCCCAAAAACTTGATTTTTAAACTTTTTATGTTTTTTTCAAAAAAAATCCGAATCCAAAACCTTAAATCCGAACCGAGACCTTTCGTCAAGTGTTTTGCGAGACAAATCCGAACCCCAAAAATAACGAAAATCCGGATCCAAAACACAAAACACGAGACCTCAAAAGTCGCCGGTGCACATCCCTAATTAGTATATAGGGTGAAGCAAAAACAAGCCTTTTGCTGGGAAAAATCTCTGCTTTTTAAAGTAAAAGGCCTTTTTGCATTTTGATAAATCAGCCCCTGTGTTCAATACTGTAATAGAATATTATTATATAATCTATTGCTATATTATTACCGTATATACTCGAGTATAAGTCGACCCGAGTATAATCCGAGGCATCTAATTTTACCCCAAAAAAATGGAAAAACTTATTGACTCAATTATAAGCCTAGGGTGGGAAATGCAGCAGCTATTTCCATGTGCTGAACAGGTCTTGTACTATAAATAATAGGCTGTCTGCAGTAAGTTAGCTGGAACCTTGAATCCCAGAGAGGGGAGATATATACAGCGGTGTGTGAATCCTGATGTGATGGTGGATTACACAAAATCCTCTATTAATACGACCAGGAATAAAAGTGCGAAAGTTAATGGTGATCGTTGTGTGATATGAGTTGGGAGCTGGTGGAACGTAGCTGTTAGGAACCCTAACAGTCAGCAACACAAAACCCAGAGTCTGCTCTGAAGTCTGGTGTTCACTGGAGCCCCTAGTGGTGGGGACAGACTGGGCCGCAGACAACAAAGGGTCGTGAGTTGTGCACTGACTGGAGAGAACCCAGCAATAGAGTATGGAATCGCACAGCGGAGTGAAGTCCAGGCAAAGGTCAGGGGCCGGCAGCAGACAGAGTATCCAGTAGACAAGCCGAGGTCAGAGGTCACAGGCAAAACAGCAACGTAAGAGTCCAGGCAATAGGTCAGGGGGCACAGGCGATCAATCGTAGTCAGTAAACAAGGCAAAGGTCGGCAACAATAGTCAGAATAATCAGAGAGCAAAGGAACACAGCAGGCTAATTTGAGCAAGCAGGAACTATACCGACAAGGAGCCAATAGAAGCTGTCCTGCACAGCAGGAGGCACTTAGCCCAGCTGGGCTATAACTAAATGATTGCGTGCCTGCGCCCGGCTACCTAGATGCCGGGACGCAGCGCTACTGACTGAGAGCGTCCTGACCGTTGCCCAGAGAAATGACATCCCGGTCGTCATGACGACGGCCAGGACACAGAGCCTGCCGGGGAAGTGAGTCGCGGCAGAGCCCGGAGCCGCCACGGCTTATAACAGTACCCCCCCCTTGAGGAGGGGTCAAGGGATTCCGACAACCTGGTTTTCCGGGAAACCTTCTAAAGAACTCAGTGAGTAACCTATCTGAGTGTAGGTTTCTTTGCGGTACCCACGACCATTCTTCGGGGCCATACCCCTTCCAATGGACTAAGTAGGGAACCTGACCTTGGACCTTCTTTGAATCCAGGATTTTCCCCACTATAAATTCTTGATGTCCATCCACCGAAACTGGTTGAGGTTTGAATTTTCTGGAAGATCGGGCAGGTTTTAACAAAGATCAGTGAAATGTACTGGGAATTTTTAAGGATTCCGGAAGCTTCAGTTTGAAGGCCACTGGGTTGACTTGCTTTAGGATGGTAAATGGACCAATAAATTTTGGTCCTAATTTCTTACACGGCTGACGGAGTCTTATATTCCGAGTGGAGAGCCACACAAAGGCTCCAACCTTGAATGAACAAGTGGAACGATGTAAATCAGCAAAAAACTTTGGACCTAAAGGATGCTCGAAGTAAAGACTGATGCACAGACTTCCCTATCTTCCTAAGGCGGGTGGCCGTGGCTCTCATTTCAGGTGGTCTATCAGTGGATAGAGAGGATAAGGAGTTGACTCTGGGATGGTACCCCAGGTTGCAATAAAAAGGAGAGTACCGGGAAGACGTGTGGTATTCATTGTTGTAAGCAAATTCGGCCCAGGGAAGGAGGTCAGCCCAATTGTAATGGTGTTTGGAAATATACAGTCGAAGGTATTGCTCCAAGGATTGATTCACCCTTTCGGTCTGTCCGTTTTGACTGCGGGTGGTAGGCAGATGACAAACTGAGGCATCAGCCTAGGAGAGAGCAAAAGGCCTTCCAGAAGACTGCGATGAATTGTGAGCCCCCGTCTGACACGATATCTTCCGGTAGTCCATGGTAACGGAATATATATTTGATGAACAAGGTGGCCAAAGAACGGGCAGAAGGTAACTTGGTCAAAGGAATAAAATGGGCCATTTTGCTGAAGTGGTCCACTGTTACCCAGATGGTGTTACACCCAGAGGATAGAGGTAAGTCAACGATGAAGTCCATGGACACATGGGTCCAAGGTCTGACCGGGACAGGTAACGGCAGTAATGGCCCGGAAGGGGAACTCCGAGAAACTTTGTTCTTGGAACACAGGTCACAGGATGATATATACTCTCTTACATCCTTAGACAATGATGGCCACCAGACAGTATGAGAGACAATTTCAATGGTCTTGGCAATACCGGGATGTCCAGAAGCCTTGTTGTCATGACTCTGTGAGAGGACCGACTTTCTGAAGTGTACAGGCACAAAGAGTTTGCCCACTGGTGTTTCAGAAGGTGCCTGTGGTTGACATTGCTGAAGGGTTTTACCCAGTTCCTGCGTGAAGGCAATCAAAATAGAAGAAGCAGGAATAATGAAACAGGGTTCAGAAACTGGAGTTTGAGAAGAGATAAAGTTACGGGACAGGGCATCCGCTCTTAGGTTCTTTGAACCAGGCCGAAAAGTAATAATAAAATGGAAACGGGAGAAGAAGAGGGACCACCGTGCTTGCCTGGTCCCTTTTAGCGGACTCAATGTAGGATAGGTTTTTATGGTCCGTATAGATTGTGATAGTATGTTTTGCTCTTTCAAGCCAGTGGCGCCATTCTTCTAATGCCCATTTGATGGCCAGTAATTCACGATTGCCCACGTTGTAATGTTCTTCAGCGGAAGAGAATTTTTGAGACAAATAAGCACAGGGATGAAGGTGGTGGTCTTTAGGATCTTTCTGAGACAATACGGCTCCAAATCCTACATCCGAAGCATCAACTTCAACAATGAAAGGGAGGTCTGGATTAGGATGTCTCAGAACTGGGGCAGACATGAAAGCACGTTTCAAGGCTTTGAAGGCGGAAACTGCAGTAGGCGACCAGACCTTAGGATCAGCACCCTTACGGGTCAGAGCTGTGATGGGGGCGATGAGAATAGAAAAAGAATTGATAAACTTTCTATAATGATTGGCGAATCCCAGGAACCTTTGGATGGCCTTCAAATTAGAGGGTTGTACCCAATCATGAATAGCCTGTACCTTTGTGGGGTCCATAGCAAAGCCTTCAGGAGAAATTACATATCCCAGAAAAGTGACCCTGGAGACTTCGAAGTCACACTTTTCTAGTTTAGCATACAGATGATGATGACGGAGCTTCAGAAGTACTTGTCAAACATGTTCCCGGTGTTGTTCTAATGAGCGGGAATAAATCAGGATGTCATCTAAATAGACCACTACGAAGGAACCCAAGAATTCACGAAGGACATCGTTGATTAAGTCTTGGAAAACAGCTGGAGCGTTGCTGAGGCCGAAGGGCATAACGAGGTATTCATAATGGCCCGTTTGAGTATTAAAGGCGGTCTTCCATTCGTTGCCACTTCGGATTCGGATACGTATCAAATTGTAGGCCCCTCGTAGGTCAATTTTGGAAAATTTTTTAGCTCCTTTTAGTTGATAGAAGATGGCTGGGATAAGTGGCAAAGGATAAGGATTTTTAATGGTTATTTTATTTAACCCTCTGTATTCAATACAAGGCCTAAGCCCACCATCTTTTTTAGCCACAAAGAAGAAGCCTGATCCGGCGGGAGACTTGGAAGGCCGAATAAAGCCTTTTTGCAGGTTCACCTTTACATACAATTCCTTGGCTTGGGTCTCTGCAATAGATAAAGCATATAGTCTTCCCTTAGGCAACCTAGAACCAGGGACAAGGTCATTAGCACAATCGTACTCCCGGTGTGGAGGAAGAACATCTGCTTCTTTCTTAGAGAAAATGTCAGAGAATTCACTGTAATAAAAAGGCAACCGTTCAGGGCAGATCTGAGTAATTCTGAGAGGTAGAGACAAGCATGAGGAAGGACATCGAGGACCCCACTTGATGATTTCACCCTTGGTCCAGTCGATACAAGGATTGTGAAGAACAAGCCAGGGGTGGCCCAGAATTAAAGGAACCGTAGGGCAATTAATTAGATACAGAGAGATGGTCTCAGAGTGAAGGGCACCCAACTTTAACTGCAGAGGAGGTGAACGATGATGTATTTCACCCTTATCTAGGCGATTTCCATCCAATCCAAAAACAGTGATGACGGTTTCCAGAGGAACGGCTGCGAAACCCAAGGACCGGACGAGAGCCAAGTCCAAAAAGTTTCCGGCAGCTCCACTTTCCAGAAAGGCGGGAACGGAAATATCTCGTCCGTTAAAGGTGAGCTGAGCAGGTACAAGCAAAGAATTTTTTGGAGAGATCATTTGTAGGCCTAAATGTTCACTTGGCCTGGTCTTTTCCCGGTTTAACGGGGCAGAAACGAAGCAGATGGCCCTTCTCTCCACAGTACAAGCAGAGACCCAGAAAAGGCGTCCACAGACTGCAACTGAGGGCTGCTGAATGCCCAGGATTGCGGATCCCCTTGTAGTAGTGAGATAATTATCCCCACTCTCTGCTGTGGCAATCCAGACGAGAGTCATCTCAATTTGAAGTAAAGCTTGCAGCTTTCACGGAAGTTACGGAAGAGTCTGCGATCTCCCAAAAAGCAGTCTGCCCATGTATGCCTGTGTCCCTCTGCCCATGTGTGCCCATGTCCCTCTGCCCATGTGTCCCCCTGCTCATGTGTGTCTGTGACCCCCTGCCCATATGTGCCTGTGCCCTCCCCTTTGAATATGTACAACTCTGACAATACAATATGGCATACTTACCTACTTTCTTCAGCTCTCTTCCGGGAGCCAGCCTGTGGAGGTGGGCGTGAGGGGGCGGAGCGGGCAAAATCGCGTCATTTTGGGGGCCAAATGCCGCGATTCACCGGGAATCGCGGCGTTTGGTATGCAAAATGCGGGAGTCTCCCGGACATTCTGGGAGAGTTGGCAAGTATGCAATATGGACCCCTCTCCCTCCCCCCATGTCTGAGTGTTCTCTGGCCTCCCTAAAGACATAAGTCAGCTCTGATGGTGCCTATCTAATGTAGCTCTTGATGAACAGCAGCAGCAGTTGAGCCACCAGCTTTGTGACAGTCTGACAGGCTGTATACATTAACTTTTAGGTTAGAGTGTGACTTTAGTCTTTAAATAGACAACCATAAACTATAACCAATAAAAGTTCATTTATACTCATCAGAGAAGTAGAAATGATCTAGAAGGATATTATACTCCCAATAAGTTCATACTTAAAAAATAACCTTTATTATATTTCCATAATACATAAACACGTTAAATAGCAAAATATTAAAAATTACATGATATTATTGATTAAAATCAGGTTCCAGGTATATTGCTTTTCTACCGCATGTCCAATATTCTTGTATTATATCTCAATAATTGTTTGAAAATTTTACGTCACTTATCATTTACTTCATTTTACAATATAGTGAATATTTGTTCTCTTTTTAAAACTGTAAATCAGGCCTGTCCAACCTGCGGCCCTCCAGGTGTTGTGAAACTACAAGCCCCAGCCTGCTTTGCTTAGACAACCAGCAGATAGCTGGAAGGGCATGCTGGGACTTGTAGTTTCACAACACCTGGAGGGCCACAGGTTGGACAGGCCTGCTGTAAATCATACTTGCCAACTCTCCCGGAATGTCCGGGAGACTCCCGAAATTCGGGTAGGTCAGGCAAATATCCTGCATATGGCATCTTGCTCCTCAAAATGACGCGATTCGCGTTGAATCGAGTCATTTTGGCCCCGCCCCAATGAGAAAATGATGCAAATTACCATGCCCCGCCCCTCCCGCCCTCCAACCACGCCCCCCTACCTGGGATCTCCCGAAATTAACTTACCAAAGGTTGGCAAATATGCTGTAAATTTAGGCTGTAAATTTAGGCTCTATGGAAATGTGAATGTTAGTTTACCAGTAAATCAATTGCATTTTAAATTCCCTTTAATTTGACTTGAAGCCTTCAGTTCTCTTCTTGATGAGCTTATGAGCATGGGTTGGTGGGGAAGGGGGGGGGGGGGCAGGGGCGGCAGGCTGAGGCTTTGCCTAGGGTGCCCAGAAACCTTGCTTCGGCCCTGTGCACATGACATAATGTGTGGATTCACTTACAGGACATAAGTGTCACTTAGTAAGTGCAAAAGAGTACCAGATGTAGCCATAAAAACACAAATAAATGTAGTTTCCTTAGTGTAAGCATACAGGATATTTACATCTGGTTGGAGAAGGTGTAAACTCAAATTGGAAGTCTGTGAACATTAGAGTGCACTGGAAAGTAATGTAGCTGAAGTCTTGAAATCAGTTACCACATGACTGAGACACAGCCTTTTTCTCTCCTTACTTCTCCAACTCATATAATAATAAAATGTTAGTGAAAGAAGCAGTTAATTGACAGTACTTTGGAAAGCTGGTTTAATAAGGAGGTGGGTCATAAGATGTGCTTAGAAATGACTTTGTACCTCTGTGTATAGAATGTACACTTGCAGATTCCACAAAATTTTGCGTCCTATATGAGCAAAAGACAGAGCAAGCATGTGTGTATTTGTGTGTATATACACTCTGCCCAAACAGACCTACATTGTGTTGTATTTGTAGGGCACAAATTAACCCCATACCTCTCACTACGTTTTTTTTATAATTGTATCAAAACCACAACAATTGCCTCAGTCTAAAATTGTATTGTGACCCCTCTGTGATAGGAACATGTGAACTTCTTATGTGCTGCAGGGGGGAAATCAAGTCTAACCAGGGTCTACTTTGACAAAAGGGGACTTTGACCCACTCCCTTCATTAAAACATATTTACCTTGGTACTGATATTTTACTGCTTATTTCAACTGCGTTGAAAGGAGATGTTTTATGGCTTTATTGCTTGCTTACACTGCTTTCATGCACACAACATTGTGTGCATGTGTGTAAAAGCAGCTTCCCATTCTCCCATCTGCTCATTTAGGATGCAAAAATGTGTAAAATGAAGCGTACTTTTAAATTTAACGTAACATGCACTTGCTGAACGTCTTTCCTGGAGAGGCGGATCAGAGGCATACAAGTGCAAATTATTTACAGTAAGAGCGTTCACATGTAAGTATGGCACACTGCTGGGCCCATAGGAGTTGCGGCCTATTTAAAGTCAGCCGCATGTCCATATACACCTCTTAGGCATACTTACCTACTTTTGAAGGGAGCAGTCCGGGAGGGGGTCCATCGAAGGGGTGTTTAGCCCCGCCCCCACCCATCTTCAACAACGGAGACAGCTGGATCCGGGATTTTTGCCTGCTCTCTCGGGAGTCCTGGAGAACTCACAACAATTCGGGAGTCTCCCAGACATTCCGGGAGAGTAGGCAACTATGCTCTTAAGAGGTGTAAAACTTGCAGCTCCCAAAGATATGTGGTGATGATTTGGAGGCTGGAGGAGAGTTAACAATTTAAAAATAAAATGTAAATGAATAATAGACTTGTTGTTCACTACTGTATTAAATAAAAATAAACAAATACAGTGACACAGGCTTCTGGCTTCCACAATGACAACAAGTCTAAGGTGACACTCCTACTTGAGTCTATAAGTTTCCTCCCACACTCCAAAAACATACTGGTAGTTTAATTGGCTGCTATCAAATTGACCCTAGTCTCTCTCTGTCTGTGTGTCTGTATGTGTGTTAGGGAATTTAGACTGTAAACTCCAATGGGGCAGGGACTGATGTGAGTGAGTTCTCTGTACAGTGATGCAGAATTAGTGGCGCTATATAAATAAATGGTGATGATGATGAAGATTACTATCCTTGTCGATATGAGAGCAAAGACCTTTAATGTTCTACCCCTATAGCTAGGTGGCTGCTGTTCTTAGTACTTCCTGTTTGTTCACTCAGAATAATATGGAACCTGTTGTCAGGCCGTAGGCCTCTTGAGGACTATAAGAGCAGGACACTACTATTGAACTAGCATGTGCCCGACAGGTTAGCCTAACAGGAAGCCGCAGCGGGTCTATTGCTAAGCAACAGAGCGCTCGGCGGAAGTCAGGCGTCCGTCCCCGTCTGACAGGGGATCAGCGGGGACGGCGCCTGACACTTGTAGAAAAATAGATAAGGACAAAATACCTATGAATCGTAACCTTAATCATATACCAAAATATTTTTTCCCCCTATTTTAAAAAGTTATAGACCCAGCAGGTCGGGCAGCTGTAATGTCAGCCGGCTAAAGTTAAACTAGCCACATAGCTTGAGCATGAGATACTGGCGAAAACGGAGTTTACTTTCATGGCTGTAGGGTTTGCTACGGCCATGGCTGTGTGTGTGCTCGAGTTTGGCACGCCCACACTATACATTCACAATGACTACACGTACCTTGCCCACCCTGTTCGCTCTCACATAATGTAGGCTATAGTAAGTGTGCCTTGCGCTCGTCAGCACATGGAACAGGCCTGCATTCACAGCTGTATCTGCTGGTTCTTGGCATGTGCAGAGTGATTTTGCAGTTGATAAGCTTAATATTGGCAGAAACATGCCCTAATGAATCAGACCCCAGATGTCCAATATTTGTTACACAGCTCTCAGCTCCATATGTCCAAGCAAATGAGCTATCAGGCAAGATGTATGGGAATTATTGGACATCCAGTGATTGCAGATGAGCTGATAGTGATCTTATATGTGGTACGCAATTTTGGTTTATAAATAAGATTATGAGTCAGGCATGCTGTTTATCTGTGCCTCCTCTATAGAGGCACTAGCCCTGTGCTGACCAGCCTTGGGCCAGTACAGTCTATCCAGACATGGGGTTCCTTGAGGTTTTGTGTAGAGGGGTGTGCTGTCCATTTTTTCATTGCATTGGAATTGGCTAAATCAATTAGTCCCATTTTATGTCATCGTTGTTGCACTTCTGTGGAATGGCCCTTTTCTATACGCAGTCCAATCAACATAATAAAAACCTTTTCACAAAGAAAAATAACACGTAAAACAAATTGATGCCCCCTCACTCTCATTATTTACGTAAAAAGACTAAACCAAGTTATATTTTAGTAGAGAAATTGAAACGTTTATTTAGCTGAAATGTTAGTCCTAAAGGGGTAGGTGCTTGACATTCAGGGGCTGGCTGGCAGGCTTTAGCCTGGGGGGCAAGCACACAGCACTGGCCCATAAGTAGCGGCCCATACTTAAATAGTGGTTTTCGGTACAATACATATTTATCAATATTCAAAGAGGCTATTTTAGTTTTGCTTAATCCAGCGATACTTTATTATTATAAATGATAAATCTTGAATAAAGTAAATAAATAGTGCAACAAAAACAAACCTAACTTTATATTGCACTTTATTTTATATGTTCCTTCTCTCTGCAGCACTTTTTTCTTCTTCTACATACCTGTCTGGTTAGAATAGAATACATCAAAATGCAAAAAGCCCGTTTGCTTTAAAAACCTGATATTTTTGCCAGTAAATGGCATTGTTTTTGCTTTGCCCTATATATTAACAGGGTTATTAATTGTTTTAGGGTTAACCTAAACCAAATTATACTTGGGATGGTGCTGGGAGGAGGAGCAGAGCTCTAGGTGTCAATAAGACTCCCTGACCCAGAGCTGGAATAAGGCTCTGGGGGGCCCAGGGCACTTTAGACAAGGGGGCCCCTATGATGTAACATGGTTATTATTTTAGACAACTACACAGGCAATACTGTGTGCACTACTGTTAGTTGCACACAGTTCTTCCTTTACGAGCAGTACAGTGTGAAGCGGGACGTACCTCCCAACTGTCCTAAGCGAGACAATCACCCAATTTCGGTACTGTCCCACCAGATTCAGGAAAGTTGGCAGACTGTCCTCCTCTCTCCTACCTTTTCTTGTTACCTTCACCACTCGTGGCTGCTGGTTTCTTTAGCTCATTTGCCGCTTGTCTGGATCCTGGAATATTGGAGGCCCCATTTGGAAAAAAAATGGGTACATGAGATTTAGAAAACTCCAACTAGCCCAGGTGTTAAAACAATTGCAACCACGTTTTATAATTAGGCCTCCCTTCAGCCATAACAGTAAAATAATAATATTCATATATGCTAAATAGATATATTTCCTTCCAACCAACCCTGACATTAAATTAATAGCAAACACATTTAATAAGTAGACTTATTTCCCTCAAATCAATCCCAACATTAAATTAATAGAATTCCCATTTAATATATAAACCTATTTCCCTCCCTCCAAACAGCCCCAACAATAAATTAAATAGCATTTACGTTTGATTTAAACATTTCCCACAACCATCACCAGCATTATATAATTCATATTCACAATTAATAAATAGCCCTCCTCCCAACCTCAGCCCCATAATCAATTAATAGCTCCCAAACTACTGCAGTAATAAATTAAAGGTCCCATCTCCTGATCTTTATTTAATAGGCCCTAGTATTAAATGAAATAGCTCCACAAATAAATTAAATTGCCCCACCATTGCTACTGGAATAAAATGACATCCATTAAATAATTAGCCCCCACCTGCACTCCACCATTAAATGGCCTACCTCCCACAGTATATCAAGACCCCCCCGTCCCTCTCACATTATATTCAGATACTCTGCCCTCATACACACATATTGACAAGCTGACCCCACACACATACACACACACACACACACACACACACACACACATTGTAGTGACATGCTTCCCCCTCACACACATTGTAGTGTCATGCAGCCCCCTCACACACACACACACACACACACACATTGCAGTGACATGCTGCTTATCACACACACATTATACTGACATGCTGCCCATCACACACACACACACACTATACTGACATGCTGCCCATCACACACACGCACATTATACTAACATGCTGCCCATCACAAACACACACACATTATACTAACATGCTGCCCATCACACACACATTATACTAACATGCTGCCCATCACACACATAAGGGATATAGGTCGACTAACCGGCGTCCCACGCAGTGAGCTAATAAAGAAAGACTCCGAGACAAGTATTTGGCAAAATTATTTCAATCACAACTTTATTAAACACTTCCAAACTTGGCAGACAAGCGGCGTGCAAGGCTAATAAAATATATCACCTTTTCCAGTTCCATCTGGAAAAAATGGGGTGTGTTCTGCCTACTACCATGTAGGCACCGCAACAACGTCCCCTCGTGAGACCAGCCCCTTGGCATTAATCACCCTCCAATTGCTGAAACCTGGCACGCCGCTGGTATTGGCCCAACCATTGAAGCTGGAACCAGGCATATGGCCGTCTACCCAGGGCGATACTGCCTGGTGTTCTCTCTGGAAAAATATTATCACCTTTTCCAGTTCCATCTGGAAAAATAGGGCGTGTTCTGCCTAACTCCATGTAGGCACCGCAACAACGCCCTCCGGAGACCAGCCCCCTTGGCATAAATCACCCTCCAATAAACCTGGACGCCGCCAATATTGGCCCAACCGTTGAAGCTGGAACCAGGCGTGCGTCCGTCTTCCCTGGGTGATACTGCCTGGCCCTGCTGGCTCCCCACTTCCTATGCTTTGCTCGCCGCTTACCCGCCCTTCCAACTGTGACAGAGCAATTTGAGCAATAAATTATATTCATAAAGCATACAATGACAACAACATTACATGTCAAGCATTTACCAAGATTACATATATAAAGTGCTTGCTATATAGTATATATTTTACATCTTGTTTTTATTTTATTTTTTTATTTTATTTTATTTTTAAAAAATACCTGCATGTACTGTAAGGGATGGGTGGGTGGGAGACTGAAAAACTATGTATAATAAGCTTCCTTCCCCTTCTCCTTTAACTACTCTCACCTTGTTCTGCCTCTTGTCTCGCCCCCTGCCCCCTCCTTTTCCTGAGTGGCTACATGCACTGCTCAGCTGTAACAAAATAGGATGGACTTCATTGTCTGCACCCCCCCTTTCTTCATGTCACTTGCATCGGGCCGCCTAGCGACCATCCTCCCTTATTCCTCTTCGGCGCTATTGCTGCGCTTGCGATTCCTTTTATACTAACATGCTGCCCCCACTTACCTTATTCATCCACACGCTGCTCCTCCCACATGGGACGGCACCTGTCACATGGTGCGCCTCCCATGTGACATCGGGGCTCTGAGAGAGAGGGGAGGGAGGGTGGACTGTTCGGAAGGATCCGCGGCCAATGATAGTAGGTGGCTGGTCCCGGAGGAGGGGCAAGCCACCAAACAATAGAGACTTGGGCCGTTCCTTGAGAAGACCCAAAATAGACTTCAACAGTATAGTTTTCCCACCTCTCCACATACTGAGGCATACTTTTACTTTACTTTGGTAGTTCCCAACTTGCAAAGAGGAGGCATGCATCAAGGTTTTTTGACCTTCATGATTTCTTACTTTATGATGTTAGGTGTTTGTAATGTTACAAGGATCTATGTGTCACAAGACTTTAAAGGTAACAGGAACACTCTTGAAATAAGCTAAAGCTACTTAATATGCATTATATGTGAACTATATTCTTATGGTAAATTTACTCTGATTGTACTTTTATTTTCTACAATATTTTAATAATGGTGTGCCACAAAAAAAGGCATTGATGTGAAAGCTGTGTCAGCAACAACTATATCTATAATTCCATGTTATTGCATTTAAATACTTCTTCTCCCAAAAATTTCAACTCAACTATGCATAAATAATATATAAAGTGAATTTTATTTAGCATCATACTGTTATGGCTCAAGCCCCAGGTATCAACTCCTAGAACCGCTTCAGAGGTCTTCGCCTATAGCAGCCACCTTTCCAGTAGAGCTAAACTTGCTCACAGGTACTCGGATGCCCCCAGGGGGTAAATGTATTAAAGTCCGTTTTTTTCAACTCGCCGGAAATCGGCGAGTTGACAGCTAGAATTTAAAGCGGCGCTGGCTTGTAAAAGCAAGTTTGCTTTTACAAGCCAGCACCACTTTAAATTTTAGCTGTCAACTTGCCGATTTCCAGCGAGTTGAAAAAAACGGACTTTAATACATTTACCCCCAGGTCTTGTTCTATAATAGTAGGAGTTGATAACCTGAGATCGTAGTGCAGGTGATTACAAAGAGGAGGAACTTCTGGCGGAAGGTAGTATACAGCCTCGCAGCACTACAAGGCCCAGGCTTGACGGACTGGACGAACGGGAGATCTGTGTCTGAATCCAGGCAAGGATCTGGGTAGCTGAAGAAATAACTGAGGCAAGAATCCAGGCAGAGGTTTCAGGGTCACAGGCAAATGGCAGCGTCAGTATCCAAGCGAGGGGTCAGGGTCACAGGCAAATCAGCAAGGTCGGTATCCGAGCAAGGGGCCAGGGTCACAGGCAAATCAGCAAAGTCAAAGTCCAGGCCAAGGGTCAGCAACAAAGATACAGAAAACAGCAGGTACACAAAAGCAGGAAAAGTATGCTTGGGAGCAGGGACTATAACCAGCAGTAAGACCCAGTCCTCACTGCCTTAAATACTTTGATGGACAAATCAGAAAGGAGGAGGACAGGGCTGACAATCAGCCTCAGGAGGCTGCTAAATAATTACTAGCTTAGAACTAGCATAGGTCATATCATAAACCAGGAACATGTATAAATATATAAATGAACAAATTAGATTCATGCGAGAGCTCCCCCTGGAGTTGGATGATGTCACTACACCCTCCTACTCTATGCCACAAAGATTACAGTGCATTGTAACAAATGCACGTGCTCGGCTGCTACATCACGCCAGGATGCGGTGTACCGCCGTGGCTCGTGACACATGCAGAACAAAACAAGAGCCAATGCGGATAATTTACAAATGCAGGTATTTTGTGTCATCTTGTGTTTCTTGTTGAGTGAATGCACACATTTATATAGGTAAGCTTGTGGCTTAATAGGTCAAGATCACAGTAAATTATTGGTGAAGTTGAGAAGAAGTCAGGTTTAAATATTTTATACTCCTCCCATGGCTCTAACTTGAGGGACAGATAACATTCCCACCTTGTAATTAAAAAGGAGTCCTCTGCAGGTGCTCTGTTTGTTTGCAGACACACTCTGTCAGCTGGCTGCTAGCTGTGGAAAGAGATGCTTTTAAACCACTTCAAAATATGTAAGTTACATAATGTGAGGCGCCGTCCCTCTGCTGCCTTGGGACAGTAACCTATCATTTCCCTGGCAGCTCTGCCAGTTCTGTGGGGCATGTGCTTCCCGTTGACTAGCAATGGGACGGTGTCAGGATCTACACTGGCCCCCGTTTACGCCACGCCGCCAGCATTACCATTGGTCCCTGGTGCTATTTAAGGCAGACTCGGGCACCATACTAGTGTCAGAGTATCAGGACTCCCAGGACCAACGCTTCTAGTTTGTTCCTGTATCAATTCCAGTGTATGATCTTGGCTTGTTCCTGACTATTCTCCTGACTACTACTCCATTTGTCTAACCTGGTTTGCTCTTCGTTTGTTCCTGACCATCCTTTCGTACTTTCTTTCCTTGTGTACTGCTGTCTTCAGAACGTTACTGATCAGGCTCGCCATTGACCACTCCTGGATATCCCTGTGTACCTTTGCTGCCAGAACATTGCTGATATGGCTAGACTGACTATCCTCCACTTTCTGTATCTTGCTGGTGGCTCAGTAGGAGGACTGCGACCTGTGCGTTACCCGCAGCAAAACCCATATCTCATTGTGGGAGTTCCTGGAGAAGACCGGTGTCGCGTTAGACTCCACACATCCCTCTTGAGTTGTGTCAACACTAGCCAGTACATTCCAGCTTCATACGAATTGTGACAATCAGACTCTTTACTGTTATGTTGTCACACATATGTCCTCAACCTTTATCTCTTTAATTTAGGGCTACAAGTGTACAAATGTGCAGCCTTTCTCTGCAGATTGCCAGCTAAATACCTAACTCCTTTTTTGGAAGCCTGTGACAAACCTTTTCCTTTGTCACATATCCCTCACTTTAGCCTCATTAAGTAAGGGGGCACGAACTTTGCGAAGAGCAGGAGTTTTCTTGTGAGTGCATATGCATTTTTATGCAGAATCCAGGGTCTATGTTCTACTGAGAACCTGACAGGTTGCAATGCCAAGAACCTACTGGAAACATTGGCATTTACCTCCCAATTGTTTTGTATCCACCACAATGGTGTATGACCTGCTATTAACGAGAATTCTGTGCCTAGGTGATAATAGTACAGAGCTTCTGTAGGCCATTTTATGGTGAGATACTCCTTCCCATGGTCGCATATTTTTGTTCCCTCTAAATTAACTTCTGACTCAGAAACAGGACAGGTTTTTCTATTCCATCCTTCTCCTGCGATAAAACTGCACCTAAACCAACACCGAAAACATTGGTTTGAAGGAAGAACCTCAGAGTAAAGTCAGTTGCTTGTAGAGCTGGAGAGGAACAGAGGGCTAAGCAAAGAACTAACCTATCAGGCTCTGCAGAGTCATTTAAGGCTAAACTGTGTTGACAACTTTTCTTTAACATGTCTGTGAATGGAGCAGCTCTGGTGGCGAAAAGGCCTGTAATAACCTACTAAGCCAAGGAAGGTTCTTAACTGCAATTTCTTTTCCAGTCTTGGCCAGTTTTTGACTGCTTCTACCTTGTCTAGTTTACTTGCCCTTGCCCAATAATGAACCCAAATATTTGGCTTTTCTCATAGCTATGTCACACTTTTCTGAATTAGCTGTTAATCCCGCAGACCTCAATGAAGCTAAGACCTCAATGAAGCTGTATGTGGTTGTAGTAATTTATTCATGGCCCTTTGGAAGGTGACAGGTGCCCCATCCAATCCAAAGGGTAGGACTTTATTTTGTATTAAGTTCATTTTGTCGCTTACCAATAAACATTGTCCAATGCGATTATTGTGGTTCCAATGCACAAAGATATTTAATTGTAAAATATAGCAGGATTTACTGCAAGCCATCATAACACATAAAAGATATTGCAATAAAGCAAGAAAGTATAAAAACACCGAATATATTACATTTTCGCTAGCACTTCATCTGGGCCCAGGGTAAGGAACAGTCATGTTGTCAGGAATAGAGATAGATGGGCCAGAAAAGCTTGCTTATATTCAGTTTCAAAAAAACACTGATGATGTCATTATATACACAGACAACACATAAAGAGGTCTTTATTGGCTCAGGGTTCAGGTCAGTCCAGTATAATGCAAATCATAGGTCAGTTCAAAGGATTCCTCTAATAAGGTGTGGCTAGCTCACTCCAACAGCTGAGCACATGTTGTGCCTAAGGAAAACTGACCTAAACCATTTTTTCCAACCCATTTGCCTTCCAAACACAATGTAATTTTGAGCATTAATCCTTTATCTTCCATAGCTAGCGATCGCAGGATGCGATCGCTTTGTGGATAGTAGCGGATTCCAGATGCTAATGTGCAGATCAAAATGGTTAGCTGAGGAGAAAATCCTAACAAACGTTTCTAGGTCTGATTGACCCCTTCTGTTTGGCCATTGGTCTGGGGATGATAAGATGAGGAGAATTTTAGCCGAATGCCCAAAAGATGACACAGAGATCTCCAAAACTTACATACCAATTGGACTCCTCGATCCGAGACAATATCTGAAGGGCAGCCATGGAGGCTGAAAATCTCCTTAACAAAATGTTGGGCCAAAACAGCAGAGGAGGGCAGACCAACAAAGGGAATGAAGTGTGCTATTTTGGAAAAGCGGTCTACAATAACCCAGATGGTGTTGTAATTCTTGCTGACTGGAACATCTGTGATGAAGTCCATCGAAATATGGGACCACGGCTTAGAAGGTACCGGAAGAGGCTGAAGGAGACCCAACGGAGGTTGGCGAGGGGACTTGTGTTGGGCACAGACCGCACAAGAGGCTACAAATTCCTTAACTTCAGACTGGTATGTGGGCCACCAATATTGACGGAAGATTAATTTGAAGGTCTTCCAGGCTCCCAGATGTCCGGCAAAGCGCGAGGCATGAAACCAGATCAGCAGTCTCTTCTGCAGATAGGGAGGAACAAATGTTTTCCCGGGGGGATTGGGGGGGGGGGATTGGGGGTTTTGACAAGTTGATAGTATTGACACATTTTGGGTCCAGAATGGGACGCTCCAGAAAATCCTTGGGTTCAGAACTCTCAAATGCTCGAGATTAACCCATCAGACTTCTTATTTTTCTGGCCCAGTTTGAAAATAACATGCAAGTTAAAACATGAAAAGAATAGTGACCAGCGGGCTTAATGAGGATTTTGGCACTGGGCAGATTGGAGATAGAGGAGATTTTTATGATCTGTAAACACAGTGACAATGTGTCAGGCCCCTTTCAAAAGATAACGCCATTCACTCAACGCTAGTTTAATGGCCAGTAACTCCTTATCGCCTATGGAATAGTTCCTTTCCGCTGGTAGGAATTTGCGGGAAAAGAAGGCACAGGGGTGAAGTTTCCCTTGACTGGACTTCTGCGAAAGTACAGCTCCTACTCCAATGGTAGATGCGTCGACTTTGAGAAAAAATGGGAGGGAGAGGTCGGGTTGCTTCAGGACAGGAGCAGTAGAGAATGTTTCCTTGAAAAAGGAAAATGCCTCAACAGCCTCTGGGAGTCAATGCTGGGTGTCAGCTCCTTTCTTGGTGAGAGCCAATAGAGGAGCCACGATGGTGGAGTATCCAGAAATAAAATGTCTGTAATAGTTGGCGAAGCCCAAGAATCGTTGGATAGTCTTGAGGGTATTGGGGCGGGGCCATTCCAAAATGCCTTAAACCTTTTCAGGGTCCATCCGGAGGCCAGAACCAGACAATATACCCTAATAAGGGCAGCTCAGTGGCTTCAAAGTGTTATGGCTGATGGCAAGTGTCATAAACTTGTAGAACAGCTCACAGAGGTCTTCGCCTATAGCAGCCGCCTTTCCCGTAGAGCTGAACGTGCTTACAGGTACTCGGATGCCCCCAGGTCTTAAGCTCAAAGTAGTGCAAGTTTATAACACTACCGCAGTGCAGGCGAGGGCCAGGCGGAGGAATAGCAAAGACCAAACGGGCCGAGGTCAAGGGTTACAGCGGGCAGCGGTGGTGTAGTCCAGGCAAAAGTCAGGGCTGGCGGCAAACAACGGATCCAGGTACCAGGCAGAGATCAAGGTCACAGGCAATTCAGCAGAGTCCAGTACACGGTCCAAGGTCATACACAGCAAGATCAATCCAAAGGCAGAGAAGGGGAACAGAGCAGGGAGCAGGTAAGTATGCACAGAGCAGGAACTAAAACCGGTAGTGAGGCCCAGTCCTCACTGCCTTAAATACTATGATGGGCAAATCAGAAAAGAGGAGGACAGGGCATACAATCAGCCTCAGGAGGCTGCTAATTAATTACTAGCTGGGAACTAGCATAGGTCATATCACAACCTGAAACATGTATGAATGACAAATAGAATCATGCGAGAGCTCCCCCTGGAGTTGAAAGATGTCCCTACACACTCCACAAATATAACAGTGCATTGAAATTAAAGCACGTGCTCGGCTGCTACCTCACGCCAGGATGCAGCGTACCGCCGCGGCTCGTAACAAAAAGGAGCATTTCTCCAACTTACAATACAGATGATTCTTTCTGAGAAAGAACTTTGGCAAGATGAAGACAGTGAGACTGGAGGTCTTTAGAGAAGATTAGTATATCATCAAGATACACTACTACGGAAGAGTACACCAGATCACGTAAAATGTAGTTAACATAACTCTGGAAGACTGCGGGGGCATTGCATAGGCCGAAAGGCATAACAAGATATTCATAATGGCCATCTTGCATGTTGAACACAGTCTTACACTCATCTCCAGCTCGAACTCTGATGAGGTTGTATGTGCCTCGGAAGTCCAGTTTAGAAAAAAATGTTTTCTCCTTTAATGCAAACGAATAATTCCATGATCAGCGGGATGGGGTAGCGGTTCTTTACTGTGGTGGTATTTAGACCCATATAGTCAATACAGGGGAGGAGGGTTCCTTCTTTTTTCTTTACAAAGAAGAAACCAGCTCCGGCTGGAGAGGTAGAAGGTCTAATGAATCCTCGTTGTAAATTCTCCTTGATATAATATACTGGTTTGCCTCAAAGGTTTGACCTATGTGAGACATCTTCCTGAGCAGGCTTTCCTCTAAGCTACAATCTGAGAAGATGGCCAGTCCAATTGGGGCGAGTGGAGATGAAGCCAGGGTAGGCCCAAGATGAGAGGACTGGTGGTAAGAGGAAGAATGAGGAAAGAAATTTTCTCCCAATGGAGTGCTCCTACTTGTAAGGAGATTAGACTAGTACAGTGGTGAATAAGAACGTTGGTGAGGCGAGCTCCATCGATGCCGGTAATCATGATAGGTTTCTTCAGCGGCACGGTAGGAAGAGCCAATTGCTTGACAAGGAGTAACAAAATGAAATTTTCTGCAGCCCCCAAATCCAATAGGGCAGTGTTATGAGCAGTTTCAAAGGCCCAATGTAAGGTAACAGGATACAAACAAATTGGCCAAAAGAGAAATCCGGAGAGTGGTGAAATGCCCCTAGCCTGACCTCTCCCGAGCAAGCTAAGGTCTGGCATTTCCCGACCATTTAGGGCATAGTTTAAGGATATGTCCAGCATCCCCGCAATAAAAACATAGTTTATTCTTCAAGATGAACGTCTAGGATTCTCCTTCTCAGAAGACCGTTCACGGAATCTGATGTCCACTCTGTTGCATAATGAGATTAGGGCATCCAAGGTAGCTGGTAATTCTTGGGAGGAAAGAGCATCCTTGACCTTGTCGGAGAGGCCTTGCTTCGTTGTACCACTGTAACTCGGAGGATAGAGTCCGAAAGTCGATTACATATTGGGCCACCGAACGTGATCCTTGGTGTAACCGGAGGATACTGGAAGCTGAGAAGATGACTCGCCCTGGCTCATTAAAAATCCTTCGGAAGGTGGCAAAGAACTTTGCAAGACTTTGGATTACCATCAAACTTAGAAGACGTTAGTAGGCGTAAAGCAGAAGGGGCTGGAGACGACTACTGGATGAACCATGGCCTAAACAGCAGTAGGCAGAGGCAGAGACGCTTGCAAAGTATCCATACGGGTAGCCAGCAACTGCAGACAATGAAGAAATTGGATCTGCATGGCATCTTGGCATTCCAGTCTACCAACTAGGTGTTGGAGTAAATTTTTCGCGTAGGGTTCTCTTTCAGGATCTGTCATGGCTGGTTCTTGCTGTCAGGTTATGCACGAACGATGAGTGAGATCCTGCTGTCTCAGCTGGTATTAGCTAGACTTCACCCAGAGGCGCGGAGTCTAACAGAGTGGAAGGTATTCACCAGGGATCCCTGCAAGGAAATTTGGGCTTAGCAGTTCCACCCTGCAGGTCGCGGTCCCCTAGGAAAGTTCCCAGTCAGACAGAACAGAGAGGTAATTTTGAGAGGCAACTTGACACAGAAGAATAGGACCCAATGAAGGGCAGGTACATGAGTCTCTAGTAGCACACTGGAGAGGAGGAGATAACCCCGGCAAGGGCAATCCACAGAGAGGTAGCAGGCAGAGGTCTACGTTAGTCAGGATATGCAGCAGGCAATGAACCACAGCTATTACCACTTGGGAAAGGAAAGGATCAGTGAAGGTCAGCGGTGCATGCAGGATAGATAGCGGGCGTTGATCACAGCGATTACCACTAACGAGTGGATCAGATAAGCAGAGATCAGGTAAGCAGTGATCAGCGGTATACAGGGTGTGCAGCAGATGGTGAACCACAGCTATTACCACTTGGAGGTGGAACGGATCAGCGGAGGTCAGCGGTGCATGCGGGATAGTTAGCGTACTTTGATCAAAGCGATTACCACTAACGAGTGGGACAGGTAGGCAAAGATCAGTGGTACACAGGATATGCAGCAGACAATGAACCACAGCTATTACTACTTAGAGGCGGAACGGATCAGCGGAGGTCAGCAGTACTTGCAGGATAGGTAGTGGGCGATGACCACAGGCAAGGGGGCCTCATAGGCAGGGTTCTTAATTAGAATAAATAATCCTGCAAAAGAAAAAACCTTCAAGGGTCACTGAGCAAGTACATCTATCTATCTCTATCTATCTATATATATATATATATATATATATATATATATATATATCTATATCTGTATCTCTATACACTGCTTTGCCCGGGGGCCCATAATGTTGTTAAGATGGCCCTGTCAGCGGTGCTTGCAGGATAGGTAGTGGGCGTTGATCACAGCGACTACCACTAACGAGTGGAACAGGTAAGCAGAGATCAGTGGTATACAGGATATTCAGCAGACAATAAAACACGGCTATTACCAATTGGACGTGGAACGGGTCAGCGGTGGTCAGCGGAGGCCAGGGGTGCTTGCAGGATAGGTAGCAAGTGTTGATGACAGCGATTACCACAAACAAGTGGAACAGGTAAGCAGAGATCAGCGCTATACAGGATATGCAGCAGACGATGAACCACGGCTATTACCACTTGGAGGTGTAACGGGTCAGCAGAGGTCAGCGGTGCTTGCAGGATAGGTAGCGGGCGTTGATCACAGCGATTACAACTAATTAGTGGAACAGGTGAGCAGAGATTAGCGGAATACAGGATATGCAGCAGACGGTGAACCACAGCTATTACCGCTTGGGAGTGGAATGGATCAGCAGCAGTCAGCGGAGCATGCAGGATAGGTAGCAGGCATTTGCACACCACGGGGAGCAAGGAGCTGCTTCAGACCAGGTGAAGACTCGAAGAACCAGCACTGAAAGGTGAGGGGAGGAGCCTTATAAAGGAGTACTGACCAATAGCCAGATAGGCCAGGTAACACAGGTGGGGCAGTTGCACAGGCACAGACTGTTGCTGACAGGACAGCATGCATAATGGGAAGAAATAAGATGAGGGCAGGTGTGCCGATCCTCGAGTAGAGATCCCCTGAGACCGCAGTGTGACATATATGCAGTTTTGTGATATCATGAGTATATGGATATCACATATGCCTCCATGTTAATATGTTGCCATTAAAAATTTGCTCAGCCTGTGTATTACTCCCACATACAAAAACAAGAATTTGTTTTGTGGGGTGAAATATTTTATTGCAATTCAAGCATTTTCAAGATTTATGGGGGCATTCCCAGATTAGTGACCATTGAGCCAGGATATGCAATTAATATTGAGTTGTTGATGCAGGTACGTGAATTTATATGTGAAAAATACCTACGTAAAAGAGAAGAAAAAATGAAGGAGCTGGTTCTCAAATGGAATTAGGCTAGACTTTGAAATTACTTATTAAAACTATCCCCCGTATGTATTTTCACATGCGCCCTCCACACACAAGTCGATACACAGTGATTTTACTAGGTCTCAAAAGTTAGAAAAGTGTGAACCTTCCTATAAGTTAGGCAAGCAATTGGGCGCATCTACACAAAGCTAAACACACTGTGGGCCTGATTCATTAAGGAAAGGAAAGCAAAAAAAATGAGTAAATTTCTAACCCTGGCAAAACCATGTTACAATGCAAGGGGTGCAAATTAGTTTATTATTTTGCACATAAGGAAAATATTGGTTGTTTTTTTCTTGTAGCACACAAATACTTGGAAGGTTAATTTTTATACTGAAATTTAAAGTTGATCTAGGACATGCTCTAGCTCCACTATAAATCTGTCCCTACATTTTACCCCCCTCCTCCAGTGTAACATGGTTTTGCCAAGGTCCAAAGTTATGCTTTTTTTTTGCTTTATTTTCCTTAATGAATCAGAGCCTGCATGTCCACATTTTGCACTTTGATAATCTGATTTTGGTGCAAATGACAAAGACTAAAGGTATTATCTTAAAATGTTATGCCTCCTTGTTGATACCATAGCTACTACCTTACTCTTGACATTTTACTCCTTCCTAGTTTTGGATATACTCTACAGATAGAAAACATGTTAAAGGTTTGTCAGCATTATATTCAATTTAAATAAAAACATTTTCCATTTTCTACCTCATAAACCATTCAATTGTTTAATTTATTGTTTTCAAATCTAGTATTACAGAATGTTTATAAGAATTAAATATCTGAATACACACTACAATAATAGGTCAGGAATATGTAGTGATTAAAATGCAAAAACAGGAACAGACCATATAAGTCATCAATCTTGCCAAAACAGCATGAATACAATAAGAACATAATATTACCAACACTCACACACACCAGCACACCACAAACAACTGTATGTGTCTTGCCTGGGCGCATGCACCAAAATATCGCTATTAATCTCTCATCAGCTTATGCATATTTATGAGTGCACAAGCGTGGCTGGGTGGGCGCATGTCACCTTACTTGTTCCCGCTTCCTTATTAGCACATGCCTTCTGTTAATAAAAGTACTGTTACATATTTTCATAGCTTTTTATAGGTTCAAGTTTCTGCATCCTGGGTGCTAAATATTTACTATTTTTGTGTGTTAACCTTACCTTAACCCTCGACCTTGATGTGACCTTGCTGAATTTATACTATTACATCTGTCCTTGTTCCTGACTAATTTAGTCTTAGTCCTCTCAAGGGGCAATAGTAAATACTACCATTACTGATCTGTTCACTGACAATGCATTGTCTGACATTGTCTCTTCTCCCATATGTCTATACTCTGACCCTGTGTGGAAAAATTCTGGGAAAGCAAAATGAACATATCCAGCTCTAAGGGAAAATAAATGCTATATGTGAAGAATATCAGTAGTCTGATTTTTGGTGATGGCCAAAATGGTTCGGAGTAGGCTGACATTACATTATAACAGACAACAATGAAGGTGAAGTGTAGTGCCCCAGAGTATTATATATGTTATAATATATCCTGGAAGAGGTTCATCGATGATCTCCTCTTCTTTTGGAAAGGCGATAGATTCTCATTGAATGTATTTTGTTCCAGTTTAAATTTGAATAGTTGGAACATAAAGTACACTTTTAATATAAGTAAGACATCAGTTCATTATCTGGATTTAGAAATTTACATTAAAGATATGACTATACACACTAAAAGTCATAAGAAACAGACAGATATAAATTTAGAGATGGTCACTGACCCCCGTGTTTTGGTTTTGGATTCGGTTTTGGATGGTTTTGTTTTGCTATTTTTTGGGAAAATCCATGTTTTTGGGCCTAAATTAACCCAATTTAGTGCTCCAACTGTTTTAGAGACAAGTAATCTAATTGTTGAGGTAATAAATCATCCAAAAAAACAGTTTAATTCTTCGTTGGTAGGCCTATTCTACACACAAAACAGATTGTCTTCCTCTCCATCTATGCATATTGGCAATGCAGCCATCGTCTTTGAATGTATATTACACCCTACACTTATAGTTAAATATGTAAAGAAATGGAAAAAGCCAGTTTGGTTTCTGTCTCTCAAGGCCCCCCTCCACTTGTATAAAATACCAAAAAATTCAGCCATTATAGACTGTACAATATTAATTGACATGGAGAAGCCAGTTTGGTTTCTGTCTCTCTAGGCCCCCCTCCACTTGTATAAAATACTAAAAAATTCAGCCATTATAGACTGTACAATATTAATTGACATGGAGAAAGACAGTTTGGGGTCACTCTGTCTCTCTAGGCCCCCCTCCACTTGTATAAAATACCAAAAAATTCAGCCATTATAGACTGTACAATATTAATTGACATGGAAAAAGCCAGTTTGGTTTCTGTCTCTCTAGGCCCCCCTCCACTTGTATAAAATACCCAAAAATTCAGCCATTATAGACTGTACAATATTATGAAAAATGGACAAAGCCAGTTTAGGGTAACTCTGTCTATGACACCCTACCCTTAAGGATAAATTGCCCTAACAGCAGCCTTTCAAGATGGTATGTGATATGGAAATGCCACAAGTCCCTTTCCTCTTTGGGGGTAGATTGCACCCTACACTTACATAGAAAGTTTTAAAAAGATGTTATCGGCATCATCTTCAGCTTAATCCTCACCCTCATCAGTGTGTACGTCATCATCACAGACTATCAATTCATCGCCGCTTGAATCCGCCATTAGAGAACAGTCAGTGCTTGGATGTCTTGGATGGTGAAGGCCTTCCTTGTGGAAGATGTAGTTCATTTTTATAAACATCATTTTCTCCACATTTTTGGGAAGTAACCTTCTACGGCGATCACTGACTAAGTTCCCTGCTGTGCTGAACACTCGTTCAGAGTACACACTGGAGGGTGGGCAGCTTAGGTATTGCAAAGCAAGTTTGTACATGGGTTTCCAAATGGCCTGCTTTTCTTCCCAGTAAGGAAAGGGACTGTCTGACATTTCCATATCAACTACCTCTTGAAAGTAATCCTCCACCATCCTTTGCATGTTTATACTCATATTGGATGGAGTTATGGGCAAAGTGACACATTTTTTTGAAAAATCCTTCAAACCAGCCCAGATGTTAAATTGTTCTCGTCTGCCCCCTGTGTCTTCCCTGCTTCTTTTTTGGAAATTTAATTTTTTACGAGCAACAGCTTGAGAAAGTGAAGGAGGACACGTCGTCAAGCCGAGGCCCAGTTCAGCGGCCAACTTGCTGAGCAATAGCTCCTTGCAAAAGTTCACATCTCGCTCATTTACAAGTAAAGACTCAATGTAGGTTTTAAACCTTGGATCAAGCACAGTGGCCAAAACGTACTGATCCGAGTTCAAGATCTTAATAACTCGAGGATCATTGTGAAGCGAATTAGGTACTTGATCGACAAGGCCAACATACTTTGCTGAATTGCTTGCTTTCAGCTCCTCCTTCATTTTCTCAAGCTGCTTTTCCAATAGTCTAATTAAAGGAATGACTTGGCTCAAACTAGCAGAGTCTGCACTGACCTCACATGTCACAACTTCAAATGGTTTCAGCACCTTGCACAGCACTGAAAGGATTCCCCACTGTGCAAGAGTGAAATACATCCCCCCTCCTTTCCCAATGTCATGACTTGTGCAATATGCTTGGATGGCTTTGCGCTGTTCCTCCATCCTCTGAAGCATGTACAGGGTGGAATTCCACCGAGTTACCACCTCTTGCTTAAGTTGGTGGCAGGGCAAGTTAAACTGCTCTTGGAGCTGCTGTAATCTCCTACATGCTGTGGCTGAATGCCTGAAATGGCCTGAAATTTTACGGGCCACCGAAAGCATCTCCTGCACCTCACGGTTATTTCGTAGGAAGCTCTGCACCACCAAGTTGATGGTGTGAGCAAAACAGGGAATATGTTGGAAATCACCCAGCTGTAATGCTCGCACTATATTGTTGGCGTTATCAGAAATGACATACCCTGGGGAGAGTCCGAGTGGTATAAGCCATGCATCAATCACATCTCTCAGTTTGCGTAACAAATTGTCAGCCGTATGCCTGTTAGTGAAGCCGGTGATACAAAGAGTGGCCTGCCTGTGACAAATGTTACGTAGTGGTGTACATGCTGCTGCTGTTCCTGCTGGTGAAGGTGAATGACCAACCCAGTGGGCTGTCACAGTCATATAGTCTTTGGTTTGGCCACTTCCACTTGTCCACATATCTGTGGTTAAGTGAACAGTGGGCAGAATGGCATTTTTCAGCGCAATCTCTACATTTTTACACACTTTTTGGTATAGTTGTGGAATAGCTTTACGGGAGAAATGGTGTCGCAATGGAATTCTGTAACGCGGACACAAAACCTCAATTAACTGTGAAAAACCAGCTGCGTTTATTGTGGAGATTGGACGCAGATCTAACACTAACATTGCAGCCATGGCGTCTGTGATTCGCTTGGCGACTGGGTGACTGCTATCATATTTGCTTCCCCTCGCAAATGATTGTTTCACAGTTAATTGCTGAAATGTAGGACTGCTCATTTTATTAACCTGCCTCTGGGATGACGATTCACCCCCAGCAGCAGCAACAGCAGCAGCAGGACTAACGCTTTCTTCAGAGGAATCAATAATAGTGCCGGAGTCATCCAGCCTTAAGTGGGATGCCGGGCTAACTCCGAGTGCTACTGAGGATATTGATGAGGATGGTGTGGTGGGTGTATTTTGTAGCTGTCGGTATGTCGGTGAGCGGAGGGTCTTAGCTGATGAGGGAGTGCTTGTATTCTTTTGGGAAGAACTTTCAGCTTTTCCCAACACTTTGCCATGAACTCTCGTTAAATGGCGTAACATAGACGAGGTTCCAAGATGGTTAAGGTCCCTCCCTCGACTGACTGTGGCTTCACATACACTACAAATGGCTATACAATTGTTGTCTGGATTTGGGTAGAAATAATTCCACACATAAGAAGTGGATTTTTTTGTTTTATGCCCAGGCATGACAATGGCCTTTTTCTTGTCACGTGCCAGAACTGCTGCCACTGGTGCAGGACTTACAGAAACAACCTCATCCTCATCAACATCCTCATTAGCGCCCTCGTCGCCTACACAAATCTCCCCCTCATCCTCTTCTAATTCCAAAGTGGCATCCTCAATTTGGGTATCACCAGCTACACTCGGGCTATTAAGGCACACATAAGCAGAATGCTCACGATTAGACATCCCACTGTTGGATGGACTCTCCACAGGGATTGTTGTCATTTGTGAATCAGAGCAAATATTCTCCTGTAATGCCTCACTGTTATCTTGCAGCTCGGCTTTGACGCGTAACAGTAGTTGTGCACCAATTGTAGGCTGGGTAACTTTTTGGGATCTGCCACTAATAGCCAAAGGTGAAGGCCTCATTCTCTCTTTGCCACTGCGTGTGTAGAATGGCATGCTTGCAATTTTTTTTTTATCGTCACTTAACTTTTGCTCAGTTACACTTCTTTTTCGCTTCAATACAGTAAATTTTTTTTTGGTTTTTGTTTTTTGCACTAATTTGAAAACACTCTGTTGTTTGACATCGCCTTGGCCAGATGATGTACTGGGAACACTAACATCAGGACTGGTGACAGAACCTGGTTGCTCATTCAGATCATATGTGGACTGCTTTGAATCCATTCTGAGCGCAAACCACTGGGGAGTGCTAAAAATTATTTAGTAGATACTGCTGACAGAAATGACTTTTGACAGCCAGAAATATTAATGCACAATTAGGGAGGACACCCCAAAAGCACTGAGGAGTGCTACAAATTATTTAGTAGATACTGCTGACAGATATGACTTTTGACAGCCAGAAATATTAATGCACAATTAGGGAGGACACCCCAAAAGCACTGAGGAGTGCTACAAATTATTTAGTAGATAATGCTGACAGATATGACTTTTGACAGCCAGAAATATTAATGCACAATTAGGGAGGACACCCCAAAAGCACTGAGGAGTGCTACAAATTATTTAGTAGATACTGCTGACAGATATGACTTTTGACAGCCAGAAATATTAATGCACAATTAGGGAGGACACCCCAAAAACACTGAGGAGTGCTAAAAATTATTTAGTAGATACTGCTGACAGATATGACTTTTGACAGCCAGAAATATTAATGCACAATTAGGGAGGATACCCCAAAAGCACTGAGGAGTGCTACAAATTATTTAGTAGATAATGCTGACAGATATGACTTTTGACAGCCAGAAATATTAATGCACAATTAGGGAGGACACCCCAAAAGCACTGAGGAGTGCTACAAATTATTTAGTAGATACTGCTGACAGATATGACTTTTGACAGCCAGAAATATTAATGCACAATTAGGGAGGACACCCCAAAAGCACTGAGGAGTGCTAAAAATTATTTAGTAGATACTGCTGACAGATATGACTTTTGACAGCCAGAAATATTAATGCACAATTAGGGAGGACACCCCAAAAGCACTGAGGAGTGCTACAAATTATTTAGTAGATACTGCTGACAGATATGACTTTTGACAGCCAGAAATATTAATGCACAATTAGGGAGGACACCCCAAAAGCACTGAGGAGTGCTAAAAATTATTTAGTAGATACTGCTGACAGAAATGACTTTTGACAGCCAGAAATATTAATGCACAATTAGGGAGGACACCCCAAAAGCACTGAGGTGTGCTACAAATTATTTAGTAGATACTGCTGACAGATATGACTTTTGACAGCCAGAAATATTAATGCACAATTAGGGAGGACACCCCAAAAGCACTGAGGAGAGCTACAAATTATTTAGTAGATACTGCTGACAGATATGACTTTTGACAGCCAGAAATATTAATGCACAATTAGGGAGGACACCCCAAAAGCACTGAGGAGTGCTAAAAATTATTTAGTAGATTCTGCTGACAGTTATGACTTTTGACAGCCAGAAATATTAATGCACAATTAGGGAGGACACCCCAAAAGCACTGAGGAGTGCTAAAAATTATTTAGTAGATACTGCTGACAGAAATGACTTTTGACAGCCAGAAATATTAATGCACAATTAGGGAGGACACCCCAAAAGCACTGAGGAGTGCTAAAAATTATTTAGTAGATACTGCTGACAGAAATGACTTTTGACAGCCAGAAATATTAATGCACAATTAGGGAGGACACCCCAAAAGCACTGAGGAGTGCTACAAATTATTTAGTAGATACTGCTGACAGAAATGACTTTTGACAGCCAGAAATATTAATGCACAATTAGGGAGGACACCCCAAAAGCACTGAGGAGTGCTACAAATTATTTAGTAGATACTGCTGACAGATATGACTTTTGACAGCCAGAAATATTAATGCACAATTAGGGAGGACACCCCAAAAGCACTGAGGTGTGCTACAAATTATTTAGTAGATACTGCTGACAGATATGACTTTTGACAGCCAGAAATATTAATGCACAATTAGGGAGGACACCCCAAAAGCACTGAGGAGTGCTAAAAATTATTTAGTAGATACTGCTGACAGATATGACTTTTGACAGCCAGAAATATTAATGCACAATTAGGGAGGACACCCCAAAAGCACTGAGGAGTGCTACAAATTATTTAGTAGATACTGCTGACAGATATGACTTTTGACAGCCAGAAATATTAATGCACAATTAGGGTGGACACCCCAAAAGCACTGAGGAGTGCTAAAAATTATTTAGTAGATACTGCTGACAGATATGACTTTTGACAGCCAGAAATATTTATGCACAATTATGGGGGACACCCCAAAAGCGCTCGGGAGTGCCAAATATGAAGAAAAAATAATAAACCTCTATCCTCCTCTCTGCACTAGCGATTTTGGTTAGAGCAATTGCAAGAACAATATTGTATTCTCTGTCTCTGCTCTAATTAGCCTATGACTACACCCTGCTCTCTCCCTCTGTCAAATGGCGATGGATTGCTGTGGAGGCGTGTATTTATAAAGTTGAAGTATCGCGAGAACCGAGCCCCGAGATCCGACGACGTCACAATGACGTTCGGCCTCGATTTGGATTCGGAATGGGCGGGAGAGTACCAAGCTGCTCAGCTCGGTACTCGGATACCCAAAGTTCGGGTGGGTGCGGTTCTCGGAGAACCGGACCCGCCCATCTCTATATAAATTCATACATTCTACCTTCAAGCCAACATCATAAGAATTGGCTAAGGGGGATCCCATCTATCCAATTCCTTCGGTTACATAGAAATTGTACAGAAGATTCAGTTTTCTTAACACTGGTAGATGATATGTATAATTACTTCTGCATGAAAGGTTATAACAAGGAAATTTTGAACACAGCTAAAGAAAGAGCAATCATGACAGAACGGGACAATCTACTTGTGAAAAAAGTGCCTAATATATCTAAAAGTAGAAAATCACATATGACGTTTATCACTGATTATAAAAAAAAAATTCTCCAAACATTGGCATATATTGGAGAAGGATCAGCATCTAACAAAAATTATCCCCCCAAAACCTAATTTTACATGTAAACAATCACGAACTTTAAAGAACAAATTAGTGAAAGGGGCCACTACAGAATCACCTAGAACAGGGACAATAAGGTCAAAAGGTATTTACCGATGAGGTGAATGCTCTATGTGAAAACAGGTTATAAACGACAATAGAAATATAGAGGAATTTACTGTTCAAAATCAGAGTTATCAGATAAAACAATTCATTACTTGTAATGGTGGGTACACAATACAGAATTTTACACCAACTTTTTATGCCGATCGATTTTACATCCGATCGATGGTCCGATCGCTCGGTCCATGGACTGCATATACACTACCCTTGTTTTAGACGATAAAGGGAAGAGCCGCCGTCCCGTTAGCGACTTTATACAGCGATGTTGTCGTGAGCAATAATTTTAGTTTTGTACACACTGAAGCATCCTTTGCGGGGCATGTAACGATATACCAAAGACATTATCATAAAGGGGCAGAGCTTTCACTATAGTTAACACCCAAAGCCGCATAAAAAGAGAAGGCAACACTGTCTCTTCATTCTTTCCTATTAAATAGAAGTTTATTACCATACATAAAATTTAGAAAAAACATTTAACTGGTAAAGTGCAATGCAATAATTATTAATAATAAAATCCCTTTGTATGTAATGAAATGCTCCATTCTCTGCGGGCATCATCGCTGATTGGTCCACAGCAGAAACGAACGCCCATGTCTGAGTGTATAAAATGACAGGAGCACGAAAAGATGGCGAGTGAGGAGAAGGTGTCAGTGGGGGTTGCGGGTGAGGAGAAGGTGTCAGTGGGGGTTGCAGCTATGGAGACGGAGACTGAGTCAGAGATGGTGCTGGAAGGGCCAAAAATTTTTAAAAAAGTTAAGGTGGGGGATGGAGATGCTCAAGAAGAGCAAAGAGCAAAGCCAATGAGCCCTAGAGAGGTGGAGGTGATGGTAAAAGTACTGGACCAGTACGACTATGACATTAAAAAAGGTGAGTAGCACATGTAGTGTACCTGTTTGAAGGAGAAGGTGTCAGTGGGGGTTGCAGCTATGGAGACGGAGACTGAGTCAGAGATGGTGCTGGAAGGGCCAAAAAATGTTGAAAGAGCTAAGGTGGGGGATGGAGATGCTCAAGAAGAGCAAAGAGCAAAGCCAATGAGCTCAAGAGAGGTGGAGGTGATGGTAAAAGTACTGGACCAGTACGACTACGACATTAAAAAAGGTGAGTAGCACATGTAGTGTACCTGTTTGAAGGTCTTTATTTCAATCTAGATATTTTTTTTGTCAGAACGAACAATTAACGGTGAGAAGGCCTGTTTAAATACCACTGATATCACTAATATAACACCTATTATCAAACAAGAAAAAATTGATGTTGAATCCCTAGATATGAAAGAAGTTATACATGAAGGTATTTCAGTGAACATGTATAGACAACTAAATGCTTTGGTTACATACCTGTACCGTTATAATTAACCAAAATGGTGCCTGTTTTCCAGAATTTATGGAGGCTAAGCCCGCTATTATTGCGATTGCACCACAGGGACCACAACATAAACTGATCTCGAACAGTGTGCAAGGTGAGCAAATGAGAGTATTTCCGGTGTTGGATATAAATTACAGATATAGAAGTTTAATGTTAAACATTTTTTATTTCCTTGTTTCGTAGGTAAACAAATCAAAGAGTACAGAAACCCAAGCGACATCAAGAAAAAAATTTAAAACCTTGAGAAAATTTTTGTTGAAATGTGTGCTGTTTGGAACTGTTCTGCCACAAACCAGTAGCACCTTTAAAGTGTAATACTATTTTTTTCACTTGTCATATTCTGCAATAAAACATTTTGCACTTATTTTCCTGCAATAAAACTGTTGCATGAACACTGTGTGGTTTATTCTGGGTATTTTACAAATATTAGTTAATAAAGGTTAATATGACTTTATAAGTTTAATAGTTTATAAAGGTATAAGTTTATAAAGGGTAAATATGAATAGATTCCCAACATAGATGCAAAGGGTAATAACTAGAGATGCTCACTGAACCCCATGTTTTGGTTTTGGTTTTGGATCTGGATTAACGTCGTGTTTTGGTTTTGGTTTTGGTTTTGCCAAACCGCCATTGCATGTTTTGGTTTTGGTTTTGTTTTGTTTTGTTTTGCTATTTTGTTCAAAAATCAATGTTTTTGGTCATAAAAGAACCAAATTTAGTGCTCCACCTATTTCTTGGATAAGTAATGTAGTTGTAAAGCTTATAAATTATCAAAAATACAGTTTAATTCCTGGTAGGACTTCATTAATTCTACACACAAATCAGATTGTCTTCCTCTCCATCTATGCATATTGGCAATGCAGCCATCGTCTTTGGATGTATATTGCACCCTACACTTATAGTTAAATATGTAACGAAATGGACAAAGGCAGTTTGGTTTCTGTCTCTCTAGGCCCCACTCCAATTGTAGACAATACTCAAAAATGCAGCCATTATAGACTGTACAATATTAATTGAAATGGACAAAGCCAGTTTGTTTTCTGTCTCTCTAGGTCCCCCTCCACTTGTAGAAAATACCAAAAACTCAGCCGTTATAGACTGTACAATATTAATTGAAATGGACAAAGGCAGTTTGGTTTCTGTCTCTATAGGCCCCCCTCCACTTGTCGAAAATACCAAAAAATTCAGCCGTTATAGACTGTACAATATTAATTGAAATGGAGAAAGCCAGTTTGGTTTCTGTCTCTCAAGGCCCCCCTCCACTTGTCGAAAATACCAAAAAATTCAGCCGTTATAGACTGTACAATATTAATTGAAATGGAGAAAGCCAGTTTGGTTTCTGTCTCTCTAGGCCCCCCTCCACTTGTATAAAATACAAAAAAATTCAGCCGTTATAGACTGTACAATATTAAGAGAAATGGACAAAGCCAGTTTGGGGTCACTCTGTGTATGACACCCTTAAGGAGAAATTGCCCAAACAGCAGCCTTTCAAGACGGTACGTGATATGGAAATGCCCCAAGTCCCTTTACTCTTTTGGGGTAGATTGCACCCTACACTTAAATAGAATCATCTTCAGCTTCATCCTCACCCTCATCAGTGTGTATGTCATCATCACAGACTATCATTCATCGCCGCTTGAATCCGCCATTAGAGAACAGTCAGTGCTTGGATGTCTTGGATGGTGAAGGCCTTCCTCGTGGAAGATGTAGTTCATTTTTATAAACATCATTTGTTCAACATTTTTGGGAAGTAACCTTCTACAGCGATCACTGACTAAGTTCCCTGCTGTGCTGAACGCTCGTTCAGAGTACACACTGGAGGGTGGGCAGCTTAAGTATTGCAAAGCAAGTTTGTACATGGGTTTCCAAATTGCCTGCTTTCCTTCCCAGTAAGGAAAGGGACTGTCTGACATTTCCATATCAATATACCTCTTGAAAATAATCCTCCACCATCCTTTGCATGTTAATACTCATATTGGATGGAGTTATGGGCAAGGTCACACATTTTTTTGAAGAATCCTTCAAACCAGCCCAGATGTTAAACTGTTCTGGTCTGCCCTCTGCGTCTTCCCTGCTTCTTTTTTGAAAATTAAATTTTTTTGGAGCAGCAGCTGCTTGAGAAACTGAGGACACATCGTCAAGCCAAGGCCCAATTCAGTGGACAACTTGCTGAACAATAGCTCCTTGCAAAAGTTCACATCTCGTTCATTTTGAAGCAAAGACTCAATGTAGGTCTTAAACCTTGGATCAAGCACAGTGGCCAAAACGTACTGACGCGAGTTCAAGATCTTAATAACTCGAGGATCATTGTGAAGCGAATTAAGTACTTGATCCACAAGGCCAACATACTATGCGGAGTTGTTTGCTTTCATCTCCTCCTTCAGTTTGTCAAGCTGCTTTTCCAATAGTCTAATAAAAGGAATGACTTGGTTCAAACTAGCAGAATCTGCACTCACTTCACACATCACAACTTCAAATGGTTTCAGCACCTTGCACAGCACTGAAAGGATTCCCCACTGTGCAAGAGTGAAATACATCCACCCTCCTTTCCCAATGTCATGGCTTGTGCAATACGCTTGGTTGGCTTTGAGCTGTTACTCCATCCTCTGAAGCATGTACAGGGTGGAATTCCACCTAGTTACCACCTCTTGCTTAAGTTGGTGGCAGGGCAAGTTAAACTGCTCTTGGAGCTGCTGCAATCTCCTACATGCTGTGGCAGAATGCCTGAAATGGCCTGAAATCTTTAGGGCCACTGAAAGCATCTCCTGCACCTCACGGTTATTTCGTAGGAAGCTCTGCACCACCAAGTTGATGGTGTGAGCAAAACAGGGAATGTGATGGAAATCACTCAGCTGTAATGCTCGCACTATATTGTTGGCGTTATCAGAAATGACATATCCTGGGGAGAGTCCAAGTGGTATTAGCCATGCATCAATCACATCTCTCAGTTTGCTTAACAAATTGTCAGCTGTATGCCTGTTAGTGAAGCCAGTGATACAAAGAGTGGCCTGCCTGTGACAAATGTTACGTAGTGGTGTACATGCTGCTGCTGTTCCTGCTAGTGAAGGTGAATAACCAACCCAGTGGGTTGTCACAGTCATATAGTCTTTGGTTTGACCACTTCCACTTGTCCACATATCTTTGGTTAAGTGGACAGTGGGCAGAATGGCATTTTTCAGCGCAATCTCTACATTTGTACACACACTTTTTGGTATAGTTGTGGAATAGCTTCACGGGAAAAATGGTGTCGCGATGGAATTCTGTAACGCGGACACAAAACCTCAATTAACTGTGAAAAACCAGCTGCGTTTATTGTGGATTTTGGACGCAGATCTAACACTAACATGGCAGCCATGGCGACTGCTGTCATATTTGCTTCCCCTAGCAAATGATTGTTTCACAGTTAATTGTTGAAATGTAGGACTGCTCTTTCTCTTTGGCTTCCTCTGGGTTGACGATTCACCCCCAGCAGCAGCAACAGCAGCAGCAGTGGGACTAACGCTTTCTTCAGAGGAATCAATAATAGCGCAGGAGTCATCCAGCCTTAATAAGTGGGATGCAGGGCTAACTCCGAGCGCTACTGAGGATATTGATGAGGATGGTGTGGTGAGTGTATTTTGTAGCCGTCGGGATGTCGGTGACCGGAGGGTCCTAGCTGATGATGGAGTGCTTGTAATTTTTTTGGAAGAACTTTCAGCTTTTCCCAACACTTTGCAATAACTCCCGTCAAATGACGTAACATAGACGAGGTTCCAAGATGGTTAAGGTCCCTCCCTCGACTGACTGTGGCTTGACATACACTACAAATGGCTATACAATTGTTGTCTGGATTGGAGTAGAAATAATTCCACACATAAGAAGTGGATTTTTTTGTTTTATGGCCAGGCATGACAATGGCCTTTTTCTTGTCACGTGCCAGAACTGCTGCCACTGGTGCAGGACTTACACAAACAACCTCATTCTCATCAACATCCTCATTAGCGCCCTCATCGCCAATACAAATCTCCCCCTCATCCTCCTTTAATTCTAAAGTGGCATACTCAATTTGTGTATCACCGGCTACACTCGGACTGTTCAGGCACACATCAGCAGAACTGCTGAAAGGCCCCTTCTTTATGGGTACACTAACAGAATGCTCACGATTAGACATCCCACTGTTGGATGGACCCTCCACAGGGATTCGTGTCATTTCTGATTCAGAGCATACATTATCCTCTAATGCCTTACTGTTATCTTTCAGCTCGGGTTTGACAGTAGTTGTGCACCACTTGTAGACTCCAAATTACTTGGACTTGCTTGGTCACGAGTAACCGTACAAGAAGAAGGCTCGGTAACATTTTTGGATCTGCCACTAATAGAGCGAAGGCCTCGTTCTCTCTTTGCCACTGCATGTGTAGAATGGCATGTTGGCAATTTTTTTTTAATCTAAAGTTAACTTTTCCTCAGTTACACTTTTTTTTCGCTTCAACACGGTACATTTTTTTTGGGTGTGTGATTTTTTTGCCTGATTTCAAAAGACTATGTAGTTTGACATCGACTTTCCCAGATGACATACTGGGAACACTACCATCAGGACTGGTGACAGAACCTGATTGCTGATTCTGCTCATATGTGGAGCGCTTTGAATCCATTTTAATGAGGCCAAAGCACTTGTAGTGCTAAAAATTGATTTTTATACTGCTGACAAATATGACTTTTGACAGCCAGAAAAATGACAGTAAAACACTAGGGAATATGGCACACCCCAAAGCACTTGTAGTGCTAAAAATAGTTTTTTATACTGCTGACAAATATGACTTTTGACAGCCAAAAAAATTACAGTAAAACACTGGGGAATATGGGACACCCCAAAAGCACTTGTAGTGCTAAATAAAAAAATTTTACACTGCTGACAAATATGACTTTTCACAGCCAGAAAAATTATTGCAAAAGAATGCGGAACAACCCAAAAGCACTTTCAGTGCTAAATATTTTTTTTTATACTGCTGACAAATATGACTTTTGACAGCCAGAAAAATTAATGCAAAAGAATGGGGAATAAGGGACACCCCAAAAGCACTTGGAGTGCCAGAAATTGAAAAAAACCCTCCTCTATCCTCCTCTTACTGCTGTAACAATTGGTATTAAGATTAGAATTGTATTGAATAGAAACAATAATGTGTCCAATTACTGCTCTGTTCCTGCGCTGATATAGCCTGTGACCTAACCCTTGTCGAAGTCAGCTTATTGAATAAAGTCATTTCAATTAAAATCGAGCAAACTTGGTTGTCTTTGTCTGAAAAGATGCGTACGGTACGCTAAGGCGTGAAAGGGCACGCTACGGCGTGGAAGGGCGTACGCAGCTGCAACACGTGGCAACAACAGTATTTAGTCTTTTACATACATTCGCACAAACACTCACACTTGTAAAATAGTACACATTAAAGGTAGTTGCAACACATAGTCCTTTATGTCGAAATATAGTAGTATTTATATGTAATATAAATTATATGCATATCAGTAAAACATATGGTACACGTTGAAGGAATCTAGTCATGTGTACTATCATACTAATCCTCTTCGCATTTGCGACTGTCCGGTTCACTCTGCGAAGGAATCGCAGAGTGCATACGCAAGCTATTAATGTTAAGGAATTATGGACTATTATGACTGAGTAATCTTGGCGGGAAGATCAGAGCTCATCCCCTGGAGAGATGACCCCCTCCTTTGGATTCCTGAGCTTAAACTAGCCAATGATTGACAACCCCTTGGACATTCCTGAAACCTGGACCAATAGAAGCAAGCTATACCATCTGCATTGTTTTACTGTATTTCTGTGTGCATATAAGCAGCAGCTCCTCATCTAGTGTTCAGACATCTTGTCCCCAGACTTCAAGATTGAATGACTGTACACTGGATCCAGAGCGCCTGCGATAAGTAACGGCTGTACTTATTATAATTTTTGCTTGAATATCTACTGCTACTTTTAGAGAATAAATCTTTGTGCGTTGGAAACACAAATCGAGATTCGACAATCGTTATTGGTTAGCGACAATACGCACTTAACAATTTGGGGGCTCGTGAGCTTTGGAGGTTTCGTTGCCGGACGATACGCAAGACCAACGGATTTCGGTTCCGCAACAAAGGGTGGAGACGCGTCATATACGGGTAAGAACGCAATGTGTTCAAAACCTGAATTTTACTCTGTGTTGTGAAACCGAATGTCCGTTTTGCATTGTCTTGGGCACGCTAACTAGAACCTAGGGACAAAAGAGAAAACTGTTTCTTTTTACTGTCATTGTGTGTTTTAACTGTATTGCATTGCTTAGCGTATATTTCCTGCTGTGCGTACGCGAACTTCCGGTAGATTTGCCACGTGGTTAAACAATCTTTTTGATAGTTATTATATGTGCATAGTATAATTACTTGTGAAAACCTCTGGGACATTATTACTATTGTTGGGAACTTTGATTTTCTGCGCAAAAAAGGTGTATGTCGTGTGATTTGTTGACTTTAAATACACTAAGGTTTTATCTATTGTAAAATAGAGTGTCAGTTGCTGTTTGACAAGGCAGGTGCCCAACTGGTGTACGGTATACAAGGCAGGTATACCGGGGGCGGAAACTAAGCTAGTTTTAGCGACGTACACCCAAGGGTAATCGCATCACTTACTGATAACCTTTAAGCGTTGTGATTGCACCGCACGGCAAGGGAAGCCGTGATTGTGACTTGGGAGTAACGGGGAGGAATTACGTTGGTAAGGCTGGTAATTGACTTTACCGGATGCTACCAGTTGTAATAAACTCAATAGAGTTTATTGCAACTGTTGGAGAGTCAGGGGTGATCAGGGAGCTGATAACCCTTTAGTCCGCATTGATATTTCTGTATTAGGGGTCCTCGTTCAATACGAGAGGAAGCGAGTGGACGTGGCTTGTAGCAAATACGTCCACGGGCCGGTAAAATATCTCTAGCGGTAGTGTTGAAATTAGTGGCAGGATATTGTGTTATTTCTGGAACCCTATTTTGTGACAGGATATTGTGTTATTTCTGGGACCCTATTGTTCAACATGGGTGCTAAGCAGACGCTAGAGAAGGCCAAGGTATTGCCTAAGGAAGGGCCTATAGGTTCAGCGAGATTTCTCATGTGTAAGAAATATGGTGCATACGCAACTGCGTATTGCGACAATTGGGGCAAGATGACCAAAGATTGTGATAGGCCTTTCCCAACAAAAGGGAGTTTTAATGCAGAGGTACTAAAAGATAAAGTATGGTTGATTAAGTCAACGAAAAAGAGAAATAGAAATAATGATTGTTTAAAATTGTGGCAAATGAAAGGTAACACGTGGCAGAGCAGCGAATGCACAGCGGAAGTAGGCGTGGCGAAAAGCGCGCGCACGGCAGAAGTAGCCATTGAGAAGCGTGGCGAACTCAGCGCAAACACGCCCCGCCACCTTATGTGGCGGGAGGGGTTAGTACAGCCGTTATTAAAACTGAAAAAAGAGAAATTACTAAGTTATTATTATTATTATTATTATTATTTATTTATAAGGCGCCACAAGGTTTCCGCAGCGCCGAACACAGTACAAACAATGGACAGTACAGGGAATAACAGTACAGAACAATAAACGAGTAATACCGAGACTTCAGATGCTCCAGGAAAATCAAGAATATTGAGGTTGGAGCAGAAGAGAAGGTAGAGAGACAGGAGGGAGAAAGGCCCTGCTCAATAGAGCTTACATCCTAAAGGGAGGGCAACAGACAATCGGCACAGAGGGAGTCAGAGGAGGGGAGCAAGCGCACCCTTTTCAAAGGAGGATCCAGGAGATGAGAGCGAGCATGGAAAGAGGGTTAAGTGGAGGGCTGGTAAGCCTTGAGGAAGAGATGAGTTTTGAGTGCCCGTTTGAAGGAGCACAAGTTAGGGGATAGACGGATGTAGCTTGGGAGGTCATTCCAGAGCAAGGGGGCAGCTCAGGAGAAGTCTTGAATTCTGGAGTGGGATGAGGTTATTAGAGTGGAGGAGAGGCGACGGTCATTGGCCGAGCGCAGGGAACGGGCGGGAGTGTGGATGGAGAGGAGATTGGAGATATAGGGGGCAGTAGACTGGGAGAGGGCCTTGTAGGTGAGGGTAAGAAGTTTGAAAATAATTCGATAGGGGAAGGGGAGCCAGTGAAGGGCAAGGCAGAGAGGGGAGGCAGAAGAGGAGCGGCGAGAAAGGAAGATAAGCCTCGCCGCCGCATTAAGTATAGAACAAAGGGGGGCAAGGCGAGAGCAGGGGAGGCCGGTGAGTAGAAGATTGCAATAGTCCAGCCGGGAAATGAGAAGCGCGTGGATAATAGTTTTGGTTGCTTCATTAGATAGGAAGGGCCGGATGCGGGCAATGTTACGAAGTTGAAAGCGACAGGATTGCGCAAGAGATTGAATGTGGGGGGGTAAAAGAGAGGGAGGAGTCGAGGGTGACGCCCAGGCAGTGTAGTTGGGGGACAGAGGAAATGGTGGAGTTGTTAATAGTGATGGAGAGATCCAGATGGGATAAGGACTTAGACGGAGGGAAAACAAAAAGTTCTGTTTTTTCAATGTTAATTTTGAGAAAGCGAGAGGACATCCAAGAGGAGATGGCAGAGAGGCAGTCAGAACCACGAGAGAGGAGGGGAGGGGAAAGATCAGGAGAAGAGATGTAAAGTTGAATATCATCGGTGTATAGGTGATACTGAAGGCTAAATGAGGTGATGAGAGCACCAAGGGAGGAAGTATATAGTGAGAAGAGTAGAGAGCAAAGAACAGAGCCCTGAGGGACTCCTACAGGGAGAGCAGAGGGGGGGGGGGGATGAACCAGACATAGATACAGAGAAAGAGCGGTTGTCAAGATAGGAGGTGAACCATGTTAGGACAGAGCCAGAGAGACCGAGAGAGTGAGGTGTCTGCAAGAGGAGGGGGTGGTCCACGGTGTCAAAGACTGCAGATAGGTCCAGGAAGATGAGCAGGGAGAAGTGACCCCTGGATTTAGCAGAGAGGAGATCATTTGTTACATTGGTCAGGACAGTTTCAGTAGAGTGGAGGGGGCGGAAGCCAGATTGGAGAGGGTCAAGGAGGGAATTGTCAGAGAGGTGACAGGTGAGGCGGTTGCAAACAATACGCTTGAGAAGTTTAGAGGCGTAGGGGAGAAGTGAAATGGGGCGGTAGTTGGCGAGTGTGGTGGGATCGAGATTAGGTTTTTTTAGAATAGGAGAGATGAGGGCATGTTTGAAGGAGGAGGGGACAGTACCAGTGGAGAGAGACAGGTTGAAGAGGTGAGCTAAGTAAGCGCAGACAATGGGGGAGAAGAAGCGAAGAAGGTGAGAGGGGATGGGATCCAGGTGACAGGTAGACGGGGGAGAAGAAAGAATGAGGGAGTGGACTTCATCGCCCCTAGTAGGGCGGAAGGAGTCCCAGGATGGGATAAGGGGAGAGGGAGGAGCAAAGAGAGGGGCTGGAGAGGAAGGGGATGAGGATATATCGAGTCGGAATGTCTCAATTTTGGAGGAGAAAAATGAGGCAAAATCTGTAGCAGAGAGGGAGAGTGGGATAGGAGGAGGGGGAGGGGTGAGGAGAGAGGTGAATGTGGCAAAGAGGCGACGGGGATTAGAGGACTGAGAAGAAATGAGGGACTTAAAGAAAGATTGTTTAGAGAGGAAGAGGGCGGAGCAGTAGGAGGAGAGGATAAACTTGAAGTGGAGGAAGTCAGCCAGGGAGCGAGATTTCCTCCAAAGGCTTTCAGCAGCACGAGTGCACTTCTGGAGGAAGCGGGTGAAATTAGAGTGCCAGGGTTGGGGAATTAAGCGGCGGCGGCGGACAGAAGTGGCAGGGGCAACAGCGTCCAAGGCAGTGGTGAGAGAGTGGTTGTAAAGAGAGGTGGCGTTATCAGGGCAGACCAGGGAGGGAAGAGGGGATAGTAGAGTTTCAAGAGAGGAGGAAAAGGAAGTAGGGTCAATTAACCAAGAGAATATAGAAGTTATATCCTGTTTTAAGTCAGTTTAAAACAAGTGTATCAGAAGATGAAGATGAACCCACTGTGATTTCGGCCATTGCTCATGCTGTTAATATGCTTCAGCGTAAGTATGGGAAAGGAGCAATGGCTGAGATAGGTGAGAGTAGTGTGATCACTAGGAGTGATAGCGTTCTAAGTCTTGAAACAGCAGATCCGGTAGTGACTTCTGGAGCCAGTGAACCAGTGGGTGCGTACCCAGTCCGCACAATATCAGTTCCCAATGGGAAAGCGGATAAGGATGGTGTAGTCCCTTTAAAGAATGTTACAATACATTGTCCCTGGACTAGATCAGAATTACGTTCCATTATGACTGAATTCCCAGACCCTAGAAAGGAGTTGGCTAAGTGTCAGAAATTTGTTAAAGACTTAGGAAATGCACACGAACCAACCAATAAGGATTGGCGTGTAATGTTGAGGGCGTGTCTTCCTCCCAATACTGACATACAAAAATTTATTAAAGATGGTTTGTTGGACGAAGATGACACCTTGACTGATGAGATTAACCAAGAAAATATAGAACAAATTGTCAAACATTTAGCCATCTATTTTCCAGTAGTGGTAAATTGGAGTAAGATTTTCACCATAAAACAAAAAGATAGTGAAACTGCAGCAGACTACTTTGGTAGAGCTCTTGCATCAATGACACAGTTTACTGGGGTATCAGATATAAGGGAGAACCCACATCATAGGGAAGTAGCGGTAACAGTACTGATGGATGGTTTAAAGGAAAATCTAAAAACAAGAGTACAAACCTCAACCCCTGGTTGGAGAGGCAGCACGGTAGATTCTCTTAGAGAAATTGCTGTGGAACATGACAAAAATATTTTTAGGAATAGGGAAGAAAAGAGTGACAAGTTGATGATGGTGAGTATACAAGCATTAGAGGGAATGCATACACGACCACCAGCCAGCATATAACCCACATAACAGGAGACGCAGAATGTTGAGATGTTATAATTGCAACGAAGAAGGACATATGAGAAAAGATTGTACAAAGGGAAGGTATAATCCTAATGAAGGGTCACATAGATATTCTCCAAGGAGGGATTCACATAGACTAGAAGACTCACACCTGCCTGTGCATGTTACAGCAGCAAATGCTGCGCGGGAAAGCAATAGTCAGCGCTAGGGGTCAGGTCATACCTGTAGTCTACAGACAGTGAGGTTAACTGAGAGTCAGAGAGAAGAACCAACAATGATAGTTGACATAGCTGGTAGGAAACAAACTTTTCTTGTAGATACAGGGGCGGCCAGATCTGTGATAACCTCTCCTTTTAATCTACAGGTGACCAGTAAAACTATTCCAGCTATGGGGGTAACGGGAAGAGTGTTACATTATCCTCTAACTAAACCCGCTGAAGTTACTATCGGGCCTCTGCATACTAAGCATTCGTTTCTCTTGGCTGCAGCGGCTCCTACTAACTTGCTAGGGAGAGACTTGTTATGTAAAATGGGATGTGTCATATACTGTACTTCAGATGGTGTGTTCCTAGATATACCCGAGAAGGTCGCTCATGAGGTACAGGACATATTGGACACCCCTCAAAGGTTAATGTTACACTCCACTGTTATAGAACCAAGTCCATCTCAAGTAAAGGGGATGTTGCTGGAAATACCAGGTTCACTATGGACCAGAGATGGACAGGACACTGGACTGATGGCAAACGTAGCCCCTGTCATGGTAAATCTAAAGAGTGGTAGGATAGCTCCAAGAATCCCACAGTATCCATTAAAACCAGAGGTGGAACTAGGGGTATATCCTGTTATTGAAAGGCTGTTACAACAAGGGATTTTAATTCGTACATCGAGCACAGAAAATAGTCCCATTTTCCCTGTGAAGAAGAGTGGGGGGAGGGGCTATAGATTAGTCATGGACTTAAGGGGAATTAATAAAGTTGTTGAGAGCCAATTCCCCGTAGTGCCGAATCCAGCTGTCATCCTCATGCAGATTCCACTGTCTGCTAGTCATTTTACTGTCATTGATCTATGTTCTGCCTTCTTCTCAGTCTCTCTTCACCCTGACTGCCAATACTTTTTTGCATTCTCCTACCGGGGAGTGCAATACACATGGACCAGACTACCCCAGGGGTTCATTGACAGCCCCAGTATTTTCTCCCAAGCCTTACATGACTGTTTGCAATCCTTTCAACCCCGCAATGGGTCTGTTCTAATTCAATATGTGGACGATTTGTTGCTGTGCTCTGATTCTTTTATGTCATGTTTACATGATACTAAATTGTTGTTGCTTCATCTCTCACAAACAGGGCACAAGGTGGCAAAGAATAAATTACAGCCATGTCAGACTAAGGTCAAATACTTAGGACACTGCCTCACCAAGGGGCTAAGACACCTGACAACCGACAGGATTGAGGCCATACAACACATGACTCTGCCGCAGAGCCAGAAGCAGATTCGTACTTTCCTGGGGATGTGTGGATACTGTAGATCCTGGATCCCAGGTTTTTCTATTCTGGCATTACCATTGCAGGAGTTAGTCTCTTCCTCAAAACCAGAAAGTGTTGTACACACAGAAGAGTCAGAGCAAGCGTTCTTCAATCTTAAAGATAGTCTGACTAGAGCACCTCCATTGGGAATACCTGATTATGAAAAGCCTTTTAAACTATACTGTACGGAAGCTGATGGTTGTGCAGCAGGTGTCCTTACACAGAAACATGGTGACGCTAGCAGACCGGTAGCATACTACAGTGCACAATTAGACACTGTGGCAAGATCACTCCCAACATGTCTCAGAAGCGTAGCAGCAACTGCTCTTCTGGTAAGTAAGAGCGAGGACGTAGTATTAGGACATAATTCAACTGTCTATACACCCCATGCTGTATCAGCTCTGTTAAATTCAGCCCAAACCAGACACGTTTCTTCAGCAACATCACCATCAAACGATGTAGCACCTTAAATCCAGCTACATACCTTCCATATGTGTCTCTAGAGACACAAAGGGTGGGAGGTGAGGTGACCCTGGTCGATGATGAGTTAGGCAAGAGTACTGATACGCATGATTGTATGGAATACCTGAACCAGACCTTTACTGTAAGGCCCGACATACCTGACACCCCCTTAGAAAATGTAGATTTTACGTTTTATACAGACGGGAGTTGTCATAGACAGACAGAGACGGGAGAGCTATGTACTGGTTACGCTGTGGTAGACGATCAGGATGTGGTAGAAGCTGAACCCCTTGGCCCACCTCACTCAGCCCAGGTGGTGGAACTAGTAGCACTAAGGAGAGCGTGTGAATTGGCAGAGGGTAAATCAGCCAATATATATACTGACTCTAGGTACGCCTTTGGGGTAGTGCATGATTTTGGGGCCCTTTGGCGTCTTAGAAACTTCACGACAGCAGCAGGTACGCCAGTGGCACACTCACAACACATAAAAGGACTTCTGACAGCGATACAGTTACCCAGAACAGTAGCCTTCATAAAGTGCAAAGCCCATACCTTTGAAGAAGACCCAGTGTCATTGGGCAACAACAGGGCAGACAAAGCTGCTAAATGGGCAGCAGGGCAACCTATGACTGTATCGACCGAGACTATGATGGTTTTTCAGACATTAGACACGCAGAAATTAATTGAAATGCAAGATTTGTGTTCCCTGCAGGAAAAGGCAGTCTGGAAGGCGAAGGGATGTGGTCAAGAGTCCTCAGGACTCTGGAGAGATGGACAAGGTAAGCCTGTAGCTCCACAAACATACTATCCAAGCCTGGCTGAAGCAGCACACGGTCTGACTCACCTGGGTAAAGAAGGTATGTGCAAACTGGTGAGAGCATACTGGTGTGCTCCTGGATTTTCCTCTCAGGCTGGTAAGAAAGCAATGTCATGTCTTAATTGTTTGAGGATAAATGTCGGAAAAACTATTCCAACTGAGCCATCCCACATCCCTCCTACAGACGGACCTTTTCAGGTAATACAGATTGACTATATCCAATTACCACCGTGCAAGAATCTAAAGTATGTGTTAGTATGTATTGATGTGTTTTCCAGTTGGGTAGAAGCATATCCGGCAGCCACTAATACTGCTGTGTTCACTGCAAAGAAAATTGTACAAGATTTTGTATGTAGGTTCGGCATCCCTAGAATCATTGAAAGTGATAGGGGTACCCACTTTACTGGTGATATCTTCCAAAAAATGTGTAAACTCATGGGAATCGGTAGCAGACTCCACACCCCTTACCGACCACAAGCCAGTGGTAAGGTGGAGAGAGTAAATGGTACTATAAAGAACAAGCTTGGTAAGGTAATGGCTGAAACTGGGTTGTCATGGCCTGAGGCTTTGCCATTGGTCCTCCATAGCATTCGGACCACTCCTAGACCTCCTCTTAATCTGTCCCCCTTTGAGATACTGTTAGGACGACAACCTCATTTGATCGTGAGTCCACAAGACGACTTGAAGTATAATAATGAAGTGACTGTACAATATCTTATAAGAATGAGTAGACAGCTAAAGCAACAACAATAAAAACTAAAAATGCTGTCACCTGGTATGCCAGAAACTAACTGTCATGATGTTGAACCTGGAGACTATGTTATGATCCGCAATTTCTTACGTTCAGGTTGTTTAACAGACCGTTGGGAAGGCCCGTACCAAGTGCTGCTGACCAGTACTACATCACTGAAGGTTGCAGAGAGAGACACTTGGGTCCATTCCACCTACTGCAGGAGAGTCCGTAATCCGGAGAAAGTGCAAGATAAAACTGAGACCGATGACATAGATCTGTCACTTGTGAGTCTGTTCCGGGAGACCTAAAGCCTGTAGTCGAGACACCTGAACCAGAGAAGTTGCCCCAGAACTATCTTTCCAGCGATGGAGTGGCGGTTTTTGTTTTTCTTTTTCTTTTGTTCCAGGATTTTCCTTGTTTTTACTTTTTCTAGGACATTCTATTTTTGTGAAGGAGGATGGAGGACGGAGGAGGGTTCTGGTAGTGATGCGGATGAGATGGAGGCAGAGGAAAAGTTATTAGAATACTCAGAGCAGCCCATTATCAAGCTTGGTCCGGGGGTTATGAAAAGGTCTGCTAGCTCAGGAACTCGGAGGCATGGTGAGGGGCTATTGTCTGATGAGTATTGTATCTGCAAGTTCTGCGACTCCCTCGTTAAAGAGAGATGCATCCAGCGATGCCAGACCACCGGTAATCTGAATGTGGGCGGGCATCCTTTGGAGGATTATCACTCCCTGGTGGGTAAGGTGCTAAACCAAACCGAGTGCTGGGTGTGCTCTCACGTGCCTCAAGGGCAACATAACATAGGACTAGTGCCATTCCCATTAAACATCTCCGAAGTACTCGAATTGAGGGGTGGGAGGCCCATAGAGGGGAGGTACAATAACACTAGGTCCCCTAGTCTAACGCTTCGACAATACTCTGTAGACAGATCTTTGCTGTGCCTGAATATCTCTCATGCAAAACGTCTGGAGAATTGGGAAGCTGACCCATCAGATCAGACAATGGCTCGCCACACTCATTTTAGAGGGAGACTCACAAGGTCACCAATAGGCAGGAATGTTGATGGAAGTTATAAATTAGGGCGTATAACCAAACATAAGAAAATGTCCATTGGTAAAGTCTCTATAGATAATTGTGAGAATGTCGTCCATGCTGACACGTGTCTTGAGTAAATGAAGACTCTAGGCATGGGTAGTTTCATCAAAACTCTGTGCGATATAATTAATGGGCATACTGTTCCTTATGTACTCCCTGATGATGTGTACTTTGTTTGTGGGAGGAAAGCTTATTCCTGGGAAACTCCGAGTTCTAAGGGTTTGTGTTTCTTAGCTAAACTGGTTCCTGAAATCATGACTATTACTCATGAAGAAATGGTTGGTATTAAGAAGACTACATCACCACCATACATACACACACAGTATGAACACCGTGGCAAGAGAAATATGATTCCTGGTGAGGAACCCATAGCTACAAAATTGATTAGTGAAACCGCTGGGTTTCAAGTTATGGTTGCTCTAGATCTCACTAGGACCGCTCGGGGAACATTAAACTTTAAATATATCCAAGACCTAGCTAAATTAATAGATAATATCACCGAGATGTATGATGACACTTTCAGGTATACTGGAAGGGAGCTACAAGCGTACAAGAAGGAGTTGGTGCAACATAGACTGGTACTAAATTATCTCACCTCTATTACTGGTGGGTACTGTGTGACACTGGCCACCCAGTTCGGTGTAAAATGTTGCACGTACATCACCAATAAAACGGATGACCCTCAAGAGGTTATAGACCGGAAGATGGATGAAATTCTGCAACTGAAATGGGAATTTCGAAGGAACCATAATTCTTTGTTATATGAGGTCGGGGAAAAGGTGGCAGGTTGGTTCTCATGGTTGAACCCTGTGAAATGGTTCTCTGGTCTGGGGAAATGGGTACAGGAAATAATTGCTAGTGTAGGTAAGCTCCTTCTCCTTATACTGGGTGTCATCTTAGCAATTGGTTTATTTGTCAAATGTGTTCCTACTGTGTTGAAGTGTGGGAAACAGTCTTCTAGGAGAAACACTGAGAACGAGACAGAAAGGGTGGTGCAAGACACCGAGATCATGGTATGTGAAGAAGTGTTGTATAACCCTGAACTTGAAACGGTGATTAGGTAATAGTTTATTATACTATCAAAGGGTGGAGCTGTCGAAGTCAGCTAATTGGATAATGTCATTTCAATTAAAATCGAGCAAACTTGGTTGTCTTTGTCTGAAAAGATGCGTACGGTACGCTAAGGCGTGAAAGGGTGTACGCAGCTGCAACACGTGGCAACAACAGTATTTAGTCTTTTACATACATTCGCACAAACACTCACACTTGTAAAATAGTACACATTAAAGGTAGTTGCAACACATAGTCATTTATGTCGAAATATAGTAGTATTTATATGTAATAATATAAATTATATGCATATCAGTAAAACATATGGTACACGTTGAAGGAATCTAGTCATGTGTGGTATCATACTAATCCTCTTCGCATTTGCGACTGTCCGGTTCACTCTGCGAAGGAATCGCAGAGTGCATACGCAAGCTATTAATGTTAAGGAATTATGGACTATTATGTCTGAGTAATCTTGGCGGGAAGATCAGAGCTCATCCCCTGGAGAGATGACCCCCTCCTTTGGATTCCTGAGCTTAAACTAGCCAATGATTGACAACCCCTTGGACCTTCCTGAAACCTGGACCAATAGAAGCAAGCTATACCATCTGCATTGTTTTACTGTATTTCTGTGTGCATATAAGCAGCAGCTCCTCATCTAGTGTTCAGACATCTTGTCCCCAGACTTCAGGATTGAATGACTGTTCACTGGATCCAGAGCGCCTGCGATAAGTAACGGCTGTACTTATTATAATTTTATAATATCTACTGCTACTTTTAGAGAATAAATCTTTGTGCGTTGTAAACACAAATCGAGATTTGACAATCGTTATTGGTTAGCGACAATACGCATTTAACACCCTGCTCTCTCCCTTTGTCAAATGGCAATGGATTGCTGTGGAGGCTGGTATTTATGCTTTTCAAATCTCGCGAAAACCGAGCTCAGAAATACGAATACGTCACGATGATGTTTTTCCTCGATTTCGATTCCGAATGGGCGGGAGAGTACCGAGCGTGCTCGGCTCGGTACTCGGATAGGCTAAATTCGGATGAATTCGGATCTTGGGGAACCGAGCCCGCCCATCTCTAGTAATAACACACGTGCTTTATACAAGTGTAGTGGTCTGCAGCCAGACAGGTGCAATACACATCTTTACAAAACACAAGTCAGTGATGTGCGGATAATGCACCACGTGGGACTGGTACAGGCATCACAAATTTACATACACACGCCCCCCAGGTCGAGGAAGTATCGGAGGATTGTCGTGGATCGGTCGGAAGTTTATACACACTACACAATGGAAATGAGATTGGAACGAAAATATTGAACGGTGTGACCAACCAAATGAGACGACAATCGTCCATTTAAGCAGACTTTCGACCATCGTGTCACTACACACACTGACCCGACTTTCAAACGAGCGGTTGTATGTCGGCTTGTTGAGCAGATTATTTGACCAAAAACCCTGTAGTGTGTACCTAGCTTTACTCATGTAACGTTATCTACTTGATTGAATGAAAATGTGGATTAATTTACGTTGGAAAAACATCTCGTCCTCTGAAGAAACGTTTATATGTACATGTGCGTAACATTAAATTGAGTTACGAGTTACACTCACTATCTATGCATTTTAAGAATCACTATAATTGTTGTGTGAAAGATATCAAATATTTTATATGGTATTGATATGGTACAAAAAGATTCTTCTGGGTGATAAACAGTGCAGAACATTTCACCTATATTATATAATATAAGTGGTTAGCAGTTCTGCCTTACAGCACTGGGGTCATGAGTTCAATTCCCGACCATGGCCTTATCTGTGAAGAGTATGTATGTTTTCCCTGTGTTTGCGTGGGTTTCCTCCGATGGCGGTTTCCTCCCACACTCCAAAAACATACTGGTAGGTTAATCGGCTGCTAACAAATTGACTCTTGTCTGTGTGTGTGTCTGTCTGTGTGTGTGTTAGAGAATTTAGACTGTAAGCCCCAATGGGGCAGGGACTGATGTGAGTGAGTTCTCTGTACAGCGCTGTGGAATTAGTGGAGCTATATAAATAAATGGTGATGATGATGATGATGATATGTGTATGGTCCCTTTAAAAAAGGTCTGTGCAAGCTCAGGAAGCATAGGACCCAGGAGTTTCCCTGCTCCTGCTGCTCATTGGTTCACGCAGCTGTCAGTCAAAGAGGACAAACTGAAAGCGAGAGTACAGCCAAAATCTCGCAAGATTTGGGGCATGTGTCGTGCAAGAAACTTCTGTGGAGAGAAAGAAGAAGTGTGATGCGAGGTGCTATGTAAATTAAACTGAAACAGAAAACAGACAAGCAAAAGGCTGTTTGGAGTTTAACAGCAGCTATACTGACAAGTTTTCCTGACAGACAACCTGCAATAGAGATATCAACAGCCCAGTGTGCTGGGGTGAGTCTGTAAACTATATCCTATAAAAGTTTGAGTTTGTACTGTTTGAGGCATAACAATAGTGAGAAACAAGAGTACAGCTCTAAGTATAAAATCTCAGAACGTATGTGGAACACTTGTATTATTAATCAGAGGAACTGAGATAAAGAGTCACAAAATGATAGAATCTATGTAACAGCATTGCACTACTTCATTGCCTTTCATCTTCGTTTGTTCATGATGTAATGTGATTTTTTTGGTATTTTACTTGTATGTTTTAATAAATTATATTACTATGTTTTTCAGCTGCTCATCCATCTTCAGCGCTGTTCTTTTCTTCCTTTGTTTCCCACCAGATGGGTGTCTGACAAGAGGGAGTGAGCACCTACTAAGAAGTACAGTGTGGGCCTGGTTCGTTAAGGAAAGTAAAGCAAAAAATTAGTAATTTTTTTACCTTGTTAAAACCATGTTGTATTGGAGGGGAGGTAAATTTAAAGTGTGAGGACAGATTTATAATTGGTGTAGAGCATGTCCTAGATCAACTTTTAATGTCAATGTAAAAATAAAGCTATCAAGTGTTTGTGTCCTACATGAAAAAACAGCCAGTATTTTCCTTATGTGCAAAATAATAAATTAATTTGCACACCTTGCATTGCAACATGTTCAAAGTTACTCATTTTCTTGCTTTACTTTTCTTAATGAATCAGACCCCTTGTCTACCAGAGAAGACTTGCAAATTCTTTTATATTAATTACTAAAGCAGAAAAAGTATTTGATAGAAACATCACAAATTGCTTATCAAGTAAACAATGTAATTTATGAAATGACATGGCGGAAAGTTTAGCCTCTATTCGCTAAAATTAAGGGCTTCATTCATCAAGGAATGCAAAACAAATGCAGAGATATAGGACATATTCAACATTCAATATTCAATATTCACTGCTGCAGCTCAGTTCCAACTATAAACAGCACTGTCACCTTTACACACGATAACCGTGGGGAATGAAGAGTATTTAAACTGGGACTTGGATTGCGAGAGTCATGCCTTGAGAAAGACCCGGGACTGTGGGTTGAAACGCGTTGGTGGCTGGTGACCCGGTTATCGTGTGTAAAGGTGACAGTGCTGTTTATAGTTGGAACTGAGCTGCAGCAGTTCCCCGCGGGGAATGAAGAGTATTTAAACTGGGACTTGGATTGCAAGAGTCATGCCTTGAGAAAGACCCGGGACTGTGGGTTGAAACGCGTTGGTGGCTGGTGACCCGGTTATCATGTGTAAAGGTGACAGTGCTGTTTATAGTTGGAACTGAGCTGTAGCAGTGAATATTCATATACATGCGCTTTCATGTTTGACACTTGGTACGGGTCCATATTATTGACTCTAATCATTCAGAATGTTTTTTATTGAAAATAAATGTGCTTTGAGATAATGCACCATTGTGGTTGCTTTGCTTCTTCTTCTTTTTATGTCCACATGGTGGAGTGGAGTGAGAGAGAACACATACTGCAATACTGTTAAGGGAGCAAAACACAACCCTACAGGCTCATATTGATCTTCTGTTATGTAAGCATATACCCTAAGGGGGAGAGAATTGAAGAAATAACCACGGGTGCTTATTGGAAGTTTTCATTGACATCACCTATTTCTGAGGATTACCATATACCCCATAATGGTGGTGGACTTTATATGATGTTGTACGTTATTATGCCATGTTTTTTCTTTGTTTCTTCTTTTATTATGTACCTCGCATGAGGAGAGGGTTGAGGAGACACATTCCTCTTTCTTAGAGGTTCTCCAGGAGTCTAAGACGGAAGCGCCAGTGTACGTACCCGTTTGTGTTATTACATATGTGGAATATAAAGTCACAAAAGAACACACAGCAAAAAAAACATTCAAACATTCAACTTTCCTGACATTAAGGAAAGTTAAGCAAAAGTAAGCAAGTAAGGCAAAACCAGGTTGTATTGGAGGGGAAGAAAATTTAAAATTTGATGACAGATTTATAGTTTGGGTAGGGAATGTCCTAGATCAACTTTAAATTTCAGTGTACAAAAAGCTATCAAGTATTTTTGTGCTACATGAAAAAACAGCCAGTATTTTCCTTGTGTGCAAAATAATAAACTCATTTGCACCCCTTGCATTGCAACATGGTTTTGTCCAGAAAACTTGAGTAATAAATCTTACTAAATTTTTTACTTAACTTTCCATAATGAATCTAGCCCATAGTCAGACAAAACATTTTTAAAAAAAGTTGCTCCTGATTGCAAACACATGTTCTAGCTTGCCTACACAGCCGTCATCACTAGTAATCTGCACTTACACCAGACCTGTAGCTGATGCAAGTGCTACATCTGAAAAACACGTAAGTTTGAAATGCCCAAAACTTAAATCAGATGCTGCTGCGTGTACTTGAGCTTGACATGCCCTTGCTATAAATTAACTAAGTGCATACACATATTCTCCTCCCTGTTCCACTCATGTAGGCTGTAGTAAGGGTCCTTTGCACTTGAAGATGAATTGGGTGTTGCTACATTCTCTGGTGCACTAAAATACCGACACTAAAAATACAGACAAGTAGGAAATACCTAAAATTATAAACAGAACATTATAAACAAAAATTCAAAAATAATAAAGGCCAAAATAAATTATATTCCAAAAGTCCATGTAAATATCTTCTTTTCTTTGGTAAGTGACAGTCGGGACCGCTCCTTTAGACCAAGGGCAGTCCCAATGACTCTGGCTGCCACATTTAGAAAAAAAAACATCTTGACAACGCCCCTCAGGCTCCAGCGCCCCAGGCTGCAACCTAGTCAGCCTACTAGCTGATAAGTCCATTTTGGAAACATTAAGAATTATAATCCCCCCTCTTTCAAATAATTGAACTCCTTAACAATTATTGTCTGCTAATGAGTGATCACCAAACAATACTACCCTGCACTTGTTAGGAACTCCCAAGTCAGTACAGGGAAACTCGGGAACTACTCTGAAGGCCAGGTGTTCGCTGGAGCCCCTAGTGGTGGGGACAGACTGGGCTGCGGGCCGACCGAGGGTCGAGTAACGTATACTGACTTAAAGGAGTTCCCAGAAGTGGAGTGATTGGTGGACTGTAGTATAAGAAGAATCCTAGGTCAAAAGGTCACAGGCACAGATGCAATATCCAAGGGCAAGCGAAGGGTCAAACTCACAGGCAGAGAAGCAAAATCCGAATTCCAGGCAAAAGGTCAAGGTCAGAAGAGAAGGGTCACAGGTCCAATAACAAGCAGGGGTCAAAACACGGGTAGTCAAATCCAAGGTAGCAGGAACCAAAATGGATAGCACAAGCAGGCAGCAGGACTGAGGACAGAACGCTATAACCGGCAGTGAAGCTGCAGACCTCACTGCCTTAAATACCAGTAGTGGCCAATCAGAGCCTAGCTCTGAAATCACATGGGCAGGCTCAATCCTGCCATATTAATCAGCCCACAGGCTTGTGGGCGCTTCTGCGCATGCGCCCGGCTGTTCCCAGGTGCCGGGACGCAGCGCCCCTGTAATTAGCGTCCGACCATTGCCCTGGCAACGGTCGGGAAAAAGCAAGAAGTGACGTCCCGGTTGCCATAGCGACGACCGGGACGCCTGCAGGAAATAGGTGAGAGTCGCGGCGGTGCCCGCGGCCGCCGCGACTGCTAACAGTACCCCCCCTAGAGGAGGGGTCAAGGAACCCCGACATCCAGGTTTCGTGGGAAACGTATTAAAAAACTCTTTAATGAGCCTTTCAGCATGGAGACGCCTCTGTGGTATCCAACATCTCTCTTCTGGGCCGTAACCCTTCCAGTGGACTAGGAATTGAACTTGGCCTTGAACCGTCCTAGAGTCGAGGATCCTTTCGATGATGTATTCCTGGTCTCCGTTCACAATCAAAGGCCGGGGCCTGTTAGAGGAAAGCTGACCGAATTTGCTGGGAGCTGCAGCTTTCTTTAGAAGAGAACAATGGAATGTTGAGGGTATTTTTAAGGAAGGTGGTAGTCTCAGCCTGAACGCCACTGGATTTATCTTTTTCTCGATTGAAAATGGTCCAATGTATTGGGGCCCCAGCTTCCTGCAAGGTTGCCGTAACCTGATGTTGCGTGTGGACAACCAAATCCGATCCCCCACTTTCAATGAACATGGCGCACGATGGCGGTCAGCGAAAACTTTGGATTTTTGGGAGGCTAGACCTAATGCAGAGTGCACCTTTTTCCAGACACCCCTCAACCTGGCAGTAAAAGCAGGTGTTCCGGAATCCCCACAGGAAACAGCAGTAGAGAACGAGTTGGATTTCGGATGGAACCCGAAGTTGCAGAAGAACGGGCATGTGTGTATAGTGGAATGGCAAGAATTATTATACGCGAATTCCGCCCAGGGTAAGAGAGAGGACCAGTTATCATGGAATTTAGACACATACATGCGTAAGAACTGTTCCAAGGCCTGATTGGTTCTTTCTGTCTGACCATTCGACTGAGGGTGATATGCCGAGGACAGACTGATAGTGATCCCAATGGATTTACAAAAAGATCTCCAAAAGTGTGCATTAAACTGGGATCCTCGGTCCGATACAATGTCTTCGGGAAGCCCATGGAGACGAAAGATATGTGTGAGAAACAAGGTGGCAAAGGTCCTGGCATCAGGTAATTTGGGTAAGGAAATAAAATGTGCCATCTTACTGAATCGGTCCACCACTACCCAAATGGTGTTATGACCTGTAGATACTGGCAGGTCAACAATAAAATCCATCGAAAGATGAGTCCAAGGCCTGGTTGGAGCAGGTAAGGGTAACAGTAGACCAGAAGGACGATTTCTAGCAGATTTATTTCTGGCACATTCAGGACAGGCACGGACATAAGTCTCCACGTCATCCGATAAGGTAGGCCACCAAAGCCAGCGAGAAAGAATTTCGATAGTCCTACGAATTCCTAGATGACCAGCAGAGCGGTTATTGTGACCTTCTATGAGAACCGATTTCCTAAGGTGCACCGGAACAAATAATTTGTTGGCAGGTGTCTGCACCGGAGCGATTTTCTGGAAGTGACGGATAGTGGCTCCTAAATCCTGGGTGAGTCCGAGATGAATCGTGGTTGAAGGAACAATAGGCAACGGGTCAGGTGACTGAGGATGATGGGCCAAAAAACTTCGGGACAACGAATCGGCTTTAGAATTTTTGGAACCTGGACGAAATGTGATGATGAACCTAAATCTGGTGAAGAATAGGGCCCAGCGAGCCTGCCTGGGATTCAGAGTTTTTGCGGTCTGAATATATTGGAGGTTTTTATGGTCTGTGAAGATGGTAATGGCATGTGCAGCTCCCTCCAACCAATTTCGCCATTCCTTCAATGCCAACTTAATGGCCAAAAATTCACGTTTTCCAACGTCATAATTACATTCCGCAGGCAGAAACTTTCTCGAGAAAAATGCACAAGGATGTAACTTTTTACTCTGTGGGTCTTTCTGAGAGAGAATGGCACCAGCACCGACATCCGAAGCGTCCACCTCCACAATAAACGGAAGTCCTGGGTCAGGGTGTCTAAGGACTGGAGCGGAAATGAAGGCAGCTTTGAGAGCTGAGAAACTTGCCAGTGCTTCTGCGGACCACTCCGCTGCGTTAGCTCCTTTTCGAGTGAGGGTAGTGATAGGAGCCACTAACGAGGAGAATGAGCCAATAAACCTTCGGTAATAATTGGCGAAGCCAAGGAATCTTTGGATCGCCTTCAAGTTAGTACGTAGGACCCAATCTTGAATTGCCTGCACCTTGGGGGGATCCATAGCGAATCCTGATGAGGAGATGATATAACCCAGGAATGCCACTGTGGACACCTCAAATTCGCATTTCTCCCGTTTTGCGTACAGATGATGTTCTCGTAATCTCAATAAAACCTGGCGGACGTGCTGACGATGCTGAGATAAGGATTCGGAATAAATTAAGATGTCATCCAAATAAACAACAACTGTTTTTCCCAAGAACTCACGTAATACATTGTTAATCAGGTCCTGAAAGACTGCCGGAGCGTTGCACAAACCGAATGGCATTACGAGATATTCGTAATGTCCCGAGTGGGTATTAAAAGCAGTTTTCCACTCATCCCCTTTCTTGATTCGGATAAGATTATAGGCCCCTCGGAGGTCAATCTTAGAGAATACAGTAGCTGTTTTTAATTGATCGAACAGAACAGAGATCAAGGGTAACGGATACATGTTCTTAATCGTGATGCTATTTAGTCCACGGAAATCGATGCAAGGCCTCAGGCTGCCATCTTTTTTAGAAACGAAAAAACAACCTGCGCCTACCGGAGACTTAGAAGGGCGGATGAACCCTTTCTCCAGGTTTTCTTTTACGTATAATTCCATGGCCTGTGTTTCAAGAAGGGATAGTGAATATAAACGCCCTTTGGGCAACTTAGAACCGGGTACCAATTCAATTGCTCAGTCGTATTCCCGGTGTGGTGGAAGTGAATCAGCTTTCTTCTTGCAAAAGACATCACTGAAGTCCTGGTAGGGGACCAGCAACAATTCTGGACTAGGATGTATAATTCTAAGAGGCAGGGTCAAGCAGGACGTAGAGCACCCGGGACTCCAATGGACAATCTCCCCTGTTTTACAATCAATAAGGGGGTTATGACTGCGAAGCCATGGATACCCCAATATCAAAGGAGCAGAGGGACAAGAGATAAGATAGAAGGAGAGCTCCTCCGTATGGAGGACTCCTACAGACAACTGAACCATTGGAGTCCTGGCGAGAATCCTTCCCCCAGGCAAGGGGTTACCATCCAAACCACATGTGGTGATGCTTGATCCTAACCTGATATGTGGAATATCAAGTGTCTGAGCCAAATGTATATCCAGAAAATTACCAGCCGCACCACTGTCAAGAAAAACTTTCAGGTCCATGGATCTCTCACGGAAAGTTAGACGTCCAGGGACTAATAAAGAATTTTCTGAAGAGGTAATCTGAAGACCCAAGCGCACCTCTTCACCTGCACTTAGGCTTTGGAGTTTCCCGGCTTGCTGGGACATGAATGAACTAAGTGGCCTGGTTGACCACAATACATACACAAGCCTAGTGAGCGTCTTCTGGAGGGTTCCTCCTGAGGCAAACGATAAGCGCCCAACTGCATGGGTGCAGAGGAATCGGGCAAAGTGTTATCAAGTTTAGCGAAAACGTCCATAGGAGCAGAGGACTCCCGTTCGACCTTGGGTCTTTCTGAGAAAGGATGGCGCCAGCACCGATATCTGAAGCGTCCACCTCTACAATGAACGGAAGTTCCGGATCAGGATGTCTCAGCACTGGAGCAGAAATGAAGGCAGCTTTGAGTGCCGAGAAACTTGCCAATGCCTCCGAAGGCCACTTTGCTGGGTTAGCTCCCTTTCGAGTGAGGGCAGTGATAGGAGCTACTAACGAGGAAAAAGAGTCAATAAACCTACGGTAATAATTTGCAAATCCAAGGAACCTCTGGATCGCCTTCAGATTAGTAGGAAGGACCCAATCCTGGATTGCTCAAACTTTGACAGGGTCCATTGCGAATCCTGATGAGGAGATGATATATCCTAGGAATGACACAGTGGCCACCTCAAATTCGCATTTCTCCCTTTTTGCAAATAGGTGATGTTCCCGTAATTTCAGCAGAACCTGGCGAACATGCTGACGGTGCTGGAGTAAAGACTCAGAGTAGATTAAAATATCATCCAAATACACAACTACTGTTTTACCCAGGGACTCTCGTAAGACATCGTTGATCAGGTCCTGGAAAACCGTCGGAGCGTTGCATAACCCGAATGGCATCACGAGATATTCATACTGTCCCGACTGGGTATTGAAAGCAGTCTTCCATTCATCCCCCTTCTTGATTCGAATAAGATTGTAAGCCTCTCTGAGGTCAATCTTCGAAAATATAGTGGCAGATTTTAATTGATCAAACAAGACCGAAATCAACGGTAACGGGTACATATTCTTGATAGTGATGTTATTCAGTCCACGGAAACCAATGCATGGTCTAAGACTGCCATCTTTTTTTGACACGAAAAAACAACCTGCGCCTACGGGAGATTTAGAAGGATGTATGAATCCTTTTTTCAGGTTTTCCTCCACATATAGCTCCATGGCCTGAGTCTCCGGAATGGACAAGGAGTATAACCGCCCTTTGGGCAACTTGGAACCCGGGACTAAATCAATGGCACAGTCATATTCTCGATGTGGTGGAAGGGAATCCGCTTTCCTTTTGCAGAACACATCAGTGAAGTCCTGGTAAGGTACCGGCAACAAGTCTGGACTAGGCTGTAGGATTCTAAGCGGCAGGGTCAAGCAAGACGTGGAACACTCGGGACTCCAACGAGTAATCTCTCCACTTTTCCAGTCAATAAGGGGATTATGACTGCGAAGCCAGGGATACCCCAATATCAACGGAGCAGAGGGACAAGTGATAAGATAGAAGGAGAGCTCCTCCATATGAAGGACTCCTACAGACAACCGAACCATTGGAGTCCTAGCGAGAATCCTTCCCCCAGGCAAGGGGTTACCATCCAAACCACATGTGGTGATGCTTGATCCTAACTTGATATGCGGAATATCAAGCATCTGAGCCAAATATATATCCAGGAAATTACCAGCCGCACCACTGTCAAGAAAAGCTTTCAAGTCCATGGATCTCTCACGGAAAGTTAGACGTCCAGGGACTAATAAAGAATTTTCTGAAGAGGTAATCTGAAGACCCAAGCGCACCTCTTCATCTGCACTTAGGCTTTGGAGTTTCCCGGCTTGCTGGGACATGAACGAAATAAGTGGCCTGGTTGACCACAATACATACACAAGCCTAGTGAGCGTCTTCTGGAGCGTTCCTCCTGAGGCAAACGATAAGCGCCCAACTGCATGGGTGCAGAGGAATCGGGCAAAGTGTTATCGAGGTTAGCGAAAACGTCCATAGGAGCAGAGGACTCCCGTTCAGCCTTCCTCTCTCTGATCCGACGATCAATTTTTATAATGAGTTGCATCAAATTCTCCAACGTGTCGGATATCGGATACTGGACCAAAGAATCCTTTATCTGCTCAGTGAGTCCTAAGCGAAATTGACTTCGCAATGCTGGATCATTCCAGGCGCTATCAGTGGACCATCGTCGAAATTCCGCACAATACTCTTCCGCTGAGCGACGTCCTTGCCTCAGCGTACGGAGATGAGACTCAGCTGAGGCTACCCTATCCGGGTCATCATACAATAGCCCCAGAGCTTGAAAAAAGGCATCCACTGACTATAAGGCTGGACTTGTGGAAGGCAAGGAGAAGGCCCAAGACTGAGGGTCGCACTGGAGAAAAGAGATGATGATCCCTACCCTCTGTTGTTCGGAACCAGAGGAAAGTGGTTTCAGACGAAAGTACAACTTGCAGCTCTCTTTGAAATTACGGAAGGCTGGCCTGCTTCCAGAGAATCGGTCAGGCAAATTCATCTTAGGCTCCGATGTGTCACCAGCGGGAACTTGCTGGAGCTGCCGGTCTCTGGAAGCCCCTTTTTGGACTGCCAGGCACTGGGATAAACTCTGTACCACTTGGGAAACCGCCTGTATCTGGTTGGCCAGAATCTGGGCTGGGGACAGATTCGACTCCTCTCCCTTCATGGCCGTATGATACCAATCTTCCTTGGCCGGTTATAATGTTAGGAACTCCCAAGTCAGTACAGTGAAACTCGGGAACTACTCTGAAGGCCAGGTGTTCGCTGGAGCCCCTAGTGGTGGGGACAGACTGGGCTGCGGGCCGACCGAGGGTCGAGTAACGTATACTGACTTAAAGGAGTTCCCAGAAGTGGAGTGATTGGTGGACTGTAGTATAAGAAGAATCCTAGGTCAAAGGTCACAGGCACAGATGCAATATCCAAGGGCAAGCGAAGGGTCAAACTCACAGGCAGAGAAGCAAAATCCGAATTCCAGGCAAAAGGTCAAGGTCAGAAGAGAAGTGTCACAGGTCCAATAACAAGCAGGGGTCAAAACACGGGTAGTCAAATCCAAGGTAGCAGGAACCAAAATGGATAGCACAAGCAGGCAGCAGGACTGAGGACAGAACGCTATAACCGGCAGTGAGGCTGCAGACCTCACTGCCTTAAATACCAGTAGTGGCCAATCAGAGCCTAGCTCTGAAATCACATGGGCAGGCTCAATCCTGCCATATTAATCAGCCCACAGGCCTGTGGGCGCTTCTGCGCATGCGCCCGGCTGTTCCCAGCTGCCGGGACGCAGCGCCCCTGTAATTAGCGTCCGACCGTTGCCCTGGCAACGGTCGGGAAAAAGCAGGAAGTGACGTCCCGATTGCCATAGCGACGACCGGGACGCCTGCAGGAAATAGGCTAACAGCACTACAGAGACCATTATAAGTCCAGAGATGTTTCTAATGCGATAAAGTCACCCATCCTGACTTCAATAAGCATAGTGGTACCCTCATTTGATGCATTAAGTTGTCTATTTTTAAACATGGGCTACCATGGGCTTCAGGACTGTGCAAAACAGCAAAAGAAAGTATTATCATTTTCAAGCACAGATTTTATTATGAAAACCTATGTGTAAAATCCAGTTTTTTGCTGGTTTGTAAAGGTAGATTGATGCTAAAGGAAGAAAATACATTTGATTTTAGTTCACTTTCTTGCAATCTCAGTTAAAAAAATACTATTTGGCCATCTTGGGTATAATTTTTATGTCATAACAAGCAGTGTCGCACTGGGGCATGAAGGGCCCACGGCTCACTAGATGGGGTGTGGCCAGTCACTAGAGAGGCGTAACCAAACCCGGGGACAGCTAGCACCATAGTGTAGTATGTAAAGAATACACAGTCTTGACCTGCTCCTTAGATTGGGCAGAACAGTCACCAAAAATCGGGATTGTCCCACTAGAATCAGAACATATGACAGATTGTCCTACCTGTTCTTGTCACTTTCACCAACTGTGGCTGCTGGTCTTTTAAGTTGCGTCTTGTCTGTATCCTGGAATGTTGGGGGCCCTATTTGGAAAAAAAATGGGTACATTTAGAAAATTCCAACCAGCCTCGGCGTTAAATCAATAGGATCCACGAATAATACTTATCCTTCCTCCAGCCCCAACATTAAAATAATAGTATTCACATTTAATAAATAGAACTATATCCCTCCAACCAACCCCAACATTAAAGTAATAGTATTACCATTTAATAAATAAAACTATTTCCCATCCTCCACACAGCCACAGCAATAAATTAATAGCATTTACGTCTAATAAATATACCTATTTCCCGCAGCCATCACTACAATTAAATAATTCATATTCACATTTAATAAATAGCCTCATGCTCCTGAAACTCAGACCCACATTCAATTAATAGCCCACAAACCACCCCTTCTTAAATTAATAGTCCCCACTATAAAATGAAATTGGTCCACCATCACCCCACAAACAAAATAGCACCCATTAATTAGCCACCACCTACCTCACACACACTACATTGCCACAAGCCCCCTGTGCCATCACGCACACATTATTGGGTCCCTTCATCACACTGCGTCCTCCATGCTCCTTTTGCTCCCCCTTCTCCTGCCCCCTCTTTATCACCTTGTGCCATGCTGCTTTTTCTACCCCCCTTCTCCTAGCCCCCCTTCATCACCCTGTGCCATGTTGCTTTTGCTCCTCCCTTCTCCTGGCCCCGTTCATCACCCTGTGCCATGCCGCTTTTGCTCCCCCCTTCATCACTCTGTGCCATGCTGCTTTTGCTCCCCCCGTCATCACCCTGTGCCATCTTGCCCCCCCTTCATCATACTGTGCCATCCTGCCCCCCATCACTCTGTGCATGTTGTCTCCTCTTTCATCACTCTGTGTCATGCTGCTTCCCCCCCTTTCATCACTCTTTGTCATGTTGCTCCCCTCCTTTCATCACTCTGTCATGCTGCTTCCCCCCTTTCATCACTCTGTGTCATGCTGCTCCCCCCCCTTTCATCACTCTGTGTCATGCTGCTCCCCCCTTTCATCACTCTGTGTCATGCTGCTTCCCCCTCTCCTTTCATTACTTTGCATCATGCTGCTTCTTCCCCCCTTTCGTCATTCTCTGTCATCCTGCCCCCCCTCCCTCCCTTCATCACTACGCACCATCCAGCTTTCCTCACCATGCATCTGTTCCCTTTCTTACCTTCTTATTGGCTTCTTCTCTTCTCTTCTTCCCTACTGTCTTCTTTCTTGCTCCTCTCTGCGCCCCTCCTCACTGAATGTCGGGTGTGGCGCGAAGAAGTCACGCCCGACATTCAGTGCGAACAGAGCAGAGAGGAAGGAGAAGGGCGCCGCGATCACTTGAGTAGTATTTTTATTTTTTTATTTTTTTATATTTATTTTTTAAAAAGTACCCGCTCCCCCACCAATGAATGGGAGGGGGGGGGGGCATCAGGGATCAGGGCCTACCGGAGGATACCCCGGCTCCCCGGCAGGCCAATCTGACCCTGATGACAGGATGTATAAGCAGATGTTGGACATTTTTGATGTTGATGTTGGAATGTGACCAGCCCAAAAACAGAAAGGCTCAATGTCGAGGGGGTTGATATGTGTGGCTGATAATGCTACTGCCTTGCAGTAGCTATACTTTATATACCAGAAGCTACAACTGTTATTCAGCTGGAACACCGAAAAAATGGTGCTGTGGGAAGTGGCTAAATACAGACTAGGGTCAATTTGATAGCAGCCAATTAACCTACCAGTATGTTTTTAAAGTGTGGGAGGAAACGGGAGCACCCGGATAACATACAAACTCCACACAGATAAGGCCATGGTCGGGAATTGAACTCATGACCCCAGTGCTGTGAGGCAGAAGTGCTAACCAGGAAGCCACCGTGTATAACTCCCCCACTCTAAATCACAGATCACATAGGACCTACTGTCATGAGCCGCAGCGGCTCCGGGCACCGCCGCGACTCACTTCCCTGGCAGGCTCTGTGTCCTGGCCGTCGTCATGATGACCGGGACGTCATTTCTCCTGGGTCCTGACCGTTGCCTAGGCAATGGTCTGGACGCTCTCAGTCAGTAGCGCTGCGTCCCGGCATCTAGGTAGCCGGGCGCAGGTGCACAATCATTTAGTTATAGCTCTGCTGGGCTAAGTGCCTCCTGCTGTGCAGGACAGCTTCTATTGGCCCCTGTTCATTTATTAGGCAGGAAGGGACAAGCCCTCCCTGCCGGTTATAGTTCCTGCTTGCTCATACTAGCCTGCTGTGTTCCTTTGCTCTCTGATTATTCTGACTATTGTTGCCGAGCTTTGCCTTGTTTACTGACTACGATTGATCGCCTGTGCCACCTGACCTATTGCCTGGACTCTTATGCTGCTGTTTTGCCTGTGACCTCTGACCTCGGCTTGTCTACTGGATACTCTGTCTGCTGCCGGCCCCTGACCTTTGCCTGGACTTCACTCCGCTGTGTGCTTCCATACTCTATCGCTGGGTTCTCCCCAGTCAGTGCACAACTCACGACCCTTTGTTGTCTGCGGCCCAGTCTGTCCCCACCACTGGGTTTTGTGTTGCTGGCTGTTGGGGTTCCTAACACCTATAAACCTAGAGTCCAGTAAGTTCTCTCTTGGGATCCTCCATAAAATAATTAGAGAACCAAAAATCCTCAAACAATTTAACTAATATGGAGAACCGATCCCCACAGGTTTATGAGAGTAGAACTCAGGTTAGGAAATCCTCCAAAAAAGTAATTGTGCCAGCATTAAGGCTCACCACATTTGAACAATATCGATCCACATTCTGGTCCCTGACTGAAAAAGGAAAAAGATCTTCTTACTGGTAAATATCAGAAGCAAAAATCCTCCGTGGCAATAAAAGAAAGGTCCACAGCTGCATGAGATATTGCGGACATCACCGCTACATCACCGTTCCATTTCTCACTATATCATTACACTACAGCCATGTAGTGTGTTACCGTCTAATTCTGCCGTCCGGGAACTCTGTGAAATGAATGTTTAATTCCTGCTGGAGAGTTCCTGGCTCTGTGGGGAGATAAAAAAAAGCCACCGTCCTTGGGAGATACATCACACACTGACGCGTTTCGTCCTGTGGCAACAGAACTTTCTCAAAGCTGTCTTTTTCCTGTGAACGCTGGACTTGACCCTTCTGGGGGGCTTGAGGTTGTTACCAACTGTTATTCAGCTACCTTATGTATCATATGTTCCCCACAGCTCTTAGATTGTAAACTGATTTGAGCAGGAATATCTTTACCTTCTCTTTCATGTCATTGTATATTCACAGTGCACATTCACAGTTCTACCAAGTATCCCTTCACTCAGATTCACATCTTTTGAAGTACATGCTATTAGGATTTTTAACCCATTCTCTATGCGTGTTGCTGTCATCTATCGCCCCCCTGGTCCACACCAACAATTTCTTGAACACTTCTCTGCATGGCTCCCTCACTTCTTATCTACTGATATCCCCACCATCATCATGGGTGATTTCAACATCCCTATTTCTAATCCACGTTCCAATGCTACTTCCAAACTACTCTCTCTAACCTGCTCACTTGACCTCTCCCAGTGGTTTGAATCTGCTACTCATCAGGATGGCCACTGTCTTGATCTTGTTTTCTCTAGACTATGCTCAGTTTCTAATTTCCTTAACACTCCTTTCCCCCTCTCGGATCATCACCTTATTAGCTATGCGCTCACCCCCAGTTCTTTACCCTCCCTGGTGTCAAACTCTTCCAAGCCTCCTCGTACTCGCAGGAATATCAACGCTATTGATTTTCAACAGTTTTCCACCTCTCTCCAACACCTTCTCTCCCCAATTTCTACATTCTCCTCCCCTGATCGGGCAGTACCCCATTTTCATCAAACCCTAGCAACTGCTCTGGATCAAGTGGCTCCAGCGACACTACATACTTCGCATAGAATTCGTTGCCAACCATGGCACACTACAGTAACACGAACTCTACAAAAACTTTCTCGTAAAGCAGAACGTCACTGGGGTAAATCTTGTGCCTCTAATGATTTCATCACATATACTGATATCTACCACTCCTACAGAAATGCTCTGGACACTGCTAAACAAGCATTCTACCGATCTCTCATCTATGCTCAGGCTTCTAACCCCAAACGCCTCTTTAACACATTTAACTCTCTTCTGAATCCTCCCGCCCCAAATCCTCCAACTAACATCAGTGCACAGGATCTCGCTTCCTATTTCAAGGACAAAATAGATAAGATCAGGCTTGAAATGGTATCTCACTTGACAAGCAATCTGCTCAATTCCTTTGTAGCACCCTCTGACACTCTCTCTTCATTTGATCCCACAAATGAAGAGGAAGTTTCTACTCTCTTCTCATCTTCCTACTCTACCTCCTGTCCTCTTGATCCCATTCCCTCACAAATGGGTATGTCCCTGTCTCCTGTGCTCATTCCCCCTCTAACTAAAATCTGTAATCTATCTCTTTCTACTGGTATTTTTCCATCTATATTCAAGCATGCAGTGATTACCCCATTTTAAAAAAACAGAATTCTGACCCTAACGCTCTCATAAATTACCGCCCCATCTCCCAGCTCCCGTGCCGCTCCAAGCTTCTCGAGAGAATTGCCTACACACGCCTCACACAATTTCTTACAGCAAACAACTTATTGGATCCTCTTCAGTCAGGCTTTCGCTCTCAACACTCCACAGAGACTGCGCTGACCAAAGTTGTCAATGATTTGATCACTGCAAAAAATAATAACCAATACTCTCTTCTAATTCTCCTGGATCTCTCTGCTGCATTTGACACTGTTGACCACTCTCTCCTCATACAAACGCTGCAATCCCTAGGTCTTGAAGGCACTGTCCTATCCTGGTTCTTATCCTACCTATCTAATCGCTCTTTCAGTGTTACTTTCTCTGGAACCACCTCTGCTCCGCTTCCTTTATCAGTTGGAGTTCCACAAGGCTCAGTCCTTGGTCCTCTGCTATTCTCTATCTACACCACTTCTCTTGGAAAACTAATAAGCTCATTTGGATTTCAGTATCATCTCTATGCGGATGATACACAAATTTATCTATCCTCTCCTGATCTTTCACCATCTGTGTTGTCTCGCGTTACTGACTGTCTTTCTGCCATTTCATCTTGGATGTCTTCTCGCCAACTCAAACTCAATCTTTTAAAAACTGAATTAATAATATTCCCACCCAAGAACAGAAGCTTCCTGCCTGCCATTTCTATTTATATTTGATAACCATAAATCCCACCCCGCAAGCTCGTTGCCTAGGTGTAATCCTTGATTCACAACTGTCGTTTATTCCCCACATCAACTCTATATCTAAATCATGTTACATACACCTAAAGAACATTTCCAGAATACGCAAATATCTGACACAAGACACCGCAAAAACATTAATTCATGCACTCATCATCTCCCGCATCGACTATTGCAATTCCCTCCTTACAGGTCTTCCCAAAGTCAGACTTGAACCCCTACAATCTATTTTGCACGCAGCGGCTAGACTGATTTTCCTTACAAACCGTTATTCCTCTGCTGAGCCACTCTGTCAGTCTCTACATTGGCTGCCTGTATTTCAACGAATCCAATATAAAATTCTTCTACTAACATACAAGGCCATCAACAAAATTGCACCGACATACATTTCCCTTACTTGTCTCGAAATATTTCCCTACTCGACACCTCCGTTCTGCACAAGATCTACGTCTCTCCTCCACTCTCATCACATCCTCCCATTCTCGGTTACAGGATTTTTTCTGGGCCGCACCTACTTTGTGGAATTCCCTCCCTCGCACAGTAAGACTTTCCTCTAGTCTTCAAACCTTCAAGCGTTCACTGAAAACCCACCTCTTCAGACAAGGTTATGATATTCCTCAACCATCATCTTAATTTCCCTAGATTACCCTATTGCCATTCTCTACACTGCTAACGCAAGACAACAACCTTCTGTCCAACATTGCAACACACACAGCCCACTCAGTACTTTTACCTTTGCATTCTGGCTGGTCCATTGTGCAATATGATGTAGCACATGACCTTGTGTTTCTAACTCCCATTGTCCTATAGATTGTAAGCTTGCGAGCAGGGTTCTCTTACCTCTCTATCTGTATGTATTACCCAGTATTGTCTTATTAATGTTTGTTCCCAATTGTAAAGCGCTACGGAATTTGCTGGCGCTATATAAATAAATGTTGATGATGATGATGATTGTACATAATGTATTTGTAATATGATCTCCTCAATGTAAAGCACTGCGTAATAAGTTGGTGCTTAATAAATAAAGGATAATGATAATGTTAGTAGTTGAGCCCTTATGGTCTGTTTTTGGCATAGCATCCATGGATAACCTGCAGTGATCCCAAATTATAACTATATAGTTAGTGTGTTGGCAAGATACAAAGTCATAAGTCACTAATAATTGACATCTGATGCTTCTTCTAGTCTTCCAAAGATGACATGCTGAACTTTGTTATTTATTCAGGCATACAGAGAATTTTTTTTTATTGTCGTTACTCATTAGTACAACACTTGCAGACAGATATAGATGAGTGATCTTTCATTATACTGTTCCTGTTAGTAGCAGCATCATTGCATATGTCAATTTCCAGTGCTCATCATATTATTGTCAACATCCATAGCTTCTAAGAAACATACCATCTAAGCTGAATGAAAAGGAAATAAAGGGTTTAACGCTGTGGACTATATGTATATATATATATATAGAGAGAGAGAGAGAGAGAGAGAGAGAGAGAGATGATAAATGCACGCATGTAGCTCACTTTGTAAAATGTATGTAATGTATTAAACACTGTCAGTTTGTAGGCCACCTATCAGACGATTGTGGTATATGGAATGCTGTGCATGATGCTACATTTTCAATTCATCCTACAATATCCTGGACATACTCACAGAACAGTCTTCTATAATCATTATGATCTCTGATTTAACTGTTAATATCTGCAGCCAGTGACAGTCTTCACCTGGAACGGCAACCAACGTCCTGTTGCTGAAATGACTCGACAAATGCCTCCTTGAGCATAGCTGGTTGCCAAGTAATGGCAACCAGTTTCATTTGTGTTCACACTGTTGATGTCTAATCGGTTTCTAGTCAGCATTAGATTCCTAACTAAATTCATGCAAATTGAGCTTGTTACACTTGTGCAACTAATTAGCCGGACTCCTTCCACTAGTCTTTATAGGTGGAAAAACCCCTTTCTGTGGTGCACCTATGCTGGTGGTAGTTTTTGCTTCAGTTAGTGTGCTGTTTGTATCCTGACCTGCTTTGTCTTCTTGTTGTTACCCAGGTTTTATTTGGATTTCACTGTCTGTTCCTGCCCTTGACCATTACTTGTTCCTGGATTTTCATTAACCTCTGCCTGTCCTGCCATTGGCCTGTTTAACAGTTTGTGCATTAATCTCTGCCTGCCCTGACCTTGGTCAATTGTACAGATTGTGCATTAACCTCAGCCTGCCCTGATCTTGTAAGGGCCCATGTTTACAAAGATAAGCTTTTAGAACAGATAGATTAGAGATCTTCACCTTTAGCAGCCGCCTTTCCCGTAGAGCTTTATATGCTCAAAGGTACTCAGATGCCCCCAGGTCTTAGACTCAGTGTAGCAAAAGCTGATCAAATATGGCTGTAGTGCAGATGGAACCAGGGGTGCTAGCCCAGACTGGAGAGGGTAGTCAGTAGCAGGCCGAGGTCAGAAGTCTGAAGCAAACAGCGAAGTCCAGAATACAAGCCAAAAGGTCAGGGTCACAGGCAAGCAGCGAAGTCCAGAATACAAGCCAAAAGGTCAGGGTTACAGGCAAACAGGCATGGTTCACGGTACAGGCAAAAGGTCACAATGGTAGATCAGGTATACAGGAAACCAACAGCAGGTCAGCAACAGTGCAGGACTGGAACGCTAAGCCCTCCCTGCCTTAAATACAGAAGGTAGCCAACCAGGGTCCTGCCCTAAAACTATCCCCAGGTGCGGTATAATAAATGAATACAAAATTAATTAGCCCACAGGCTGCTCCTTAATCTGCGTGCGCGCCCGGCTGGCTGAGTTGCCGGGACGGGACGTTGCATTAGAAAGCGTCCGTCCGTTGCCATGGAGACGGTCGGGTCAAGGGGAACCAAAAATGACGTCCCAGCTGTTGCCATGACAGCCAGGACGCTGAAAGAGGAAGCGAGCCACGGATCACCGCGGCTCGTTACAGTGCCCCCTCTTGAGGAGGGGTTAAGAAACCCGACACTCTGGCTTTCTAGGGAACTGTTTAAAGAATTCCTTAATAAGTCTATCTGCATGTAGACACCTCCACGGAACCCAAAAACGTTCCTCCAGGCCACGGCCCTTCCATTGAACCAAAAAGTGAATCTGCCCTGGACTTTCTTGGAATCAAGTATTTTCTGTATCAAAAATTCCCAGTAACCTTCCACATTAACTGAGTGCGGCTTCCGAGACTGAACACGTTTAAATTTGCTAGAAAAAATGACAGGTTTAAGCAAAGAGCAATGAACGTGTTAGGAATTTTCAGAGAGCTTGGAAGCTTCAACCTAAAGGCCACAGGATTCCCCTGCTTGATGATGGAAAAGGGGCCAATGATCTAGGACCGAGTTTTTTACACGGTTGTTTGAGCCTGATATTACGGGTGGAGAGCCAAACCTTCTGACCCACTTTGAAAGAGCAGCTCCTACGGTGTTGATCCGCAAATTTTTTGAAGTGAAACGAGGCTCGTTTTAAGGCAGAGTGAACTTTCTTCCAGATATTCTTCAGACTAGAAGCCGTGGAGCGTATGTCAGGAAAACAAGAAGGGTTAAGCAAAGCCAATGAGTTAGCTCTAGGATGGTAACCGAGATTGCAATAGAATGGAGAGGTACAAGTGGAGGAATGGCAAGAGTTGTTGTATGCAAATTCTGCCCATGGTAACAGGGCTGACCAGTTGTTGTGGAATTCAGAAGTGTACAAACGTAGAAATTGTTCCAGGGATTGATTAACCCTTTTAGTTTGTACATTGGATTGTGAATGGTATTCCAAGGAGTGCACAAAAGGACTTCCAGAATTGAGCAATAAACTGAAAGCCACGATCAGAGACAATAATCAACGGTAAGCCATGGAGCCGAAATATGTGCTGGACAAAAACTGACGCCAAGGTCTGTGCACTAGGTAGTCTAGTTAAAGGTATGCAAAGGGACATTTTACTGAAGCGGTCAACCACTACCCAGATAGTATTGTGGCCTGCTGAGGAAGGGAAATCCACAATAAAATCCATAGACAAATGTGTCTTCTAGGAACAGATAATGGCATAAGCTGACCAGAGTGCGGTTCCTAGGGGTTTTGTTTTTAGTACAAATTTCACAGGACATAACAAAATCTAGAACATCTGACGCCATGGTGGACCACCAGACAGAGCGTGAGAGACTTTCTGTGGTTTTAAAGATACCGGGATGTTCGGCGGTTTTATTTTCGTGGGCTTCAGTGAGGACAGCCTTTCGAAGGTGGACTGGCACAAATAAGTAGTTTGCGGGTGTCTCTGAGGGTGCACATTTTTGGAATCTGGGAAGGGTTATACCCAAGTCCTGGGCTAAACCTCATCATCATCATCATCATCAACATTTATTTATATAGCACCAGCAAATTCCGTAGCGCTTTACAATTGGGAACAAACATTAATAACACAATACTGGGTAATACATACAGACAGAGAGGTAAGAGAACCCTGCTTGCAAGCTTACAATCTATAGGACAAAGGGAGTTTGAAACACAAGGGCATGTGCTACATTATATTGCACAATGGACCAGCTAGAATGCACTCAAAAGTATTGAGTGGGCTGTGTGTGTTGCAATGTTGGTCAGAGGGTTGCTGTCTTGCATTAGCTGTGTAGATGATGGTAATAGGGTAATCTAGGGAAATTAAGATGGTGGTTGAGGAATATCATAACCTTGTTTGAAGAGGTGGGTTTTCAGTGAACGCTTGAAGGTTAAACCTGCTTGAATAATTGAAGGTGATATTATTGGCAGCGGTTTCGGAACTTGTACATGTTTAGAGACAAAGCTTCTGGATAAAGCATCAGCCTTGGTGTTCTTAGATCTTGGTCTGTAACTGATAACGAAACGGAATCGGGTAAAGAACAATGACCAACGGGCTGGTCTAGGATTCAGCCGTTTTATGGATTCAATGTATTGGAGACTGCCAGGACGAGGGAAACCGGAAATGACATCCCGGCTGTTGCCATGACAGCCAGGACGCTGAAGGAGGAAGCAAGCCGAGGATCACCGTGGCTCGTGAAGATCTCAGTTGGTTTTTGGACTATCCTGATATTCTCACGGTTGCTTACTACCTCCTTCCGTGTTCTGTGAATTACATCACGTTCCATGGAAAGGGGGATGCTATAGGCGAAGACTTTGTGAAGCAGTTCTAGTAGTTCATGATCACTTTCAATATTGCCATTAACATTAACATTTTGATCAGAAATAAAGGGTTGTGATGCAAATAATATAGAACACAAAGAACAGAGTTCAGATTTTTCTTGTGTTTATTATAAATTAGGTAGTAAGTGGTTGGAAAAAATTGTGGATACAGGTGTTCGGCAGAGCATATAAATATGCATCTGTTAATATGTAAGTTGTAGTTCTACAGATCTTTCTAGAGGTATGTAAATGAATAATCTATACACTATTCATACAAAAATAAATTAGTCTCTCTAAGGAAGATGAACTTCATTTTCTTGGTGCAACAATTGTTTAATTGGGATGTTGTTATTCTGATATCCTTTCAGAATGTCAGAAGTTTAAAAGTTTAAAACAGGGGTGTCCAACCTTTTAGCTTCCCTGGGCCACATTGGAAGACGACGAGTTGGTTTGGGCCGCACATAAAATACACCAACACTAACGATAGCTGATCATCCAAAAAAACATAGAAAACATAGTTAACATATTAAACTTACTTGGAAATGAAGTTAGTAAGAGTTAGGAAACCTGTGTGCAGAATCATGATTAAAGCAGTAGTCCCATTACCAGCTGCAATTTAACTTACCTGCATCTGCCCCTTAGTGGGGTTCGGGGAATTAAATGCCAAAAACTTTTTTTTCCTTTCTTCACCCATGAATCATTTTTTATTGACCAGTTTGAAATGGTCACCGATATAGGTAGCATCAGGAGGACTAATAGGAATCTACAGAGATTTAAAGATTGGGTGGCGGGAAAAATGGCTCATGGAGCAGCCTCCGATGAGGGTAACAGTGGGTGATAATTTCACCCTACTCAGCACTGCACATTTAAAATGGTTTAAAATATTAAAAATACAATCATCTCTTAATATTTATATTAGATACATACAGAGAACACAGCTAGTTCATAATTGCATGGTGCAGAAAGTCCAAATTCAGAGTAACAACAATAAGATACTGGATAATCTTTCACTGCTGCTGATAGTTCGCGCGGGTGACTCCTCTGTGCTGCGCTATGCAATGGATGTCGGGTGTGATGATGTCACCCCCGACATTCACTGCGAGCACCGCACAGAGGAGGAGACCAGGGAGGGAGCCGGAGCGCCAGCCGACGTGACCGCAAGGTAAGTATTTTCTTCTTTTTTTTTTTGCAGGATATTTTTTTCATTAACAGCGCTGCCCTCTTGCCGCAACCGCTGGGCCACATTTACAGGTGGGCTTGGACAACCCTGGTTTAAAATGTATAAAAAGAATGTACATGAAGAAAAAAAAATAAGCTCTTACAACTTATTTGACAGTGCCTTTAGTACTTTACTATTTACTGTTACCATTAAGACCAATTTGACAATAACATATTATGTGCTAGTGCTTATAAAAGTATTATCAAATCATATTACATGAAATCCTATGACAATAGAATTTTTTTACACCCTTGTTAAAAAAATAATAATAACTTGATTGAGATATGCAGTCAAGCAATGTGGCTATTATTTAAGCCTTATTTTGTTAAGTTTATAAGCAGATATCAGGCATTGGCAGTTATGAACATTATAAAATGTTGCAAAAAAAAGTTTTGAATGTAACTCATATGCACATACTACAGCATAAATTAATTTATATTTTGATCATATAAAATGTTGGAGTCTAAACAGCACATTGTGCAGACATTACCTTGTGGCTGCATCCAAACTTTTCTTTTTCAGCTTTAGGAAAATGGTATAAGCATTTTTTTTTTATCTGGCATTGTCCAAGATCATGGGAAGTGAGCCAATCCTTTTCCACTCCTGTACCAGACATTTTCTAAAAATGAATACACTCAAGTGAATAGAGATATATCATACAAATTGCTTCACAAATATTCCAAAAACCCTTAAAATACTCATATGAATGTAACTTTTACATTTTGCATTATATTCTAATTAGTCTAATTTGATTTCTTCCAGCTTGGTTTTAGCCTATTTGAAGAAATCTGTATAACTAATGGACAATACTTATTTTAGAATTATTTATGTAACAGGCCTACCCTCTCTGCATCTCACTAACAATGGGAAAACTTGCTTTCTTTTAGTAGGATTGCAGCTTCCCCACAAGACCTTCTCTAATATGAAAAAAATGGAGGCGATGATATATAACCTTTAAATGTGTTGTCCACTTGTATGGCCCATGGCACAATATGTGAGCTTCTCCTTTTTAACAGTGTGTCTTAAGAGAACACTTTTCACTAAGAAGAGATAACGTTCCAGACACTAAAACTGGATAGAGGAATGTTAGCTTATTGTCAGCTATGCTCAACCACGAGATTCTTGTCTTTTATGCTGTACCATATGTATCCTATAGTGGGTTTAAAGATAATTCAGAAGTTTCAGTACAGACATGTAGAGGTGCCCTTATCTATCAAGCATTCTACTTAATTTTCTATTACAGTACAAGTAACCAATGGTGTGAAAGTAGTGTCACTGCTTTCAATGAGTAGGGATAGAGGTAGAAAATTTTGGGGTACAGAGAAGGTTTGTTCATTTGGTCTATAGACATTGTGCTTTCCAATGTCCTACCTGTCCAGGTAGAGGCAAGAACTGGAGTCACTCTAAGTACGAAATTCTCACCCATTTACCTTACCTTTGCCTATACACCATCCCCTAAACTGCAGTCTTCCTCTATTCCCTGAATGATTTTGTAATACCATTAATTTAGTTTCTAAAATCTGCCCTTTTCTTATCCTGACAGGCCAAACAATTATTAGCAACGCTTACTAATTCTCTAATTAAGTGGTTTTGACTGCCACTCCACCACAATGATAAAGAACTGGTTTTGAACATTAGGTAGTAGTCCCTGTGTGTATTGACTACTGCTTCTGTTGTGGCTACCTTAGCTCTCTGGATACCTGAACACCACATAAATGTCTATTTTAAGTGATCTAAGTAGTCTGCAGGTAGTTCACCTTTGTTGCAAATTAGATTTTCTTAGCACAAACATCTGGAATAACAATCAAATGATTGTGGTTATTATTATTATTATTATTGTTTATTTGTTAGGCGCCACAAGATTTCCGCGGCGTCATACACAGTACAAACAGTAGACTATACAGGGTAAAATAGTACAGAACAATAAACACAAAGTACCAATACTTCAGAAACTCCAGGCAGGCAATTGCAGTAAAGATGGAGCGGAAGAACAGGCATGGAGACAGGAGAGAAAGAGGGCCCTGCTCATACGAGCTTACATCCTAAGGGAGGGTTAACAAAATCAGGCACAAAGGGTAGCCAGTGAAGCAAGGGGGAGAGAAAAGAGGGGCCAGGGGGAGAGAGGGGAGAACAAGTAGAGGAGATGAGGGGTTATGTGGAATGTTGGTAGGCTTTGAGGAACAGGTGAGTTTTAAGTGCCCGTTTGAAGGAGCACAGATTTTAAGTGATTTTAAGTGATTGTGGTTGTCTAAATATCCAACGTTTTTACAGATCCAGCCGTACATCCTCTGATAAAACTAGCCTGCCGCTAGAGAAATGCGTCAGATAAAGGATCCAATTACTAATATTTCCTTTCGACAATATACTAATTGCATTGTTGCTGCTGATGGCGCATCGGGGAAATGAAGCACTCAATATACTTTTGTGGAAGTGACCTGTGGGAAAGGGCTGTGTCTCCTGATCTACCGTACTGTTTTCTAGATGGTAAGCAGTACCTCCCAAGAAATTATCTGAGTGCATATACACCTTTCCCCTTATTGTGGATTACAGACCTTACCCTCTGTATAAATCAGCATGTAACTCATGAGAGCCACATTCTGAATATCAAAGGGCATATAACATATGTATATTTTCAAATATCCATGAGACTGATGGTATATAGACAACTTTTATGAGGAATTACTGTCATCGTTGTTATACTAAATTTTTCATCTATATGGGACCTTTCTTTTAACATCAAGGTTTCGGAGGGTGGATATAGATGCTGGCTGACATTTTGTGTCTTTGCAGAAACATTGTCTTTACAATTGCAACCCTATGGATATAATTGATGTTGATCAATTTTATGTATATTTTTAGAATTGTTGTAAATATCTTAGTGATGATGGCCCTGATTCATTAAGGACCATAAAAGCCGATATGTGCCATATTTTGCATAAAATCTCACTGTGTATGCCCAGAAAAGCACTATATGGCAGTGAATGCAAGAACATCCAGTTCAATTACGAGATCAAAGGATACTTACGACAGCCTATGATTTCATGGGCCTAACGAGGAGGGGAATGGGTGCATGCATATAGTCAATGTACAGTAAGGCATGCCAAGCTTGAGTGCACGCAGCAGCATTTAGTTCAAGCTTTGGGCACCTCTCGGATACATCATTTGCACCAGCTACAGGTCAGGTATAAGTGCCGAGTGATAGTAATAATGGACATGTATGCATGCTAGAACATGTGTTTGAAACTGTAAAAAATGGATTTTATGTGCAGTAGACATGAATAACATCATGATAAATGTATTTAATTTTAAAAAAATTATTTTTTTTCACTAATGGCTATATTATTAACAGGTGAAGATAACTGATTTTTTTCTGTGTGTTCTCCTGGGACTTTATATCCTACATAATGTATGTATTGTACGTATCCTGCGATATATTGTATCTGTCAGAGCAGAGCGTACCTAGACCCATATTCAACAAGCAACATTTCTTCAGATCTACTTGTAGTTGAATACTGATGTGTATATGCCCAAATTATGTACATTTTATGTTAAAAAAAAAAAAGCACAATAAGTTTGTTTTGCGTGCCTTAATGAATTAGGCCTGATATGTACAAAATAAATAAATAAGAAGCTCATTTTAATACAAAAGCACTTGGGAATGTGAGTTATAAGATTTTTTTTAACACTTGTGTATATGGGTATCTGAGATTTTAGCATTTCTTTCTTCTTTGTCTTACTTGTCAATTTTTTTGGAATGATTCTATGCATATGTTTTAGGCAGTTGGGCTGAAAAACTAATCTGTACAATTTGATCTAAACCCAGACTGATGCACATAGATCAAACTGCAGAAGAAAGCGTCTTGTAACTCTAGGCAATTTTCCTCTCTGCCCTACAACCCACCATCAATTTGATTACTAGTTTTGAAATAAGAAAAATAATAGTTGTTTTCTAATCTGCAAGGCGTAATAATTGTTAGCTGTGAATTAGTATTACTGGAATATTTTGTTGTTGATTACATTGAGATTGTAGAAATCTATTTTAATTGTTTCTATGAAATAAAGGCTATCACATATTTCCATGATGTTTCTCATGAAATGCATTTACATCTTAAAAACAGAACCCACTGTAGCATGTCAAGAAATAATACAAGAATCACTGCATCAAAGGAACCTGCATGAGCTTTGGCTTGGCCTTTGCTCTGCTTCCCTGGCATGGCATGTATATTAATGTTCTCCAGTCACAGTGATTAACTTGGACCTTGGCCTGTTTCTACACATTTCCAGCCATCCTGCTAATTAAGTGGATACTATTTTCTGGTCCGTGTCTCTTGCAACCCATTTCGCTCTTCTTCAGAAATGTTATGATTGGCCTTTTCCCATTAATGTACTTCATTAATTCCTCTCAACAGGTGATCCTACTCATTACCTTTTTGAGAGAGATGGAACATATAGTTTCCCAGAACAGAAGCTCCTGTGCCCAACATTCTCAGGGTTTAATGGTTTTTTTTTAAGCTTTAACACTGTAAGTCAAAGGATTGGTTCACACAGGCGTATTTCCTTTATGTCTTATCTGATCCGGCAGTCAGTTGAAACATTGAGGGTAAAAAACAGAGATAAAGGATACCTATGGTCTAGGCTGTCACACAAGTGTATGTGAAATTATATCATAGAGTCTACTGATTATATACATTTGTTGTGCAACTAATGATGAATCGTAAACAATTCTGTTGATTTTGTTTGTGTTTGTGGAGTGTGTTAATTCAATTTGGAGGAACATACACACTAAACAAGTAACACATATTTGCTTTAAAAATAAAATATTTTAAATATTTATCAGGCGGGGGCTCATTTTGCTTATATGTGTATCCCAATAAAACTGGCTCATCATAGGTGAATTGTGCACAAAATGCTTTCTTTTTTTTCTCTTGATCATCATGGAGGCCATTTCCTAAAAACATGTACACCAATGCTCCATTTGGAAATGACCGTGCAAAAATGTGTACTAAGTCACAGAAAGTAAAAATGCCAACATCCACTAGAACAAAGTATAGCACTAGTTATATTCAGTATGTCAAAAGAGGCATACTAGCTGTGACTGTGCTCAGTTGTTGCTCAGACAAAATAAATGCAAGAAATCATACTGTGCCTAAAACAGAGTATGCAACAGACAGGCATTTTAAACAATGCTAATATTTCTGGGGTACTAATGCTTCTTTAATATTTTAGTTCCTGAAACATTTGCAGAAACCCCCAACATTGCTGTATCTCAGAATAGCAGGGGCCTTGTGTAAAGCTGGACACCAGACCAACTGATCAGTGTAAAAATCACTTTTGGCCAAGGATCCGTCTCACTTTGCACTCAACCTGAGACGGATCTCCCTCTTGCACCTCTCTCTGTGCTTAGAGAGGTAGAACAGGAAAGTTAGTGGGCGAGCCTAGCAATGTAAAGACGTGTTCACGCTCTCTTTACATGCTATACTGAGTTGAAAGCAGCAGCAGATAGGTCTCTAGGAGATGTATCTTTTACTGGTGCTTTCTGCTGGTGCAACAGACATTGCGGTATTAAATAAAGAAGTAAAAGATAATTACATTTTCAAAAAAGGTGTGCACCCCCTCACCAACAGTGAACCAACCCTATTGCTGTTTGGGGGAGGGATTTTCTTTCTTTCTTTTTTTACATTAATCTATTTATTCATTTACCTGCTTTACACTGCTGTGACTGATACACTGATACATGCACAACGGCCCATAAGGCAGAAAAAGAAGTGTGTTTGAGTGATTTGCATAGTATTCTAAGTCGCACGGATCTGGAATACTGTGTAAATTATGGGATGCAATTTACACTTACGATTTCACTGTAAATTTCATCCAACTCTACATCAGGCCCTCACACTTTACTGACACACACTATACTGACATCTCACACACACTTTACTGACATCATACACACTGTACTGACATCTCACGCACACTTTACTGACACACACTGTACTGACATCACACACACACTTTACTGACACATACTATACTGACATCTCACACACACACACTGTACTGACATCTCACACACACACTTTACTGACATTACACACACACTGTACTGACATCTCACACGCTTTACTGACACACACTTTACTGACACACTTTACTGACATCTCACAGACACTTTACTGACACACACTATACTGACATCTTACACACTGCACTGACATCTCACGCACACTTTACTGACCTACACTGTACTGACATCACACAAACACTTTACTGACACACACTGTACTGACATCACACACACTGTACTGACATCACACACACACTTTACTGACACACACTGTACTGACATCACACACACTGTACTGACATCTCACGCACACTTTACTGACCCACACTGTACTGACATCACACACACTGTACTGACATCTCACGCATACTTTACTGACACACACTGTACTGACATCTGACACACACTGTACTGACATCACACACACACTTTACTAACACACACTGCACTGACATCTCACACACACTGTACTGACATCACTCACACACTTTACTGACACACACTGTAGAGACATCACACTAGAGATGGGCGGGCTCGGTTCCCCGAGAACCGAACCCGCCCGAACTTCAGGTATTCGAGTACCAAGCCAAGCCAGCTCGATACTCTCCCGCCGATTCGGAATTCAAAACGAGGGAAAACTTTATTGTGACGTTGTCGGATCTCGGAGCTTGGTTCTCGCGATGTTTCAAATGCATAAATATTCGCCTCCACAGAAATCCAGCGCCATTTGACAGAGGGAGAGAGAAAGGTTCGGTCACAGGATTAGAGCAGGGAGAGAACAGTTATTAGAGCAGTTATTACAGCAGTTATTAGAGCAGGAAGAGAGCAGTTATTAGAGCAGGAAGAGAGGAATATAGAGAAGGCATTTTTCCAAACATTACAAACTGTTTGGGGTGTCATATTCCCACCTAAAGAAACTATTTTCTGCCTGCAGAAATTGTAATATACCAGCACAATTTATTTCTGAATTTGCACTACAAGTGTTGGGTGTCACATATTCCCCTGTAGTAAAAAGCTATTTTCTGGTGCTGAAATAATTATATACCAGCACTATATATTTCTGAATTTGCACTACAAGTGCTTGGGGTGTGACATGTTCCCCATTGCCCAATAATCTATTTTCTGGTGTTGAAAATATTATATACCAGCAGTATATATTTCTGAATTTGCGCTACAAGTGTTTGGGGTGTGACATTTTCCCCATTGCCCAAAAATCTATTTCCTGGTGTTGAAATTATTATATACCAGCACTATATATTTCTGAATTTGCACTACAAGTGCTTGGGGTGTGACATTTTCCCCCTTGCCAAAAAATCTATTTTCTGGTGTTGAAAATATTATATACCAGCAGTATATATTTCTGAATTTGCACTACAAGTGCTTGGGGTCTCATTAAAATAGATTCACAGCAATCCACATATGAGCAGGATCAGCAAGTAGCTGCTGGCACCAGTCCTGATGTAGTCTTCCCTGTATGTCATCTGGTAAAGCCTATGTAAAAGTACATAGTCTTTTTAAGTCAGGGAAAAAAACACAAAAAAAACACTTTACCGTTTTGAAGGGAAAAAGAGCTGTAACTGAGGAAAATTTAACTGCAGAGAAAAAAAAAATTGCCAACATGCCATCCTACACACGCAGTGGCAAAGAAAGGATGAGGCCTTTGCCTTTCTATATTATTGTGAGATCTAAAAATGTTACTGAGCCTTCTTCTTGTAAGGTCACTCGTGACCAAGCAAGACCAAGTAATTCGGAGTCCAAAAGTGGTGCACAACTACTGTTACGTGTGAAAGCCAAGATGCAAGAAAACAGTTAGGCATTAGAGGAAAATGTATGCTCAGAATCAGAAATGACACCAATCCTGAATGTATATGCATTCTGATAGTGTACCCATAAAGAAGGGCCCTTTCGGCATTTCTGCTGATGTGTGCCTGAACAGTCCGAGTGTAGCCGGTGATACACCAAGTGAGGATGACACTTTGGAATTAGAAGAGGATGAGGGGGAGATTTGTGTAGCCGACAAGGGCACTAATGAGGATGTTGATGAGGATGAGGTTGTTTGTGTAAGTCCTGCACCAGTGGCAGCAGTGTGGCACCAGTGGCAGCAGTTCTGGCACGTGAGGTTCTGGCACCAAATTTCACTTTTCAAAGAAAAGCAGGGATGATGCAGGTGGCAAACCACAACAGTTTGACATCTGGGCTTGTTTGAAAGATTTTACCAAAAAATGTGTGACCTTGCCCCTAACTCCTTCCAATCCTACTATTAACATGCAAAGGATAGTGGAGGATAAGTGTAGGGTGTCATCTAGACCCAAACAGAAAATCTGCTTTGGGCATTTCTATTTATAAAACAGTCTTTGCAGGCTGCTTCTTCTTCTATTTCAATTTTAATCTATGGGAATCATCTAGACCTAAACAGAACATCTACTTTCGGCATTTCTAGTGATTGTCCAGTCTTTGCAGGCTGATTTTTTTTCTATTTAACTATAAGTGTAGGGTGTAAAATACAGACTGACAACCAACTGCCTTTTTTACTATGAATTTCAATAGCTCTTTTTAGACCATTGCCTGCCACCCTGCATTGGTGTGTGTAGCTGTAGAATTAAGGAGGGCCTAGCAGGGATTAAACAGTATTTTTCATTATTTGCACTAATAAGGTTTGGGAATAATATACACCCAAACAGAACATTTTAATCTATGGGAATCATCTAGACCTAAACACTACATCTGCTTTGGGCATTTCTACTTTATTGGACAGTCTTTGCAGGCTGTTTCTTCTTCTATTTCAATTTTAATCTATGGGAATCATCAAAAGACCTAAACAGAGTATCTGCTTTGGGCATTTCTATTTATAAAATAGTCTTTGCAGGCTGCTTCTTTTTCTATTTACGGTAACTATAAGTGTAGGGTGCAATATACACCCAAAGATGATGGCTCCATTGCCAATAGTCAAAGATGGAGAGGAAGACAAGCAGGCTTGTCTGTAGAATTTGCAGGCAAGTATTACATTACATTGAATAAATAAGACACATAGGGGGACAAGGAGAAGAGGGAGACAGGAAATGAATCATCTTTCTCTTACTCAGGACTGTCAATGGTGTTATAGTCTCTTAGTAGGCTGTGGATCAGCCTGCGACAGTCCTGGATGGTCATCTTCTCCCTTTTCAGGATGAGGCGATTCCTGGCAAGCCATATAGCGCCCTTAAAGCATTTCATTAGGCCCCATGCCTCCTGGATTGCCCCAATGATGTGGGTCCCAGGAAATAATCCATAAAATACTGAATGGTATGAAAGGCATGCCCTTTGCATACTGTCCTTATGTTCATGTTCCAAGGCATCCAACAGTGCCTGTGCAGTGGGGCAGTCCCAAAAAATACACTGTGCTGTTTCCCTTCTGGTGATGCAGAAGGGGCAGTGGACATATTGGCACAGGTTCCGGGAGTGCATGAATGTTCTGAGAGGCAGACATCACTGGATAGCCATCCATGCAATGTCTTTTTGTGTAGTAGTCAGCCTCTTAGAGGCCACATTCTACCACACGTGTTTGGTTGTGTTTGCAATCAGCACTTTACATAATAGGTACCTAACTAGATTATAAGTTCGTGGGAATTGGGGCTGATTCGAAGCTTACAGATGAACTGTTTTTTTGCTATGAATTTCAATGGCTCTTCTTAGTGCATTGTCTGGCACCCTGGATAGGTGTGTGTCTGATAAAAGCACACATCCCGGGGGGGTCAATGCTCGTTGACATTTATTAGCTGTAGAATTACCTCACTTATCCAAGAAACAGGTGGAGCACTAAATTATGTTATTTTAGCCCAAAAAAATTAAATTTTTTAACAAATTGCAAAACAAAACCAAACAAAACCAAAACACGCAAGGGCGGTTTTGCCAAAACCAAAACCAAAACCAAAACACAACGGTAATCCAGATCCAAAACTAAAACCAAAGCCAAAACACGGGGGTCAGTGAGCATCTCTACATCACACACACTTTACTGACACACACTATACTGACATCTCACACACACTTTATTGACATCACACACACACACACTGTACTGACATCACACACACACTTTACTGACACACACACACTTAACTGTCACACACACACTTTACTGACACACACACATACACACCACTTACCTTGTTCCATCTTCACACATGGGACGGCACCTGTCACGTGGTTCGCATCCCATGTGACATCGGGGAGGGAGGGGAGAGACAAGCGGAGCCAGTGATGGATTGGGGCAGGTCCCAGAGGGGGGGCCAGCCACAAAGTATTAGAAACTTGGGACGGTCCCTGTACCGGCCCAAAATTGCCTTTTTTGTGTCCGGCCCGGGGGGCATCTGCCCCCTGCCCCCACGGCCCAGCCCGCCCCTGTCTATCCTACTGTTACTAAACATTTAGGACCTCATTTAGAGTCGGACGCAAAGTCAGTTTAAGAAGTGTAGGAGTGGGAGTGTTCCGCAGCTTGGTAGGGTATTATGAGTGGCAAGCAATCCCATTTGCATCCCACTCTTAATACCCTATCGAGCTGCGAGCAGTTCCTGCAGCTAGCTAACGCTTGCGCCACCTAATTCCTGCCGCACAGCTTTAGCCCTGTTTTGACGTGTGTTGCGTTGGCACCTCACTGCGACTAGGATGAATTTACATGGTCACGCCTTCACAATTCTGCGTTCCTCCCTTTCTCTCGTAGTGAGTCGCCATCTGTCGCAAGTGGTAATTACGTCCAAGATGCAGGCGGATTTGGTGCTTTCTGCACATGCGTGATAGTGTTTTTTTGTTGGATGCGCCTGAAACGGACTTTGCGTCCGACTCTAAATGAGGTCCTTAATATGCAGATATATTAATTCTTTGGTAAAGTACCCTATATCCATTTATTTTACTTAATAATACAGATACAAAATGAGATTAAAGAGAATATAAGATATATGGGAAGTAGACCAATAGAACATAGTGAGTTTAGCTGCTTGGCATGTTTGTAAATGACCCTTAACAATCGAAAAATGTAGCTGTCTTCCACAAGAGGGAAGCATTCTGCCATTATTGGTCTTTTTGACATTTTGTTAAGATTATTGTTATTTGACACACAATTAGCCTTCACTTTGTTAAATATACTTTTACTTTTATACTTGTTGCCTTTGATAAACATGAATGTCGTTTATGTAAATATATTTTTCTCAATTAATATAGTGGCCATAATTAAAATATGATCAATCTGTACATCTTAACTTTGATGAATAACTAGCAGGCATTAACCTACATTCATGCATCTAGTTTCATAATTCGTGATACAAGATTGCTCTGCTGCAAGCATTCACTATACTTCACTACTACTGCTCCATGTACAATCCATCAAGAAATATTATATAATATATATTAATATTTATTAAATCATTTACTTGGTAACTGCATCATTTGTATTCCAAAGTCACCACCATTGGTACACTTTTTTTGCTCTATGCAAGCAGATTTAATGGGAATGTACCTTATAGATCATAATAAATATATTTACTACTGATTGTACAGAACTAAAGTTTAAAACTGTGCTATTGCAGCACAATGCTAAAATGTGATTGCTTCAAAAGAAACATTTTCCAAAATATCCAATAGCAAATCTGTTTGTTTATTTCAAATTCAATTGTGATTTTCACAAACAAATATTTCTGTAAAATTAAATCAAAATCTAATAAATTGTATCTGAATGTAATGTGTGTGTATGGGGGGATACCACTAGTATGGCTGAAGTACCACTTTTGACCATTAAGTGGCAATGTTGAATCAATCCACTATTTATTAGTCTGTTATTAGATTATTAGTATTTGATGATGGGACAAAAAAGGAAATTACCTGTGCCTTCAACTCTCTTGGCAGAACCCAAATTATAGCTTGAATATTACCCACCCGTGCCAGTGATTTGTATATATCATCAATGATCATAGAGTATCAAAATTACCAGAACCTCCATGCTTATCACTAACAAAAGCAGTGGGTATAATATGCAGAGCCAGGCTGTGTTCCTCCCAAGTGTATTGGGCATGGACATCAAACTGTAAATTATATCTGGAAACTAAAGTTATTTTATTTACTATTGTTGTAGCAGGTTGGAGATTACACCCATCCTGCAATACATAAATAATGGATGTTGGAGATATGGATGGTGGATTTTAGAAGGGGTTTTTGGAATCTGTAACCCTGTTATAAGAATATACTGCTGATGGAACCTCCACCCCTATAATCACACACAGTCCATCTCTTTGATTTAAATGCAAAACATAGCCACATTCACTTCACAGAATTAGACTTTCTATTAAGTGTAGTGGAACCTTATAGTTCCAGTCAATTACAACAGTACATCATGAAGTATAGTGTTGAGATGGCTGGAAGCCTTAGAAACCCACTGGGAACAGAAAAATAAGACAGCTGTGAATGATGCAGCTGTAACTTTGAAATGGAAAGATATTTTGAGATAAAATTATAAGTGGAAAATATTTTGACTATAGTGGGAGAGCATTAATTAAGGCATTATATTGAGATTGGGTGTCCCCTTGCAACACAGATCCTTGTGTGTTATGTTTGAATTTTCTTAGAATTGTGATAGTTGCTATTCCTACTGGAGAACTGATTTACTCCTTTTTTTGCATATAGTGTCCTCCTATTTCCTGCATTCTTTTGATCTACATGTTGCTATTCACACTAAAGTTTTGCATAAGATAAATTTTGCTCATGAGGACTTGCTGTGGCCAACCCATTCACTTATACATTCTCTCGATCATTAAGTCCTAAGCTAAGTTTTATTTTGAGGTAGGGGTATAGTAGAAGAGATCTGAGTATAGCTTGTTGCTGAGCGTCTTTTATGCTCATAAATGCATTATTATATGTTGAAGACATCCTACTCCTCATACTCTCCATATGGATTCAAATGACCAAAAATACCCTAGTGTTTTTCAAATACCAAAATACATTTTGGAGATTTGGGAACTGTAGTTGGATTCCAGCATGGCACACTCATGAACTGGAGAGATGTACATTAGTAAAAGAAATCGTTGTTTATGTGCAATGTACCATAAAACTCTGCAGTGCAATTTAGAATGACAAATCATGTAAAATACAAATCACACACAAAAAAGTACATACAAGATTGAAAAAGGGGGTGCAGTCAGAATACGGAAATTAGAGGGGACCCTCCTTGTGAGAGCATAATATGATGGGATGTAAGTATATTTAAATAAATCATATATGAAGGTAAAATACTTTGTTATCCTGGCTTAACACTGCAGCTTTTTCCAGGGTCTCAAAATACCAGCAATTATTGAAGTAGTCCTGCAGGGCATGCATGAGATGTTTTGGTCCAGGTGCTCATAGGGCAGGCTGAGTTATAGTAGCAACAGTAGTAACAAGTAACAAGTAGTATAGTAGTAACAATAAATCATGTCCAGAGTTGTACAGAAACCTGAATGGCTTGCAGTTTTGGTGTTGTCCAAAGATCCTATATACTATAGGATTTGTGTCAAAATCAGCATGAATGACTGCTCAGACATCCATCTGGCTGCAGTTGAGGTTCTGGTTCTGGATGTGCACTTTGGAAACAAATTGAGCCTTTTTTGTTGCTTGAACCACTTGGTTATGTAAGGTTTGTGGTGTGGGAGCTGCAGATTGTAGGTTTTGTAGAGTTATTAAACTGGTGAGTGTAGATGCCAGCTTTATAGTTACATGATCCAGGTCGTTAGATCTCAATGAAGTTATATTGTGTGAAAAATAGAACTTGGCTTAGATGGAATTTAACCTTTTCAAGATACACAGATATTCTAGGTTTCTGTGGTCTGTATATGATGAAATGGTTATATGGGCCTCTTGAAGAATCTCTCTTTCACCTATTGAATAATTTTGCTCTGCCTTGACTTTTTTTTGCCTCTGCCTTTGAGAAAGGATGACCCTCACAGATGCCTAAATCTCTGAGGCATCTACCTCAAGTACAAAAGGCCGAATCTGATCAGGATATGTCAGTATATGAGCAGTTTGAAAAACATTCTTCATTTGACTAAAATACTGTTGTCCAGATGTGAAGCACAGGAAATGAGTACCCTTAAGGTGATAGGGGCAATTATTTTAGAACAATTGCATACAAATCTCTGGTAATAGTTGTTGAAACCCATGAATATACCATATTTACATCTTTGGGGCTTGGACAATGTTCTATTGCCCTGATCTTGGCTGGATCCATCTTTAATACTTCTGGGAATATAATATACCAAAGGAACTTAATAGTGTCATCTTCAATTATGCATTTTTCTAGTTTTGCATAAAATCCATGTGTATTTAAACATTCCAAAACAGCTCTGATGTATTGTCTGTGTTCTATTAGTGTCTGAAAATAGATATCTGCTATCTCCACATGGATGTCCCAAGGCTACCTTAAGCTCAATATGTCCAAAACAGAAATTATTATCTTCCCTCCTGTCAGAGTCACCACTTGCCCTCAAATCTCCCTCACTGTCAATAACACCACAATTTCCTCAGTCTCCCAAATTCGCTGCCTTGGTGTCACACTCTGCTTTATTCCTCACATCCAGACTCTCTCCCAGTCCTGTTGACTCCACCTTAAAAACATTGCCAGAATACGCCCTATTCTTACTCAACATGCTACCAAAACTCTTATCCATTCTCTCATCATCTCCCGTTTTGACTATTGCAACCTCCTGCTATCTGGCATTCCTGACAAGGGCAAACGCAGCTGCAGCTCCATTTTGGCGAGTCTGATATGTACAGCAGCCGCGGCGCTGTCAAGAAACATAAGCGGCAGTGCTGTATTGCTGTACAGTACCGTTGGTTCGCGGAGGGGTTTCTGGAGAACCAGAAACCCCCCCTGCGTGCGCCACTGCCTGACACCCATATATCCACACTTCAATCCATCCTAAATGCTGCTGCAAGACTGATCTTCCTCTCTCTCACGGCTCCACATCTGCTGCACCACTTTGCAAATCCCTACACTGGCTCCCTGTGTCCTCCAGAATCAAATTCAAGTTACTCACCCTTACCTACAAAGCCCTCGACAACACTACCCCTGCATACATCTCAAAATAAACTCCTCCTGCCCTCTTAGATCTACCTCTGACCTGCGCCTTGTCTCATCTCTGGTAACCACCTCTCACTCCTGCCTACAAGACTTCTTCCGTGCTGCTCCGAACTTATGGAATTCTCTACCATGCTCAATCAGACTTTCCCACAGCCTTCAAATCTGTATATGCTCTTTGAAAACCCATCTCTTTTTTAAAGGTGACCTTATCCTTGATAACACTATTCACACTAGTGCACCCTCACAACTATCCAAATCTCCACTCTGAAACACATTTACTCCTTTTGTTTCAGCTGTGCCTTCTTCCACTTAGAATGTAAGCTCTCTAATGAGCAGTGTTCTTTATACCCTTTGTTTTCATGTCTGCATTTATTTTGTCTACCTTGTATGTACCTGTTTTATGTATATACTGTTTTCCCTACAGTACGGCACTTCGGAGCACTGTGGTGCCTTACAAATCTATGATAATAATAATAATTATAATAATAGTAATAATAATAATAATAATAATAATAATAATAATAATAATAATAATGTAGATCATTACATACAACTTCAAAATATCTCAGAACACGTTATTCACAAATTGTTGAAATTTTAGCCAGTCCAACATGCAAGACTAGGTACTCAATGTGCTGGATTTAAATGACCTGTTAAGTCCAGCTTATATCTTTAACTGTGGTTCCTACAAGGAATAAATACACCTGAATGGAGTTCCAGGCAATAAATAAATTTGTCAGTCATAAGGTTGGTGAGGAGACAACATCTCGGCTTGGTTTTTTTTATACCCTTGATAATGCTCCAGAATTCTGGGACTGATATAGGAAATGCCCTTCCTCCCATATGTTTTAGCTGAAGTGAAGGTTATTCTCTTCCCAATACATTTGATTGTAGGTTTATGCACCAACAGTCAGGGTACCCAAAAACTACAGGAAACTTTAGAGTTTGGACCACATCTAGACTAAACAGTTCTCAATGGTTTTTAAAAGGAGAAGCATGGTTTAAACAGAGACAGGCCCAGAGGCAATAGGCGAGTTGTTGATTGTTTTAAGAGCAGAAGCCTTGGTCTTTCACACTGTATGCATTCTATGACATTGAATAATTTGCCCATAGAACCAGGTCCACCAGAGCCGGAGCAATTATTTTTTTGCTTGAAAAATGTAGTTGGAGCTGTAATGAAAGATAACAGTGAGAAGCCGGCCTGGGAGAACTAAAATGTTTAATATAGAGGGGTGGAGCCTTCGAAGGGTCCAACCGGACAAAAAATATCTTGGACTTGTGCAATATAAACAGGTTCCACTCTCATCTTTCTTGAGTGAACAGTGGACCTCTTAGACCACCAACCTACATAAGCTGTTTGGCAGATGATAGATTCTGTGTGACTTGCATCAGGGTCATTTCAGGAAAAGCTACGAAGGCTTTAGCTAAATCCATCTGTTGGAAGGATTTGCCTGCAGCTTTCTACATTTCATGCTGCTTTGTATTGGCAGCTCCTGCCTCTGGCACTTTTGGATTTTTTATAATAATGTTTATTTGGCAGTAATTCTATTCACCAGAGTTGCTGCTAGTGTACCTTTTCTCCTTCTCATTACTGGGGGTTAACCTATTGCACTAATTATCTCCTGCACTTGGTGGTTCCCTATTTATACTTACCCCTCTCTATTACCTGGGCTGGTCATTGTTGCTTTGTTGCCTTTCTTTATGGTTGTGTTCTCCTACTTCTCCTGTGCTCTGGGACTTTCACATAATGCTGCTAACATCACTATACCAGATTTCTCTCCACTCAGCCATGTTACTGGCATCCGTTGTATTCCTTTGCTACCAGTATTCAGCCTTACTCAGAAATTCCTGTGCAGTATCAGTCATATTCGGTTCATATATTTTTCTGTATTTTCTGATTAAAACCTACCCAATAAACACCTTATGCTTTCATCACATCCTGGGCTCCATAGCTGTGATTTCCATTGAAGCGTAACATCTGTGTCCATATTGATCTGTGATTTCACTGTATATGCCAAGAATGAATTTCAGTATCTGCAGACCTAAAGGCAACCAGATATGTAGTGGGACATCTAGCCACAGAGCTGAAACTAAATTGGCTCCTCAAACACATCATGGAAGTGAGAGCTGGTAGGGTAGTCTTACAAAGATAGGAGTTGGTGAACAGGTAGTCAGTCAGAAAGAAGGAAAGTGAAATATAGACACAATAATCTGGCAATTTTGCAAAGACTGCCAAGACTTCTAAAATAAAAACTGTGATAAACAGCATTAGCTATGATTCACCAAAAAGCACAATGCTCGCCAGATCCACAAGGAACCAAGTACTGCAGAGCAAACCTGCAATTTTATTTATTGCTAGTATTCGTTCTAGTCTGATAAATGTCAGGAATCATATTGTTTTACCATTCAGTGCTATTTACTGGCTTTAACAGTATAAGCGGCAGGTCATCACACTTCCGCATTGTGATTGGTTGACACTCTCAATCAACCAATCCTTCTCTGCAAGAGAGGTTGAACACAATTTAAACTATCGGTATCCTGGTCTATGGTTTCTTCAGGAGCAACATGAAGAGAAGAAGCAGCTTCTTAATTACATACAGGTAAGTGGTCTATATAAATAGAATAAACTTTTAAGCTTCCTACACCAATGTTAAATTCTGGCATCATTCTGGTTATCTATGAGATTTAAGGTGATATTATTATTTACAGCACTGGTAGCGTTGAGCTGTAGATTTCCCCTTGTGGATTTGCCAGCAATGAGTGAGTATGGCTATTGGCACTACCACAATGTATACCCAGTAGGTATACATAATGTACTATGGCCTTTTTCTCTCAGTGTCAAAAGTCCATTTGGTTCCACAAATTAAAATATGTGAGTTAAAGAATATCTTACATCATGGATAGCATAGCAGAAAAATTGAAGTGAGCAGTACAAAAAGCTCACTCACCAAGATAAATAAATTAGCAGTGAATCTTCCTTCACTTTAAATTCTTCTTTTAATCTTACAAAACTGCTCTTTCACTTCCCAAGCAAACCTACTTCTCTAATAACCACTCAGTATTTAACCCCTGATGCCTTTTTGCCACCTTCGATATGCTTCTCTGCCTGCATCCTCTCCCCTGTCTTCCATCACAACTCACAACTCATAACTATGCCACCTACTTCAAAGACAAAACAGACACCATTTGACAAAATATCTCCTCATGCTAGAACATGCACACCCCATTTTTCTACAATCTTACTCGCATCTCATTCTCCATAGTAATCAAGAATGGAGTCTTGCACTCATTTCATTATCTTACCTTAAAACCTGCCCTCTTGACCTTATTCCATCCAAACGTTTCTGCTCTCACTCCCCACTGCATGCCTGTCTTTCTCCACTGGTACATTGCCATCCTTTTCTAAAAACACACACTCATCTCACCAATCCTGAAGTCATGTCTTGACTGTTAAGGTTCTGCCATTATTTTGTATCTGGCTTGTAATACCTCTATACCACCAGAGGTGCTGCTGTTTTACCATGGAACATGTCTACCTCACATGCACGAGTTAACCTCATATCCTAATCAGCACCAGTATATACCCATCCCAAACATTGTTTCAGTTCAACGCTTGCCCTTGTTGCTGCTGTTTGTATGTAAACCCTGTTAAAATTCTGCTTCAGTCTGATACTCGGTTTTGACCTTTGCCTATGACCTGACCATCCCTGCTTTCTGCCTGGATTGAACTTATTGCTTGTGACCTCGACAATGTATATCACTGCCTGGACCGAACCTTTTGTCTGGTGTTTGACTCTGCATATCGTCAGTGTTACCACTACCCAGCCCCAGATTTGTGGTGCCCACTGTCTGCTCGATTGAACTCACCTCTGCCCGCTGTGCTTCACATCCACAGGTTGATCTGGCTTCTGCACCATCCCTTGCACTGTGTTAATCTGCATAGCTCTGCCCCCTTGAAGAAGATCTCCCTCCAGACAAGCTTTCCCAACCCTTCTGCTCCAGTAAGAAGAGCCAGGAAGATAGCTTTAGCAGCTCCAGCTTCTGCCTTCACCCTTGCTCCTGTCCCTAGTAAGAAAGGAGAAAAGATCCCTGCTCCAAAGCCTCACCTTGAAGCTGAAACCTCTGCCTCCACCACCTAAGCTGCCACAGGACAAGGGAAGCCCAGCCAGGATCCCTCCCAGAGAACTCCCACCGTGGTACCCTGGATGAGGCATACAGTCATCCTCAAGCTATAGGAAGTCAATGGAAGAATTCCAGACCTCACACCTGAGACCTTTGGCAAGTAGGTGGTTCTTGAACAAGGCTTCTCAAAGGCTTTCAGAGCTACACGGAGGACATAGTTTACATCACCTTCACCTCCATAGCCATCTGCAAAAGATGTTGGGAGGCGTTGAAGTCTGTGAGACAGGAATCCCCATTTGCTCGATTTTGAGAGTAACTGTCTCATTCACAGAGAGGAAGGAAGGGTGACGCAATCCTCACACACCTGGTAAAGACATTGCTACCTCCCTGAGCCGCTTCTGCACCGTGGTCAAGGACCTATCCGAGATCTTGGATGTAACGGCTTCTGGACAGGCAAGTGGCCCATCGTTGTCAGGCTGAGGAAGACCAACAATGAAACCGATGGTCTCCAGCATCTGCCATCAAGCTTTGTCCTGGGTGGCTCTGCAGGACTTCTTCATTATGCCAATCAGCCCAGAAACTGCAGGAACTGCAGGGGAGCTGACCACATGAGGAGAAAATGAAAAGTTTCAGCCTGGAGGAATTGCAGAGTCTCAATCAAAGAAAAGTCTTAGGTCGGCTATGCGGCGGATAGCCGCAACTCTAATTCTGCCCAAAGATAGATATGAATCTAATAGCATATATGCAAGACTAATAAATTTAGAGATTATTCAAAGGGGCATAACAATTCTGATTTCAGAGACACAGATAGATTAAATTGATTATAGATCAGATCAAATACCTAGGTGCTTAAAACAGCTGATTGTACAACTGTTTGTACTGTAACAATAAAGATACGACTTATTAACGTTGCAGACCCAGCAAGGGATTTTCTGGCATAATTTATAAAAGAGATACCTACCTGGATTATCACATGGTTTTGGTGGTCAATGCCAGTCAAATGCCATTTAAAATTATGTGTCATGTATTAATCATATCTTTACGAAAATTAAGCACTTATATATTATGAGCTGATTATGTCTCTATAAAAATAAAAACTAAGCCCATATTTTTAAGAATTTAAATTAAATCTTAAAATGATATTTTTCCCAACAATTTTACATAGAATAATAACTAATTGTGAATTTTTACAACTAGTAATTCTCTGGAGGCCAAAAATGATAGAATACATTTTTGGCCTTCAGAGAATTACTAGTTTGTGGGGATATCAGATAACAGGGTTTATCAATATTAAAAGAGACAAAAATCTGATTTATAAATTTATACTGGCTCCACTGAAGGGATTGTTTATAATTTTATCACTTATATTCAATTTTTTTCTTCACTTTAGTTTTATCAATTTCACAGTTCTGGACCTGTTGAATAAAATATACAAAATATTCCTAAAGAGATTTTTTAATATAATAGAAATAAAATTGATTTTATATTTAGTGGACTGGAGTGCTTCATTAATCAACTTCTTTTTGTGCGGCATAGCATATATTCCAAGAATTGCAGAGTGGAATGGCTGCCCAAGGAAGAAGAAATCTTGCAACCTCTGTGGCCTGGCCAGCCACATCTACACGAACTGCCCCCAGAACCTACACTGCAACAGCTGGGAAAGCCCTTCTGGAAAGTGGACCTGCTCCTGCCCTGTAGCCCAAGCAAGTCCAGAGGAAGCAGCGGAAGCCCCTACTGCAACCTACTGTAAAAGTCCTTCCAACCCCCTCTCTCTTCCCACCTCCCACCCATCCAACCTCCCTCCCCATTCCTCCCCCCTTTCCCATTGTGAAAGCATCTCCCTTCCTGATGTCACAACCCCCCCCTCCATCATGCCCCAAACGCTCTCACCCTCAGTCCATCCTCAGTTCTCCCCCCGCCAAAACCCTCCCTCCTCTTTCCCCTGCAGTAGCACTAACCCCCTCGCACGCTACTGCAGCTCCCTCCCTTACCCTGGAAGAGGAAGACGAAAGAGAAGAGCTTGACAGCCCAGCTGTCGGCTCTGAATCTTCCAAAAAGCCAGCGGTGGAGCTGGCAGAGGACCCCCTTCCACAGGATGGAGCCCTGGAAGAGATGGTGGATGAGCTGCTGGCAATTCAGTATTCAGAAGTGGAGGAATTGGATGTGGACGAATTCCTGCATTTCCCTTTTCGACCAGCTGGAAGAGAGAAGTCTGCTCTCATCTCAACATGGGGACACGCGCAGACAGGACCAAGACCCACCTGACAAGGATGGTGTCACAGATTTAGGGTATTTGCTTACTGATTTTAGCACTACTCACCCAAGAGGTGCGGAGTCTAACGTGTTCCTGGTTTTCACCAGGGACCCCCGCAAGGAAGTGTGGTCTTAGCTGCGGGAACACGCAGGTCGCGGTCCTCTAAGGGAGTAATCAGTGAAGCAGTAGATGAAAGCGGTGTCGTACAGGCCCAGTCCAAACCGTGAATTCAGGAGATGTCCAAGGGATAGTTCAAAGCCGTAGTCAGGGAAGCCGGGTCGAGGTCAGAAGCACAGGAGGAAGAGTCAAATATCAAGCCGAGGTCAAGTTCACAGGGAGCACAGAACAGGGGTAGTCAGTAACAAGCCGGGTAATACACAGGAAGCGCTGGAAACGGTACACAGGAACGCTGGAGCTAGGATGAGACCTAATACTCTGGCACTCTCCATGTGCCAGAGTGAGGTTTTATACAGGTGCAGACCAATCACTGGCGGTGGTGACGCTAAACACCACCGCCGGAGTTACTAGGAAGCGTTCCGTTGCCTAGCAACGGAACGCGCGACCGCTGACCCGGAAGTACGCTCGGTTGCCTGGCAACGGAGCGCTCAGTCACAGAAGCAGACGTCCGTCTCTGTGCGGCAGGCATAGCACGGAGACGGCGTCTGACAGTACCTCCTCCCCTACTTTGTTGGATAGATCTTTGTTTGAAGAACTGTTTCAATAACCGTGGGGCGTGGAGATCTTCTTTTTGCACCCAGGATCTCTCTTCTAGCCCAAAGCCTTTCCAATGTACTAAGAATTGGTGTCGTCCATGAAGGATACGGAAATCCAGGATACGACTAACTTCAAATTCTTCACCTTCCGTAGTACGTACAGGAGCTGGACGATGAGGTGACTGATGAAATTTATTGAGTACAAGTGGTTTGAGAAGAGAGATATGAAAGACATTGTGGATCTTCAGGGAAGAGGGTAACCGGAGTCTGTAGGTTACTGCATTGATCACATGTGTTATGGAAAAGGGATCAATATAACGGGGAGCCAATTTTTGAGAAGGTACTCTTAACTTAAGGTTACGTGTGGATAACCATACTTTGTCGTGAACCTGTAAAAGAGGGACCAGTCTCCGATGGCGGTCTGCTGCTTGCTTATAGCGTAGGGAAGTCTCTTGGAGTCTAGCTTTAGTGTTAGACCAAATCTGAGAAAGGTTCCGCATGACATCCTCCACTGCGGGGACTGACAAGGAACTTTGGCTGGAAAAATCTGGGAGGGTGGGTTGGGAACCATAAACAATAAAAAATGGAGAGGCACCAGTAGACTCGTGATGATGGATATTGTGAGAAAACTCCGCCCAGGGTAAGAGATTAGCCCATTCTGCTTGATTATCTGAAGAAAAACATCGTAAGAAGACTTCGAGATCTTGGTTAACCCGCTCTGTTTGACCATTGGTTTGTGGATGATAACCAGATGAAAACTTGAGGTCAGACCCAAGTATTTTACAAAAGGCCCTCCAGAATTTGGAAACGAATTGCACTCCACGGTCAGAGATGATCTCACGAGGACATCCATGAAGTCTGAATATTTCTTTAATGAAGATAGAAGCTAACTGAGAAGCAGATGGTAGAGCAGACAAAGGTACAAAGTGGGCCATTTTAGAAAATCTGTCCACAACAACCCAAATAGTGGTGTATCCATTGCTGGGGTAAGATCTGTGATGAAATCCATGGATATGCTTTGCCAAGGGAAATCTGGAATGGGAAGTGGTTGAAGGAGTCCAGAAGGGGCCATTCTGGGGTTCTTACAACGGGCACATGTATCACAAGAAGCCACAAAACTTCGTACATCTGAATGTAGTGTCGGCCACCAATATCTCTGACGAAGAAATTCAAGAGTTTTCTTAACACCAGCGTGTCCTGCCAATTTAGAGGAATGCGCCCAGCGGAGGGCTTTAATTCGCAAATTAGGCTCTAAGAAGGAACAGCCCCTTGGGGGTGTCTTAGCCGTGGTTTTGGTAAGGGCGATAACCCTGGTAGGATTTAGAATGGGTAGAGGTTCCGAGGAAGTACAGAGATCCGTGTTGTCAAAAGATCGAGATAGAGCATCAGCTCGGATGTTCTTGGATCCTGGATGGTAGGTCAGGATGATATCAAAACGTGCGAAGAACGATGCCCATCGAGCTTGGCGTGGATTAAGGCATCGAGCCTCGCTAACATAAAGCAGGTTTTTATGATCGGTAAGAACCGTTACTGGATGACGTGACCCTTCAAGTAAGTGTCGCCACTCCTCTAGGGCAGCCTTGATAGCTAGTAACTCTTTGTTACCAATTCCATAATTCTTCTCGTGGGATAAAAAAATTTTGGAAAAGAACCCGCAAGGTAAATGAGAACCGTTTTTGGATTTTTGGAAGAGTACTGCTCCCACACCTATAGCAGAGGCGTCAACCTCTAGAAAAAAAGGGTTCAGATTGATCCGGTTGAGACAGGGCTGGAGCGGATGAAAAGGCCTGTTTCAGGAGATTAAATGCCTTTAGGGCTTCTGGAGACCAATTCCTGGGGTTGGCTGATTTTCGTGTCAGCGCTGTTATAGGTGCAATAATGGAGGAGAACCCTTTAACAAATTGTCTGTAATAATTGGCGAATCCAATAAACCTTTGGATGGCCTTGGTGCCCTGGGGAAGAGGCCAGTTGGTAATGGCAGACACCTTTAGTGGGTCCATGCTTAATCCTGCTCCGGAAACAATGTACCCAAGGAAAGAGATTTGTTCCACTTCAAAGATACATTTTTCTAATTTGCAGAAGAGTTGATTAGCTCGTAATCGGAGTAAGACTTCCTTCACATGGTGTCGATGGGAGGCAATGTCTTGGGAAAAGATTAGAATGTCGTCCAAATAGACAACGACGAAGTGATATAAACAGTCTTGGAAGATTTCATTAACGAAGGATTGAAATACTGCGGGGGCGTTACTAAGCCCGAATGGCATGACTAGATATTCGAAATGTCCGTCCCGCGTGTTAAACGCTGTCTTCCACTCGTCTCCTTGACGTATCCGTACTAAATTGTATGCCCCTCTGAGATCTAGTTTGGTAAAGATGCGGGCTCCACTAATCTTGTCGAAAAGGTCCATAATAAGGGGTAATGGATAACGGTTCTTGATAGTAATTTTATTTAGATGCCGATAATCAATACACGGGCGTAAGGATCCGTCTTTCTTCTTAACAAAGAAAAATCCTGCTCCGGCTGGAGAAGATGATTTTCTAATGAACCCTCGGGCTAGGTTTTCAGATATGTATTGTGACATAGCTTGGGTCTCCGGTAAGGACAGGAGATACGTCCTACCGCGAGGAATTTGTTTTCCCGGGATTAATTCAATCGGACAGTCCCACGGGCGATGGGGTGGAAGAATCTCTGATCTTTGTTTGGAGAAGACGTCCTTAAAGGCTAAATAGACCGAAGGTAATGTACAGGTTTTAGAATTCGTCTGAGTATGACAGACTTGAAAGCGGTGTGAGGGAATACATTGCTTATGACACTGCGGGCCCCAGGAAATTACCTCTGCACGAATCCAGTCAAATTGAGGAGAATGGTTCCGGAGCCAAGGAAGGCCCAGTATCAGTGGGTTAATAGACTGTGGTAATACTAGGAATTGGATCCACTCTTGATGTAAGGCTCCTACCAACAATTGAACCGCACTCGTAATGCTGGAGATGACACCGTTGCTGACACGGTTACCATCCACGGCAGTGAGGGTAAGCGGTTGGGGCAGATCTTGAATGGTTAACTGGAGCTCTGAAGCAAGAGAGGCCGAAATAAAATTTCCTGCGGCACCGGAGTCCACGAAGGCAGAGATTAGTTGGGGTCCTTTAGTAGTCAAGAGCTGGACAGGCATGAGAAACTCGAGATTGGAGATGGAGTAGGGAGTGGAAACGGTGACTCCTAAGGCGGCCTCCCTCTTACCGTCTAGGAGGAGGCGTTTCCCGGTCTCTTGGGACAGAGACTTAGAACATGACCAGACTCCCCACAATATAGACATAATCTCTGCTTGAACCGTCTCTCGCGTTCTTCAGACGTTAGTTTAGAGCGGCCAAGCTGCATAGGTTCTTCAGTGGAAGATATTGGGTTTTGAAATTGGGGAGCCAAACGGGGAGTTCGTCTTGTAGAGGACCTTTCTGAACTTCTCTCTCTGAAACGCAGATCGATCCTGATACATAATGAAACGAGGGCGTCCAACTCCGAGGGGAGTTCTCTGGTAGCCAATTCATCCTTAATTCGATCGGTAAGACCCTGCCAGAAGGAAGCAATGAGGGCTTCATTGTTCCATCGAAGCTCAGAGGAGAGAGTCCGAAATTGTACGGCATACTGCCCGACAGACATAGAACCTTGTCGCAGGTTCAATAGGCTAGATGCGGCAGAAGAGACTCTGCCCGGTTCGTCGAAGACCTTCCTGAACATGTCAATAAAGGCTGCGGAGTCCTCCAGCAAAGGGTCATTGTGCTCCCATAACGGGGATGCCCAGGCCAGGGCTTGCCCACTAAGTAGCGAAATTATGAAGGCTACCTTGGTACGTTCCGAGGAGAATGCTGTAGAGTTACACTCGAAGTGAATGGCACACTGGTTAAGGAACCCTCTACATCTTTTTGGATCCCCGTCAAACTTATCGGGGGAAGGTATTCTTAGTCCAGTAGTGGCGGCTGGAGGGGCAGCAGGAGCCACAGGGGACACTGCAGAGCGAGAAGGAGCCGCAGATGGTTCCGTAGGAGGGGTTTGTCCTGTCCGTAGAGAGTCCAGGCGAGATAGGATTCCCTGCACACACTGGAGTAAACGAGCCTGGTCCGCCTCCTGTTGTTCCACTCGGCGGCCCAGGTGGATAATGAGGTCCCGAGTTGTAGGTTCACCTTTTCCATCTGACGTCATGGCCAGAGTATACTGTCACAGATTTAGGGTATTTGCTTACTGATTTTAGCACTACTCACCCAAGAGGTGCGGAGTCTAACGTGTTCCTGGTTTTCACCAGGGACCCCCGCAAGGAAGTGTGGTCTTAGCTGCGGGAACACGCAGGTCGCGGTCCTCTAAGGGAGTAATCAGTGAAGCAGTAGATGAAAGCGGTGTCGTACAGGCCCAGTCCAAACCGTGAATTCAGGAGATGTCCAAGGGATAGTTCAAAGCCGTAGTCAGGGAAGCCGGGTCGAGGTCAGAAGCACAGGAGGAAGAGTCAAATATCAAGCCGAGGTCAAGTTCACAGGGAGCACAGAACAGGGGTAGTCAGTAACAAGCCGGGTAATACACAGGAAGCGCTGGAAACGGTACACAGGAACGCTGGAGCTAGGATGAGACCTAATACTCTGGCACTCTCCATGTGCCAGAGTGAGGTTTTATACAGGTGCAGACCAATCACTGGCGGTGGTGACGCTAAACACCACCGCCGGAGTTACTAGGAAGCGTTCCGTTGCCTAGCAACGGAACGCGCGACCGCTGACCCGGAAGTACGCTCGGTTGCCTGGCAACCGAGCGCTCAGTCACAGAAGCAGACGTCCGTGTCTGTGCGGCAGGCATAGCACGGAGACGGCGTCTGACAGATGGTAACTAATGTACTGTATGTGCTAACCTTCTTTTTTCTCCCAACTAATAGCTAATTTTTCGTGTTTTGCTAAAGATAAGATTAGACTTCAGTCTGTGTTTACTGTTCTTGATAGTCAGAAATTTTATGTTTACATGTTGCAGGAATGTTCTTTGCCTAACTCTAGTTCCTATAAACATCATGATAGACAGTGGTCTCATGGGCGCTCCTATTGGTCTGGGGAGTGTGACTGATAGTTTGCGGGAGTCACCATAATTATCAGGGGAAGCCTCTTCACACTAGATTTCATTCAGGAGTTTCTCGGTGGCAGATTGCTTATCGTAGATGGCTCTTGGATGGGTGAGCATATCAGGCTAATCTGTGTGTATGCATCACCTGGTAAGAATGAGCATTTGGAGCTTTTTCAGACCCAGCTCACAAGCACCATGGCAGTAGTGATGTCTGGGGATTTTAACTGTCCTATAGAGGAAGGGGGTCATAGTACTAGGAGCTATTCTAAGCTAGATGTTACTTCTAGGTTGCTGCAGGAGATGGTAGTCAAAGCATCCTTGCGGGATGCAGTGGGATCCATGGGGGCTGGCTCTATTAATCATAGTTGGAGCCGCCCTGATGGCTGAGTGCTTTCCCGGATTGACTTTGTGTTTACCTCGTGAGCAGTAAGGCAGAACAGGCATGTCATGGTTCCCTGCTTCTTCTCAGACCACAGGGCCACTCTCTTTGAGGGGGTTCCGGGCCACAATTTTTCTCATGGCCTAGGTTCCTGGAAACTGAATTGTGCTCTGCTGGAAAGGGAGGATGTGTTGGAGGAGCTGAGGGATGCCTATGTCACATGGAAGAATGACAAATGTTATTTTGATTGTATGACTGACTGCTGGGAATATGTTAAAGTCAAAATTTGCAGTTTCTTTCAGGCTAAAGTTAGACAACAGGTGTGTGAGAGGAAGAGAAACTTCAGGAGGCTGTAAAGACAACTGCAGTCCCTGCTGTATCTCCAACTTTGTGGCTGGGATGTGAAGGATAATCTGGTGGAGACCAAGGGGGCCTGAAACAGTACTTTGAGGAAGAATCTAGACACATCTCCTTCTGTCCAGAATCTGGAGAAGGGTGAGAAATGTAACTTTCTTTTTCAGAAAACTCCACTCCCCTGACTGAGCTGCGAGATGAGACCGGCATTCCCAGAAAGGGGAAAGTGGGCATCATGGGAGTCGTCAGACTACTACATCAACCTCTACTCCTCTAAGGTCAATAACACAGACGGCTGATTGATTCCTGTCAGATATCACAAATACTATTGATCCTGCAGGTATAGGGGCCATGGACGCCCCCTGGCATTGGGAAATCATTTAGGCTGGGTATTACCCCAGGAAGTGTTGGTCTCCCCATAGAGCTCTATGTAGAGCTGAGGGACCTCATTGGCTCGGATCTGCAAGAGCTGTATGAGGAGAATTTGCTGGATGGCAGAATTCCTCCTACTCTGATAGAGGGACTGATCACGATCCTGTATAAGCACAAACAAGAGAGATGTGACCTAAAAAATTGCCATCCCATCTCTTTTCTGAATGTGGACTATAAGATCTTTGCCAAGGTACTAGCCAACAGACTAAAGGTCGTTATTGGGCAGATTGTTCATCCAGATCAGACTTGCGGCATTCCTGGTCACAGGATTGCAGATAGCCTTTCACTGCTGAGGGACACAGTCCATTACATCAAAGATAGTCATGCACACGTGGTCCTGGTCAGTCTTGAACAAGAGAAGACTTTGATCAGGAGGTGTTTCTCATGATTTTATGCGTATGGTTTTGCGCAGGTTTGGCTTGGGGGAAAAGATTTGTTCATATGTTAACCTGATGTACCTTGATATTTACAGCTCAGTGTTGGCAAACATCTGAAAGACCCCATTTGAGTCATGCCTGGGGTCAGACAAGGCTGCCCTCTTTCACTTCTACTTATTGTTTGTTCTATTCTATAGAGCTCTTCGTGATGTGCATCAAACAGAATCCAGAGAAAGTGGCATCACCGCACTGGGTCCAGATCATCTAGGGGCCGTGCTCTCTCTATATGGATGACGTCACTGTCTTCTGCATTGACCAGCGTTCGGTGACAGCAATTGCCCAGACCTGCAAGAATTTCTGCCGAGTTTCAGGGGCAAAGGTCAACTGCGGGAAGTCAGAGACAATGCTCTTCGGGCAGTGGCACCGGTCATCACCTGCTGTACTCCCTTTCACAATTGAGTCAGACTTCATCAAGATTCTTGGAGTTTGGTTTGGTGGAGAGGGGGCGGCCATAAAGTGGGAAGAGACACTGACGGCAGCCAGAAGTTGGTTTGTGGAGCCTCAGAGACCTCACCATCAAGGGAAAGCACTGATGCTACACAATGAAATCCTTCCCATTCAGTAGAACATGGCGCAAGCTTGGCTAGCTCTTGCTGCTCTCTGCAAGACCATCACAAGGACAGTCTTCCACTTCATCTGGGGCTCTAAAATGAACAGAGTGAAGTGGGCAGTTATGTACAAGGAGCACCTCAAAGGTAGGAAAGAGATACCCGATATCCCCACCATGCTGCAAGCCTTCTTTGTTTTGTAACTGTATCCAAAGGACTTTGATTTAAAAGATCACTTTCTCTGCTGGGAAGTCCATGTCCCACTTTTTCCTCCTGCCTCTTTGGATGTCCTTTGGTTGAGATAAGTGGGACCTTTCCTTACAACTGGATTACACCTTGGTTTTACCTGGATATTGGACAATTTGTGAGGGAACACCATCTTGAGGGACTTAAACCAGAGTTGTAGAAGCCAAAAACTGTCCACAAGCTTATCAGAGCCAATGACGATATGGAGTCTGTTCCAGGGCTCCCTGCTGCTATAGCAAAACATGTGTGGGAGAATGTGGCCTCTAAGAGGCTGAACAATAGCCATAAAGACATTACATGGATGGCTATCCAGTGGGGTTTGTCTCTCAGGACATTAAGAGCTCCCGGAACCTTTGCAGATATGTTAACTGCCCTTTCTGCACAGGCACTGTTGGATGCCTTGAAACAGAACTTAAGGAAAGGGTGCCCGGACTTTTCTTCCACACCATCAGGGCTGCCGAGAGGGGGGGGGGCGGATACTAATTACCCGGGCCTGGACATGCCAGGGGGCCTGTCACGGGCCCTCACTGCCAACTTTTTTTTGTTTTTTTAACCTACATCTTTTTTTCTATTAGCGGCATGGGGGGGAGGTCGGTCGTAGGGTGTCTCCACCCCGTTCATTGATGGGGGGAGCAGGGTAGTTAAAAAAAATACATATACTCGTAACGCCGACATCCCTCTTCCATTCTTCCTGCTCCGTTCACACTGAGTGTTGACTTGATGATGTCACGCCCAACATTCAGTGAGGAGCGGCGCAAAAAGGGGACCCAGCAAGAAGATGAAGCAAGTGATGAAAAAGTGGGGGCACAGTGTGATGAAAAAGGGGGGAGAGGAAGGCACAGTGTGATGAAAAAGTGGGGGGGAGCAGCATGGCACAGTGATGAAGGGGGGGAGCAGCATGGCACAGAGTGATGAAGGGGGTAGTAGCATGGCACAGTGTGATGAAGGGGGGCCAGGCACAGTAATGTGTGTGGGATTGTACAGGGGCCTTGTGGCAATGTAGTGTGTGAGGTAGGTGGTGGCTAATTAATGTGTGCTATTTTGTTTGTGGGACGATAGTGGGACAATTTAATAGTGGGGACTATTAATTTAACATGGGGAGTTTTGGGGGTTATTGAATGTGAGGGTGAGTTTGGGGAGAATGAGGTCTGTTTATTAAATGTGACTATGAATTATTTAATGGCAGTGAAGGTTGTAGGAAATAGGTATATTTATGAAATGTTAATACTATTAATCTATTGCTGGGGCTGCTTGCAGGGAGGAAAATAGATTTATTTATTAAATGGGAATACTATTATTTTAATGTTGGGGCTGGAGGAAGGTCTAATTATTACTTGTGGGTGCTATTGATTTAACGCCTGGCCTGATTGGAATTTTCTAAATATAGCAAAAAAAAAAATCCAAATACGGCCCCCAACATTCCAGGATCCAGACAAGCCACTACTAAAGAAACCAGCAGCCACAGGCGGTGAAAGTGACAAGAACAGGTAGGAGCGAGCAGGACAGTCTGTGAAATGTTGTGATTCTAGTTGGACAATACCAATTTTTGGTGACTGTTCTGCCCAATGTAAGGGGAAGGCCAAGATTGTTAACTCTTTATATACACACTGCATTCTTTATATACTACACTACGGTGCTAGATGTCCTTAAAGTCAGGAGTGCACAACAATGCAGGTTTTTCTTCTGCAGGAGGATGGCCTAGCGCTTTTTACCTGCTAGCCACGCCAAAATGATGCATAGCCACGCCCCCAATCATATGAACACACCCAGTTCCACTTTTGCAAAAAATGTTAACATGCTAAACTATAAGAGGGGCCCCATGAAGTTGTTGTACCGGGGCCCTGAATTCCTCTTGGCAGCGCCGCATACCATTCAGTATTTTATAGATTATTTCCTGGGACTCACACTATTGGGGCAATCCAAGAGGCCTGGCGCCTTATGAGCTACTTTAAGGACACTATACGACTTGCCAGGAATCACCTCCTTTTGAAAAGGGAAAAGATGACCATCCAGGGCTGTCACAGATTGATTCACAGCATGCTAAGAGACTATAACACCATTGCCAATATCGAGGAAGATAACTGATTATTGTCTCCCTCTTTTCCTTCTCCCCCCATGTGTCTGTTTTTTTCAGCAAATCGTTGGTCTCCCCCTCCAACCAATTCCCCCATCACTGTTTGAAGTTTTGTTGAAATGTCTTACCTTAATTTATGCACCCTCCTCAATAAAGCTTCAGGCTTGTGATCCCCCCCGGGTACCCCTCTTACCTACCTTCCCCTAACAATCATTGTTTGTTTGAAACTGTTGTGTTGTTTAAGTGATGCATGGTTTGTGCAGTACTTGATGTATAGTATAAGCTGTTATAGCTTGCACCTTATGTCATGTATTGTGCTAAAAAGTATGAATGATTATGTTTCACAGTATATTGAGCTTTCAGCTGTGCTGCGACGCAGTACATTTGAGTGTAATGTATCATATGTTTTTTGTACCTTTATGCAAAATAAAGGTACTTTTTCAATAATAAAAAAAAAAAGCTTGCTGCCTTGGTGTCACATTTGACTCCCCTCTACTTTACAACTCACATCCAGGGGTAAATATATGAAAGTCAGTTTTTTTCAACTCGCCGGAAATCGGCGACTTTACAGCTAAAATTTAAAGCCGCTTTTAAATTTTAGCTGTAAACTCGCCAATTTCCGGCGAGTTGAAAAAAAACGGACTTTCATACATTTACCCCCTAGTCTCTCTCCCCGTCATGTTTCCTTCACCTTTGAAATATAGAATACACCCTAATCTTACCCAAGTTGTAACCAAATCTTTTTTTATGCCTTGACAACTGCAACCACCTCCAAACTGGCATTATCTTTACCAATCTATCCTAACTTTAATAAATCAAAAATGGTGTGACAAGTCTGATCTCTTGCCAATTCACATCCACTGAAACACTAAACAGGGGCCCTGTTTGTTTGATAGCTCCCGAAATCTTCCAGAATCCAATTAAAATGATTTAACCTCACCTAAAAAGTCCTCAACACTAGCTCATCAAACATCTCAAACATCATCTCAAAACACTCTCCTTCACACCCTCATAAATCTACCTCTGATCTGTACTTTGTCTCACCTCTGATAACCACTTCTTACTCCCACCTATAAGACTTCTCCAGGGCCACTACCCCCTTATAGAATTCCCTACCATGCCTCATCAGACTCTACCTCAGCCTACAAATCTTTAAAAACTCTCAAAAAAACCCTCTTTTCTTAGACACTGATGCAGCCTCAATGCTGTTCCAATCTCCACTCTGAACCACATTCTCTCCTCTTGTTTCAGCTATGCCATTTTTTCCACTGGTTTGTAATTATTATAATGTAAACTATAGTTATGTGTGTAAATGCACTGCAAAACTAAACATAACTTTGCGCATCTTCATCAGAGACGTATCTAGATATTTCAGTGTAACGGGCAAGTGTGTACTCTGGCGGATGTAGATGTTGGCTCTCAGCTGTGGCGCATGGCCGGGGAGTCATCCTACGTTGGAGACATGGGGACATGTCTAGTTCTCTACAATCACAAGACTATTCTCCAACCCTGTGCTGCAATCTCCTACCTATTATTGTAGCTTTGTTTACCTGGTCATGCTGCTGGTTCCTTAAGTTCAATTGCTGCTTGGTTAGACCTAGAATATTGGGGTCCTGTTTGGAAAAGAGATTGTTATTCACCTTCTGGAAAGTTGAGCAGTGACTGAGTGATCTAGACCTCCCTCACCACCAACCAGCTGCACATTAAATCAGCAGCTTTCTTTGTTTAATAAACAGGCCTACTTCCAACCTAATCAGCCCCAGAATTTAATTCATAGCATTCACGTTTATGAATATGCCTATTTTTCCTCATACAGCTGTGAAATTAAATTAATAGCACCAAAGTTTAATAATTAGGCCTCTGTCCTCCTAACCAGCATGATATTCATTTAATAGCAATCCCATTTATTATGTAGCGCTATTTCCTCTCACCATCCACATTAAATTAATAGCATTCCCATTTAATAAATCAAAATATTATGTGTTACGAAATATAAGCACTACAAGCTGTCTACCTTTTGCCGAGGACTGGACATGGCGGTTCCGTGCGGGCCGTCTATGTAGTCAACCGCATGCTCAATGGCATCTGCCGATAATCTCTACTGCACATAAGGGACTGCTCTCCTTCGGTTTCCGGGTTTATGTGCTGCATTGTAAGGGCGATAATAATGTCACTGCATGGGCGTGCAGTGCCTGGCTGGCATATATGTATGTATATATATATATATATATATATATATATATATATAAAAACATACATCGGTACTACACGGATGTGTAGTAGATAGTGCTCTGTGAAACTGCTTATTATAAATATTGCTGTGACAATAACCTCTGTATCACAAGACTGTTTGCCTGGAACATATACTTCTCTGTAGCCGGTGTTATAAATAATACCCGGATTTTTAGGATGAGGTAAGGTGCAAATTCCATGGCTGCTATTTCCATAGGATTCCAAGACAGTGTTTCTTGCAGTTTCTCTCCACAGAGAACAAGACCCACTTTTTAAATATTCTTGAAATTGGGATTGCGTGCCAGCACAACCTCCAACTTCTTGGCTATGGATGCCCCAACTGGTCCAGGAGCCACTTTGTTCCTCACTTCCTGCATGACCTGAAGTGCTTCTGTCATTGAGAGAGTTTCGTCATCCAGCTTCTTGATTGCATATTCTAGGTAGGAAAAGTTAGCCTTTATGTAGCTCAGCTCTTGTACAACTGAGTGTAATGCTCTCTTTGCACCTACAATAGCTATAGATTCATGTTCATCTAGTGCATCAATGACCTCCATAATGCTAGTTTTCTGCATAATACATTGAGGATGAGAGCCAGGTCCTCCACCGTGTCACTACAAGTTGTGGAGGGAGAAGTATGGAAGCTTCTCCCTGTATGTAACGATTCGACTCTGTGCTTTCAGAATGATCTTCTTCACTAAAGGAATGATATTGTTGACAACAGAATGCTGCTCCTGAATTGCTTCAGCTACCCGGTGAGCCCATGCGCTAGACAGGTAACATGGAGCATGTGAAGGTGGAAAGCCTTCAAACACACACTCACTTTCAGCATATTAGCTGCACTATCTGTCACAAACAAGCATAACTTTTCCTCTTTCTCTGCATCTGGCCAAGGGACCTGTAAAGCATCTCTCACTGCAATGGACACATGGAGTGGTTCGTTTGCCGAAGCTCCCTGCATAAGATAACATGGGGTATAGTCGGTTCCTCACAATTGAGCTTCCCCACAACGATGGTGGCAATGTATCTGCCACAGACATCCACAATTTCTTCACTTAACGAGATGAAGTGGTCAGCAATCTCTGCCCATATCTCTTCAATGGCCTTTTTATACAGATGGAGTAAATCATTTTTTCTGAAAGTGGACTCATCTTGTAGTTTTCTGTTGCAAAACGTTTTTTTTTTTAAATATTTTTTTTTTAAATATAATAATGTTAAAAGCACTTTATTGAGATCCAAGCTTCAGGATACAGGAAACATATCATGTTTGTTATTATTCTAATCCCCTATTTATCCTCAGACCTCCGTTTCTATCGACTAAGAGATCGCACCTTGCGTATGCGAGTTATGGATGATAGGGAATAAATTATCAGAATGGTATTGTGTGTGTAATGTAAATAGACCAGTTTAAACCAGATTTTTGGCAGGAAGATACAATGCAGCTGTTGGAGAGCTGACCTCCACCCTTGGAGGGCATCGTTTGAACTGACCAATGACCTGCCTTTCACTGGAAATCGCAGCGGACAATGTTTATTGGTAAGCAATGAAATAACTTTAATAATTTGGGGGCTCTGAGTGGTGAGATCACACTACCGGAATATTTCAGTTCCTCTACAAAGGGTAGAGGACACGTCATATACGGGTAGGAACGCAATGTGTTCAAGGCCTGTTTATCATTCTGTGTTGTGAAACTGAATGTCCGTTTTGTGTAATCCAAGGAGCGCTGATTAGAACTTAGGTACAAGCAAGAAAAAATTGTTTCTTTTTATTGTCATTGTGCGATTTAATGTGATTTGTTTTGCATAGCGCATGCATTTCCTGTATTGTTGCCAGGTGTTTAATCAGATATTTTGATATAGTCCTATTGTATTTTATAGTGAAATTAATTGTTAAAACCTCTGAAAAGTAATTACAATCACTTGGGAAAGTGTTTTTCTGCGCAGAAAACAAAGGTGCATGTGTATGTGAATTGTGTGATTGTGAAAGTACTGGTTAAGGCAAAGGTTCTGTTGAGAAAACAGGGTATAAAAATTGACCTTTGGAGACGTTCTGTTGAGAAGACATGATATACAAATTGACATCATGGTATATGTATGTGTTATACGAAAACAGGGTTTTCGTCATAATCCCATTTGTAATTGCATAGTCTTGCAGATAACTAGTACCTGCAGGTCATGAGATCGGACCGCATGTGTGGCATACACACGTGATTGTGAAATTGTGGATGGTGGAGAGGAAATTTGCTAGAAAGGCTGATATTCTTCAATGTTCAGTTCTCCCATTTCTAAAGTACTCTAACAGGTGTGCTGGAAAAGCAGGATATTGCATGGTTGATATTTCTGTTCTCCCAGTTTGTGTATTAGGGGTCCTCACTGTGTAAGCTTATCATCACATGAAGTGTTAAGTTGTGCCCAGTTGAGAAGAAGTGAGTGGACGCAGCTTGTGTAATTCGTCCACGCCACCACAAATCTTACACAGAAGTTTTGCACTGTGAAGTGTTAGAAAATTCCGTTTCCATATGGGTTCTGAACAAATGTGTGAGATGGCTGATATGACCGACGTACAGGTCAAAGTAGGCCCGATAGGGTCTGTGTTTGTGAGTAGAGATTGTAAGGTAAGTATACAGTAAAGTTAAGTATACAGTAAGGTTAAGTATACAGTAAATCCAAGTATACGGTGAAGTTATGTATGTATTGGCATACAGTAAAGGTAAGTGTACAAGGGTATACTGTGATCAGTGGGTCAAGATGACCGATGAATGTTTGATACCCTTTCCCATGGTTTGTAATATTTATCAAGAGGTACCGAGTAAGGTTAGTGATAAAAATATTTGTGAAAACTGAGAATTAAACAATGACTGTTTAAAACTGTAGCAACAGGAAGGGAACACATGGCAAGGTAGCCCGTGCTTACCAGAAGAAAGCGTTGCGAAGCGAGAAGCGAGCACAAGCACGCTCCCATCGTCATATGCGGTTGGAGGGAAAAAGTACAGCCGATACCAAAAATGATAAAAATAAAAATAAAACAAGCAATGTATATCCAATGTTAAGCAATTTTAAAGGTAATATTTCTGAAGAAGATGGTGAACCTACTGTTATTTCAGCCATTGCACATGCTATTAACATGCAAGAAGTACCACACAGACAAGAAAAGGGAGCCGTCCCACCAGCAGGTGCAGCAGCTGAAATGGGTGAGAGTAGTGGAGAAATGAATAGCCAGAGGTCAAGTCATACCTGTAATTCTACAAACAGGTAAATTACCTGTTAATCTGTGTTAAGTGTAACTGTTTAGGTTTAAAGAGGAGTAACTTAAATGTATATATTCTTTTGTGTTTCTGTATGGTGTGTGTGACTGAATTTAGAAAAAACAATCTGAAGAAACTTTTGTTTTTATTCATAAAGTGCAGCCAGGGAAAATAAGTGGATAAAAGAAATTTGTGGTGTCCATGCAATGGCTTAGATTCAGGAAAGAAGGAAAAAAGTCACATGTATGTGCTATCCAGTAGGTGAGAGATATCCATTGTGTCAAGACAAATGGACTTAGTTAATTGACCCTTACTGCAATGAGGCTATATAGCCTTAGAACAATAGAAAGATTGTAGATAATGTTGCTAGGGAATTTTCCTGCATAGAAACAATGGTCACCAAGGAATGAAAGCAGACTGAGTTTTCTTTTGTTTTTTGTTGTCTTGTGTTTATTTTCCTGTTGCTGGTGGATGATAAGAATTGAAAGTAAAGAAATGAACATGTTTGTTTTTCTTTGTTATTTGATACTAACTTTGTATTGTTCTTCACTGTTGTAGATAAGGACAGCCAAATAAATATATATAGTATTTATGTGGATTGCAGAAGTACAAAGTTTTCCCTTAAAAGACAATGGGTCATTGTAACACTCTTTCTTCTAACTGCAGTGGGCTATGATACTTTATTTGGTTGAGATTTATTATTTAAAATGAAGTGTGTATATACTCTGCTTCTAATGTTGTTTTATGTATTCCAGAAAGACACACATGGGAGATACAGAGATGCATCACAAAGGGTTAATATTGCACTTCTCTATTATAGCCACAAGTCCATTGCAATTTTTTATAGTTATTGTAATCATAGATACCAAGTTCCATAGGAGCTAACTGGATTGAATGGGTGATGTAACTCCCTGTTAAAGTTAATAAGAATGGGGGAGGGGTCATAGATTAGTTAATAGCTATGGGATTAGTGAAATAGTAGAGCCATTTTCCCATAGTGTCCCATCCAGCTATCATTTTGCTGTAAATCTCCTCTGCTTTTCGATTGTTCTGCAAGTCACTTCAGTATTATTCTTCTTCTTTGCTGTTTTATTTTGCATTCTTACATTTCTAATTGTCAGTATCTCATTCTTTTCTTATAAAGAGATACAAAATATATAGACAGACTCTGTTCCAAAGGTCCAATACTTGAGTTATCGTCTCACCCACGGGACTAAGACGTTTTTGACAATGGACAGAATTAGGGGTACACACACTACACTGACATAGTCATGAAGGTAGCTAAAGGTTTTGTTTTTAAGTTTATAGAAGCTGCTGATTTTAAGCAGGAGTTTTGGTCTAGAAATATGATTTGTTTTATAGATTGCATGTGGTATCTGCCCTCTTAAGTTCTGTCTAAACTATATATGTCCCCTGAACAAAGTGTACAAAGTGTGCCTCTAGATCAGTGGTCAGGGAACAGGGGTAAATTACCCCAAATGGGGTAAAAATGAAATTCCTGGGGGTAATGCTGCCCATTCACATGCTGTCAGTTGGATTGTAGATCCCTTTAACTGTGAAATTGCTGTTGTACCAGAGGCACTTCTTGAGCTTCGATGCAATAATGAAGCATGTATTGTATTTGAAAACAAAGCAGATCTGTCATATTTTTGGATGTCAAGAGCTGCAAAGGCATCAACATTGCACATGAGGAGGCAGTCAAAAAGTTGCTGCCTTTTGCAACAACCTACCTTTGTGAACAAGGATTTTCCACTCTAACGAACATAAAAACAAAGCAGAGAAATCGATTGGATGCTGATGACTGTATCCAAATTGCTCTGACATCAAAATGCCCCAATATTGATGCTCTCGTATCAAAAATGAAGCAACATAATTTCTCCAAGTTTTGAAGTTGAAGCTTTCAAAGAAATTTTGAATAGATTCAATAACATTTTTAATTCCAATAATTAATAATATATGATATCCTTCCTTTCAAATCAAGGGGGTAACGTCGGCGTATCTACATATATTTGGGGATAAAAGGTAAAAAAAGTTTCCTGACCCCTGCTCTAGATGCCCAAAGGGTGGAAGGAAGAAGACAGGAGACTAGTTGAAGGTGAATTAGGCAGACATACCGATATGCTTGACTGTGTGGAACATGTTATTAAGATTTTTTCCACAAGACTTGAAATAAGTAAAAACCTTTAGAAAATGTAAAATGTTCATGTTTTATGTTTTCATAGTCAGACATGTACTGGATATTGTTATAATTGACGAAGGTGCTAGAAAAATTGATCCCTTTGCCCTCCTCACTTAGCCAAGTAGCTGAACTTGTGGGATTGAGAATGGCATGTTAGTTGGCAGAGGGTAAATCAATTGATATACATTGGTTGTCAGTATTTTCCTAGGATAGGGGGCGACGTTGAGGCGACTGAGTAACTTTTATGACAATAACAGTACATGAGTAGAACACTCACATTACATGAATGACTTGTGACAGTGACACAGTTACCAACTGAAGTAGCTGTTATTTAAGTTAAAACTTACACACATGACTGTACATGACTTTAATAACAGGGCAGACATAGCTGTCAAGTGGACAGCAGGTTTAAACATGACAACCAACAAATCAATGTTTTGTTTTTTATGTTTTTTGCTTTTTTAACATTGTAAACACACATGAATTAGCTAATATATGAGATTTGTGTTGCCTGAAGAATAGAGCGTTCTGGAAGATGAAGGGAGGTGGTCAGGAGTCCTCTGGACCCTGGATATGTGCAAGCTGGTAAGAGCATATTGGTTGGCACCAGACTTTGCTTCTCAAGCTGGTAGGAAGGCAATGTCCTGTCTTACTTGAGTGAGGAAAAATGTTGGGTAGACAATACCAATAGTGCCATCCCATACCCTTCCTACAGATGGACTTTCACCAGGTAAAACAAATCAACTTCATCCAATTGCCACCTTGCAGGATTCTCAAGTATGTACGGGTATACTGATGAAATATATCTGGGTAAAGGTTTATTGAAATGTTTCTAATATTGCTGTGTCATATTCAAGAATTTTGTTAGTAGATATGGTAGCCCTAGAAGGTGATAGGCATATTAATTCTAACTGGTAATGGCTTTTAGATAATGGGTATAATGTATGAGCAGTGATAGTAAGTTACATACTTTTGATCAGCCACAAACCAGTGGGAAAATAGAGTAGTACAAATAACAGAAAAATCGGGAAGCACTGATAAAAAATAGCCAATTTAATACTGAAATATTTAAAAATATTGGTATCATAAAAATCTATAATGAACACAGATAATACAAATATATGACTATTTATCAGCCTAATAACCCACAACTCAAGCAATCCAGATTGCACTATTCAATCAAGGCTCATCAGCGTCCAGATCAATACATGGTGGCTAGTATGTTGAATCTTTGTAAAAAAAAAATGATATATAAACAGGATTGTGGATGGTTAATTATGCACATAACAATATTAATTTCCTTGAATAGATTCCTGTCATCATGAATATAAGACAAAAAAGTATATATAGATCCACAAAATCACGTCCAAATGAGGACCTTCACGTTTACATACAGTGGAAAATTAGGACACCATGTATATCCAATGATAAAAAAAACGATTAGTCCAGTGTATATGTCAAAAAGGTTCTCTCATGTAATAACCAGCCTCTAGCAAATCAATCGTTAGGATGTAATGAATGTCCAATGTATATAATTATACATTGTACCCATTCCATCCACTGCAGAGGAGTCAACACCTGGAGAAGGTTCCAATTACACTCGTGAATCTGTTCCGGGAGACCCAAGATCACAGTTAACAACACCTGAGCGAAGGACTTTGCAAAGACTGTTATCCAGCATGGAGCAGAAGTTTTTCCTTTTTTTCCCTGTCCAGTGTTTCTCTCATCTCATTCTCTTTTCAGGACAGCCAATTCTTTCAATTGTGAACAGGTGATGGAGGCAGTTCAGGTAGTGGTATTGAGGAGTTGGGAATGAAGGAGAAGTTGTTAGCACAATCGGTCCAGCCAATTACACTATTTAATTCAGGGGTAAAAGGAAAATTTGTTAACCTTGGAGCTCGAAAACAGTGTGAGGGGCTATCGTCTGAGGAGTATTGTGTCCGCAAGTACTTTGACCCCATAGTTGAAGAGAGGTGCATCTAGCGATACCAGTCCCATAATAATTCGGACTCGAGCAGGCATCCATGAGAATGATTATCATTCTTGGGTGAGTAAGGTTTTAGACCAAACTGAGTGCTGGATGTGCTCTCATGTGCCTCAGAGACTATATCAAGTAGCACTAGTTCTTTTTCCACTAAATATTTCTGAGGTGCCCGAATTATGGACTGGGAGGCCAGTAGGGGAAAGGTAATACAGCTAGGACCCTTAGTTTGAAGTCTCCCAATATGTGGCAGGCCGATCACAGTTTCACATACAAAGAAACTTGAGTATTGGGAGACTGGGAAGAACGAACAGACAATAGCCCGCCCCACAAGTGTTGAAGAAAAACCTGTTGATATTATTAGAGTGTATTTTACAAACACAGGTTGAAGGAAATCATAAATTACATTGGTCACAGACATAGGATGATGTTATTGGTGAAATTGTATTATTTAAAAGTCATCTAAGCTAAAAGAATTGCTTCGGACAGATGACCATGCAGATGTCAGATGACCAGCAGCATGTACCCAAGTACGTCACATTTTTCAGAGGCAGGTTACTCTGTGTATCACCGGCTTCATTAAGAGGCATACATCTGACAATCTATTACAAAAACGAAGGGATGTCATTGCAACATGGCTTATCCCGCTTTAACTTTCCTCAGGATATGTCAATTCTGATAACGCCACCAATATTGTGAGAGCATTACAGCTGGGTGAATTCCATCACATTCCCTGTTTTGCTCACACAATAAACTTGATGGTGCAGAGCTTTTTAAAAAATGACAGGGATGTGCAGGAGATGCTGTCTGTGGCTCGTAAAATATCTGGACATTTCCGGCATTCGGCAACAGCATGTAGAAGATTGCAACAGCTATAAGAGCAATTTAATTTGCCCTTCCACCAACTGAAGCAAGAGGTGGTGACCAGGTGGAATTCCACGGTGTGTATGCTTCTGCGGATGAAGGAACAGCAAATAGCCATCCACGCTTACTCCACAAGCCATGACATTGGGAAAGGAGGGGGGATGTATTTTACTCAAGCACAGTGGAGAATACTTACCTTGTTGTGTAAGGTGCTGAAACCATTCGAAGTAGTCACCTATGAAGTGAGTTCAGACACTGCTAGCTTGAGTCAAGTGATTCCCTTAATTAGACTTTTGGAAAAGCAGCTTCGCCAGGATCCAAGCGTTATCAAAATCTTGAAATCAGATCACTACATTTTGGCAACTGTGCTTGATCCAACTGACCCAGATCTGAAGAGATGCAAGGAGCTCCTGGTGTGCAACATGACAGCTGAAGTGTTACATGACAGGACGGCGTCACCTCCTTCAGTTTCTCACTCAATTGCTGCTAGGAAAAAACTTAGCTTTCCCAAGAGACATAGGGATGATGCAGATGACTCAGCACAACATTTTGATATCTGGGGGTAAATGTATCAAGCTGCGAGTTTGCAACTCCAGCGATTTTCTCAGGAGAGTTGAAACTAGCCGATGTATGAAGCTGAGTTTTCATACAAAATCGCCAGAGTTCTGCTTCTGTCAAAATCGCTACTTGCAAAATCGCCAGAGATCAAACTCACCACTGTTTGCCACTGCAGCTATACAAGTCTACAATGTATCAAGCTGCGAGTTAGCAAACTCAGGAGAGTTTGCTTCTAAACACACCAGATACAACACGCTGCTTGATAGCAGCGTGTTGTATCAACACATCACTGTTACACTGCCCTGGCAGTGTTAAAATGTTAAAGAACAGATAAAAGTTTTTTTTAAAAAAAGCGTGGGGTCCCCCCGCTATTTATGCTTAACCCTAGTGCTGCCTGACTAGTGCTGGTCCCGTGAAAATCGGGGAAAAATTTTGCGTGGGGTTCCCCCGATTTTCTCTTTACCAGCACTAGGCAAACCAGCGAGGTTTTGGCGGCACTATAGCAGGGGGACGCGTGGCAGGGGTCCCCCTGCCATAATGGCTAACCAACCCTAGACTGTTCAGCGCTGGGCTGGATTCCCTAGGGAGTGGGGTCCGCTGAAAAAAATGAGCGGGCCCCCCCCCCCTAGAAAGAACCAGCCCAGTGCTGATAGCACTAGGGCTCTTCCTACTACCCCTGGGCTGTGGGTAGTAGGGTAATACGACGGTAAATAGTAGAAAAAAACAAACTGACACCAATTTTGTTTGTGGAACTACAAGTCCCAGCCAGCCAGGTTGGCAAAAACAGTGTGGCCATGCTGGTGCTTGTATAACTACAAGCACCAGCATACCCACGGCAGCCAGGGCATGTTGGCACTTGGAGAACCACAAGTGCCAACATGCCCTGACATCCCTGGCTTGCTGGGCCCTGTAGTTCCACAAAGAAAAAAGTTTACAAAGCCACAACACCCTCATACAAACCACACATATTTATTTAAAATAATAAAACCCACAGTAAAGACACTAGCCACCCTTTTGTTAACCACCACTATTTATTAAAAATAAAAAAAAACAAATACTTACCAATGATGCTTTCTTTCTTGATGGCTTGGTCCTGTCCTTAAGTATTTGTAAATCCATCTTGCCGGCTTGCCCCAGTCCCAGCCATTTATACCTCCATAAGGGAATCTTTTCCAACAGGAACTCTTCGCCCAGAAGGGGCACATATTTGTAACATCCCGACTCTTTAGGCTTGATTGAAGTTTCCAAAAAAAATAAACTTGAGGCGCCGCAAACACCTCCTACCTAGTAGTAGGTCTTAGCCGCAATGCTCTCACGCCATTTGTGTAAGAGCTAACTACTGTATTATGGTATTTTCCCACGCTAGTGGGGAAATCACATATTACAGTATCTAGCGCTTACGCAAGTAACGTAGCGCATTGCGCATGCTTGTCACCATCTATTAGCTGTAGAATTACCACAGTTATCCAAGGAAAGAGTGGAGTGATCAAATGAACCATAACTGATTTCATACAATTCCATCTTGCACCACTTTTCTTTACTGACACTGCTGTGTGGCAATGTTTCCTAGATGTGCTAGGAACTGCCGTGTGTTTGAGTCATAACTCTGTCGCTTAGCATCCAGCCAGGTCACTGAAAGTGTCTGAAAATAATATTGTGACCTGTGAGATGGTCCAGATTGGCTGCAAATGACTTGAAATTAGTGTTATCGAGGTTAATAATAATAATGTAGGGGGAAAAAAAGCAAAATTATGTGATTTTAGCAAAAAAAATATTGATTTTAAAAAAAAAAAAATAGGGATCCAAAACCAAAACCAAAATACGCAAGGGCGGCTTTGCCAAAACCAAAACACGAAGTTAATCCAGATCCAAAGCCAAAACCAGAACACGGGGGTCAGTGAACATCTCTAGTACCAACAGGTATATTGGTGGCAGTGAGAGCTTCACATAGACGCAGGTTAAACATGTATTTGGGTTCTGTACCCAACTTAAGAAGCACTGCTTCGGTTTAGATGCATTTCTATCAGCATTTGCCAAATGAGTTGTTGACTGCTGATGTTGCAGCATCAGGGACCTTTTTTACAGTCACCTATGAAGGAAACAGAATTAAACATTTTAAAAAATCACCACTGGGAAATAATATTATATTATGGGGTTTGTCATTCAAGAGTCTGGAGGGAATACTTTAAGTTATATGTCGACCGACATTTACAACAAGCAGAGTAAGAAAAATTATGAAAAAGACTCCCGGATTCCGGGTAGGTCTCCCGGAATCCCAGGAGAGCTGGCGATTCTCCCGCATCTGCCCACTGCACTAAATTAGAGCTGGCATGAACGTGCGGAGGGGGCGGGGCTTCGCATATCGCGTCATTTTTGCCCGTCCCCAGTGATGTAATGCTTGTTTGGGGTCTTTTAACCACTGTAAAAAAAAACAAACCATACATTACGTCACTGGGGCGGGGCCAAAAAGATGTGATTTGTGAAGCCCCGTCCCCTCCGCCCATAAACCCCTCGTGCCCTCCAGGATCTCCCGGACCTGGCTAACATAAGGTTGGCAAGCATGATTGACAATATATACATTTTAAATCTCTTTAAATTTTTTGTCAGTTTCAATCCACTATTGCAGTAGAGCACGTTTTGAAGAATTACATTTAGGCATTAGCCCTTCTATACCATAGTTGCCAACTCCCGGAAACTTGTTTCCGGGAGAGGGGGCGCGACGTAATTTGCGTTGCGGGGGCGGGGCCAAAATGACGCGATTGGCCTCGTCCCGCCCCCTCCCGCCCTCCAAAATGGCGTGATTCACCGAGAGTCACGTCAAATGACCCGATTCTCTGTGAAATCCAGGATGCGGGAGAAATGTCGGGTTGTTTAAGTACTGGAACAGAAACTAAAACTTACTTGAGAGACTTGAAGGCAGAGACAGCATCAGGAGGTCATGAGTTACATAAGGCTTCCTTTCAAGCCAGGGCCATTATAGGAGCGATAAGGGAAAAGAATCCTCTGATGAACTGGTGGTAATAGTTTGCAGATCCAATGAACCGCTGGATAGACTTAAGACCACATGGTTGTGACCAGTGACGGATGGATTTCACTTTTTCATTCTTGGAACACAGCAGGGGCGTTACAGAGCCCGAAGAGCATCACTATGTACTCATAGTGTCCATCACGAGTATTAAAGGCGGTCTTGCACTCATCGCCTTTACGAATATGCACCAAGTTGTAGGCTCCTCTGAGATCCAATTTGGTAAAAATTCGAGCTCCACGGATGCGATCAAAGAACTCCGGGATGAGAGGAAGAGGGTAACGGTTTTTAACCGTTATAGCTTTCAGGCGGTGGTAGTCAATGCATGGTCTTAAGGAGCCATGCTTCTTTTTAAAGAAGAAGAAACCAGCCCCAGCAGGGGAAGAAGATTTTCAAATAAAGCCCCGCTGAAGGTTCTCTGAGATGTACTGGGACATAGCTTGTGTCTCTGATAGGGACAGGGGATAGACACTGCCCTTGCGGATAGTTTTACCAGGAACTAGTTCAATAGGACAGTCCCAAGTTCGATGTGGAGGAAGTTTGTCGGAAACAGATTTACTGAACACAACAAGAAAATCCAGTAATGGTTCAAGAAGACCCATTTGAGAGGAGAGAGAGAGACAGGATAATTGAGCCACAGGACGAGGAATCTTGGAGAGACAATGTTGAAAGCAGGAGGTACATCAAGAAATGACCTGAGCCCGATGCCAATCAAATTGAGGAGAATGCGTCCTTAGCCATGGTAGCCCTGATGGAATTCACGAATTGCAGAATAATCAGGAACTTGATCCACTCATAGTGAAGAGCTCCTACCTACAACTGGACCTGACTAGTGATACAAGAGATGGAACCATTGTAGACGCGATTGCCAGCCACTGCAGTTAGTACCAGGAGTTGCGGCAAAGAATGGAACGATAAATGGAGTTTAGAAACAAGAGTGGCAAATATGAAGTTCCCTGTGGATCCAGAATCCACAAAGGTGGAACATGCAAAGGGACCATCCGAAGAGTAGATGATGACTGGCATCAGAAAGTTGGCATTCTTATAAGAGCTGTGGGTGTGGGAACGGGATCCTAGATCCTGGATCCCCCTTTCTTTGCCTAGGAGATGGCGTTTCCCGGCCTCTTGGTGTAAGCAGACAGCAGGTGACCAACCTCTCTACAGTAAAGACAAAGGTGATTCTTTATGCAGTGCTCACGTTTATCCCAGGAAAGACGGAAGCGTCAAATCTGCATAGGTTCCTCAACTAAAGGTGCTGAAGACTGAAAGCAGGGAGCCAGGCGGGAGCAAAAACGTTGAGCTTGGTCCTTCTCCAGAGAGCGTTCCCGATAGTGAATGTCCACCTTGATGCAAAGGAAGATGAGGTCATCCAGGTTGGGTGGTAGGTCTTGAGAGGCCAAATCATCCTTAATCTGATCAGATAATCCTTGCCAAAAGGTAGCTACAAGGGCCTCATTGTTCCATTTTAGCTCGGATGCTAATGTCAGGAATTGAACAGCATATCGATCAGCCGACAGAGGACCCTGACAAAGAGCAAGAAGACTGGATGCAGCAGAGGAAACTCGACCAGGCTCATCAAAGACCCAACGAAAATTCTCGATTAAGACAGAGGAATGGCATAGAGAGGCATCATCCTGTTCCCAGAGTGGGGAAACCCATGCTAGCGCTTGACCGATTAAGAGGGAAATTATGTAGGCCACCTTGGCTCTTTCTGAAGGAAAATTCTCTGGAGCTAGATCGAATTGGATAGAGCATTGATTCAGAAAGCCCCTGCATCCCTTAGGGTTGCCATCATATTTCTCAGGATTGGGGATGGGCAAATTCCTTGCGGAAGTAGTACTGACATTGGCGGAAGGTGCAGCAGTAGGAGCTGGTTGCGGTGGATTGTAGTATCCCTGAAGGGAGTTTAAACGAGAAACTACCATCTGTCACGGCCAGAGTATACTGTCAGACTTCAAAAAGTGCCGCTGTCAGACTCTGGGATGTATCAGAACCACCAACTGAGATTAGCGCCACTGAACAAGGAGGTGTGGAGTCTAATGTATCTCTTGTTCACCCGGGACCCCCGCAAGGAGGTTTGGACTTGGCTGCAAGGGATACGCAGGTCACAGTCCTCCAAGACAGCCACCAGTGTGGTGGCAGAGAGCAGTCAGACGATCCAGGTCAAGACAACCAGAAGGCAGTACCGAAGGAGGGTCCAAAGAGAGGTCAGACAAGCCGAGGTCACCACAAATTATTATTAATGTTATTATTATCGTAGATTTGTAAGGCACCACAGAGCTCTGCAGCGCCGTACAGTAAGGAAGACAAGGACATACATAAAACAGTACATACGTAAAACAAGAACAAACAAGGCAGACAAAATGAAAGGAGACATGAAAACAAAGGGTATGAAGGACCCTGCTCATTAGACAGCTTACATTCTATGGGGAAGAGGGCACTGCAGAAACCAGAGCAGCGAGTGTGGCTCAGAGTGGAGATTGGGATAGTTGTGAGGGTGCATTAGTGTGAATAGTGTTATCAAGGATAAGGTCACCTCTAAAAAAGAGATCGGTTTTCAAATAAGCATCTAAAGATTTGAAGGCTGTGGGAAAGTCTGATTGAGCATGGTAGCGAATTTCATAAGTGGGGAGCAGCCCGGGAGAAGTCTTGTAGGCGGGAGTGAGAGGTGGTTATCAGAGACGAGACAAGGCGCAGATCAGAGGTAGATCTAAGAGGGCGGGAGGGAGAGTATTTTAATATGAGATTTGAGATGTATGTAGGGGTGTTGTTGTTGAGGACTTCGTAGATAAGGGCAGGGCCGGATTAACCAAAGGGCTTTATGGGCTACAGCCCATGGGCCTTGGGCAGCTGGGGGGCCCTAGAGATTTTAAAATGTTTTTTTTTTTTGTTTTTTTTTAAAAACGTTGGCTTTCATCGGGTTGGGGGCCAGGGGCGGATTAGCCATCCATACACTGCCTCATGTGTTTTCAGTACTTTTTTTTTATTGTTTGTTTTCCGGCGGTGCGGGGGATGGTGGTGGGTAATAGGCGAATCTTTCGTATTTAGTTTGACCTGAAGGGGCGGATCCGGCAGTGACGCTGTCTGGGCAGCGAATAAGGAGGCTGCCTGTCACAGAGAGGGGACTGCAGAGGCTATCGCGTGACTTCCTTAGCTACGCGCCCAGACGGATGCCTCCTGCTTCATGAAGCTGAGCAGCGCCAGCACAGGTAAGTAGTTAGCAAACGAATTAAAAAAGTGCGTGATAGTGACAGTGAGGGTGTGTGTTGATGTTCCCTGGCTTTTTAAAATGTTATGTTATGATATTTAATGGTCACTTTCTATATAGTGAAATAGGAAATCCATGCATAAAATAACACAAGCAAAGAAGCTTGGTCGGATTAGATAGATTGCAGGGTATACTGATTTTATTGTTGCCCATGAACTATTTTGGTTAAACAGCTCAGACATTTTTGGACCACTGATGGTAAAGAGTAAATAGACTGGTGTGACAGCCATTTGGAGAAGTGACAACCACCACAAGGAGGGAAAAGTCAGAGGAAAACCACAAGGATATATATATATATGTATGTATATGTATGTGTGTATATATATATATATATATATATATATATATATATATATATATTATATATTTATATTGCACTTGACCTGTTATCCAGAAATACAAGTGAGCTTTGTGAATATATTCTCTTCCGCAGGCCTTAGTGCCATGAAACACACTGGGATTGTACTTGGTTAGGGTTAGGCAGATTCATTTGAAGTTGGGGTTCATTCACTTGCAGTTTAGTGGTTCCATGGGGGAGCTTTGAGTAGGTAAGAGCATAGGGTTAGGCTAAAAGGAGGTAGGAATAGGTTAGAGTTAGGTTTTGATGAGGTAGGAGAAGGTTAGGTTTAAGATGATGTGGTGGAAAAATTAGGGTTAGATTGTGAGAAGGTAGAGATGCCCAATACGATATTACTGGGGGCGGCCCCAATATCGGACTGGGCATAAATTGCTTGACAAAGGGGGGCCTCACAGTATCCCCAGCCCAAGGGCCTACAATGTCTTAATCCGGCCCTAGATAAGGGTGAGTAATTTGAATTTGATTCTGGAGGACACAGAGAGCCAGTGTAGGGATTTGCCATGTGGTGCAGCAGATGTGCAGTGGTGGGAGAGAAAGATCAGTCTTGCAGCAGCATTTAGGATGCATTGAAGTGTGGATATATTGGTGTCAGGAATGCCAGATAGCAGGAGGTTGCAATAGTCAAGACAGGAGATGATGAGAGAATGGATAAGAGTTTTGGTAGCATGTAGAGTAAGAAAAGGGCGTATTCTTGCAATGTTTTTAAGGTAGAGTTGATAGGACTGGGAGAGAGTCTGGATGTGAGGAATAAAGCAGAGGGCGGAGTCAAGTGTGACACCAAGGCAGTGAGCTTGGGGGACTGAGGAAATTGTTGTGTTATTGACAGTGAGTGAGATTTGAGGGCAGATGGTGACTATGGCAGAAGGGAAGATAATAAGTTCTATTTTGGACATGTTGAGCTTTAGCTAGCGTTGAGACATCCATGTGGAGATAGCAGAAACATAGTTGGTTACACGAGATAGTATAGAAGGAGAAAGGTCAGGGGAAGAGATATAGATTTGGGTGTCATCAGCGTAGAGGTGGTATTGGAGGCGGAATGAGCGAAATTTATGGTCATATTGTCAAAAGAAATAGAACTGTCAGGCAGGATGCTTCTATTGTTGGTTGAGAATATTATTAATTCTGTTTTGGAAAGATTAAGTTTGAGTTGGCGAGAGGACATCCAAGATGAAATGACAGAAAGACAGTCAGTAACGTGAGACAACACAGATGGTGAGAGATCAGGAGAGGATACATTTGTGCATCATTCGCATAGAGATGATACTGAAATCCAAAGGAGCTTATTAGTTTTCCAAGAGATGTGGTGTAGAAAGAGAATAGCAGAGCACCTAGGACTGAGCCTTGTGAAACTCCAGCTGATAATATTAGTGGAGCAGAGGTTGTTCCAGAGAAATTACCAGTGAAAGAGCGATTAGATAGGTAGGATGAGAACCAGGATAGGCCAGTGTCTTGAAGACCTAGGGATTGTAGCGTCTATATGAGGAGAGAGTGGTCAACAGTGTCGAATGCAGCAGAGAGATTCAGGAGAATTACAGTAATAACCTTTAGTTTTAGCTGTGATGAGATCATCCCCTCTACTATAATGACCCGTTTAATTCAAGCACTCTTTACTGTCCCATTAATAATTTACCCTTTATTTATGCCCACTTTTATTTATGCCCTCTTCTGTAATGCCTTCTGATATTCACCCCACCATTCAATGATGAAACCTTATATAATGTCCTTTTTATTAATTCCTTTATTCATGCCCCTACCAATTTCCCTGTTTAATCATGCTACCTTATAGTCATGCTCCTTTCATCCATGTATCCTTCTATAATGCCCCCTTTATTCATGCCCTCATTCTACAATGCCCCTTTAATTCATACCCCCTCATCAACCCTCCCCCTTATATATACAAACCGATAAGCCCCATCTGAGCAGAGTGCTACTTAAATAATCAGTTATGTGCATGTGTAGAGGTTGTTATGTATGCTGGTTTGCAAACTGCATAACAATCTGTTCTTTAATAAGTCTACCCCTGAGAGTCTGTGAGTGTGACTGGCAAACATATTTGTATGCTCTCCAGAGAGATTTTGCCATAAGGATTTATAGAAGGACAGTTAAGAAAAATGATGTATCATGTATGCTTAAAATATATTCTTCTTGCTATTTGAAGAAAATAAATGTCTATGTTGTATTGCACTGTAACTTAATGTGTTAAATAAGGCTCTGCCATTACATAACAACCTCTGCACATGCACATAACTAATTATTGAAGTAGTACTCTGTTCAGAAGGGGCTTATCGGTTTGTATATGTCTAGGTCCCATAGTTCCAGAGTAACTCATTCGTCCAGCACAAATAATTAATCATCACGGATATAAAGTAATGATGCTGTGGCACTTACAGGAAAAATGAAAGCTTCAACTGTATTTTTTTAATAACCAGGGAGCCACTGAATTACTATAATAATGGTGGTACCCTATCGTAGATTGGGCAGTTGAAGCTGCTAACTGTGGGACTTCACTGTGTGGTAGCACCCCCCTCCCCCCCTAAAAAGCTGCCCTGAATTTGGTAATTTCCTAATTGCAGACTATAAGGATGCATCGCTCATTTAATTATTAAGAAATTCACCGATTTGACTGCAGAGTGCGTACATTTGTACAGTTGTACACACCCACTCCCCGATCCTGATTTGGGAAATGACTCCAAACTATCTGCATAATCCTTTGCAGGATTTCAGGACCAGGTGGTAAATAATTTCCCTCAAAAGCCTGAACACTATCAATTTAGAACCATGCCCTTGAGTTAAACTTACATTTTTCTTCTAAAATACTGCTTCTTCTGAGTCGTATTTATGTCTTATATAAGTCATGCATGTACTCATATTTGCTGTATTGATTAGAAGCATGTATAAAATAACTTATTTTGATTGATGTTGTTTGTCTATATGCATATCTTGAAATAAATATATCTAATTAATACTTCTGTTCTTCAAGATAGTAATTGCCATAACAGAGAATAAGGCTGGGTACACACTACAGAATTTTCCACCAACTTTTTATGCCGTTTGATTTTACATCTGATCGATCGTCTGATCGCTCGGTCCATGGGCTGCATACACACTAGCCTGAGCAAATGAGAGTATTTCTGGTGTTGGACATAGATTACAGATATATAAGTTTAATGGTAAACATTTTTTTTTTCCTTGTTTCGTATTTTAAGAAATTAAAGGGAATATAAACTCAAGCGACAACAAGAAATAAATTAAAAACCTTAAGAAAAATTTTGTTGAAATGTGTATGCTGTTTGGAACTGTTCTGCCACAAACCACTAGCACCTTTAAAGTGTAATACTATTTTTTTCACTTGTCATATTCTGCAATAAAAATGTTTGTACTTTTTCCTGCAATAAAACTGTTGCATGAACACTGTGTGGTTTATTCTGGGTATTTTACAAATATTAGTTTATAAAGTTTAATATGACTTTATAAGTTTAATAGTTTATAAAGGTATAAGTTTATAAAGGGTAAATATGAATATGTTCCCAATATAGATGCAAAGGGTAATAACACACATGCTTTACACAAGTGTAATGGTCTGCAACCAGACAGGTGCAATAAACATGTATACAAAACACAAGTCAATGATGTGCAGATACCGCACCACGTGGGACTGGTACAGGCATCACAAATTTACATGCACATGCCCCTCAGGTTAAGGAAGTATCGGAGGATTGTTGTGGACTGGTCGGAAATTTATACACACTACACAACGGAAATACAATGGAACGAAAATATTGAACGGTACGACCAACCAAATGAGGCGACAATCGTCCATTTGCGCAGACTATTTAGACCATCGTGTCACTACACACACTGACCCGACTTTCGAACGAGTGGTCGAATGTCGGCTGGTTGAGCCGATTATTGGACAAAAACCCTGTAGTGTGTACACAGCTTAAGGGAAAACAGTCCTGTAGTTATTGCACTCAGGGCCGCCATCACAAATTGTGGGGCCTAGTACAATGAAGCAGGCAGGCCCCCCCCGCCGATGACCCCCTCCCCATGAACCAGGGCCATCTTTGCGACTGGGCATGATGGGCAGGTGCCTGGGGGCCCAGGAGGAATGGTGGCCCAAGGCAATGAAAAAAAAATCCTGTAGAAAAAAAACCTAAAAAAAACCTTACCTTTTGTGGTCACGATCCAGCTCCCTCCCTGGTCCTCTCTTCCATGAAAGGGGTCAGACTTAGGCGATTGACAGGTAAGTTAAGGGGGGCCCTAATACATATATATATATATATATATATATATATATATATATATATATATATATTATATATAATATATATTTTATGTAAAAAAAAAGTGATTATATGTGTGTGTATATATATATATATATATATACACATGTATGGGCACTGTTTACACACACACACTATATATATATAGTGTGTGTGTGTGTGTGTGTAAACAGTAATTATATATATATATATATATATATATATATATATATATATATATTAGTATTAGGGGAGAGGGAGGGAAAAAAAACACTTCAGACCTTAAATCCCGCAGTGGAACGCATATGCTTTCCACCAACAGGAAGTTCGGCATTTGGAACTTCCTGTTGGTGGATGCGTTTCACTGCGGAAGTTAAGGCTGGCGTCTTCGCTGCTGTCTTCGGTCTGGCTGTCACAGTGACAGCCAGGCTGAAGATAGCGGGCCCCCTGGTAAGAGTGTGCAGCCGGGCCCCCTGGTGAGCCCGGTACAAGGGTACCCCCTGTACCCCCCTGATGGCGGCCCTGATTGCACTTAATGGGGATTTACTGTTTCCCAGAATCCCCCCTCTGGGCTTAAATCCCACTCCTCCTGAATACAATCTAGCTGCAGCGTTCTCTTTGCGCCACTACTACTTTAATCAATTTGATGCCCAAGGATAAAGAGCACATGGGTCAGCATTCTAGAATGCCAATTGTAATGATGCTCTGAAAGGAGATATGTATATTCACATTTCATCTCTGAGCATGGTGGGAGGAGAACGATGTGGAACAGCAGCAAGTGAAGTCCAGCCCAGATCAGGAATAGATCATGATCAAGAGATAAGTTGGGGTCGGTGCATTTAAGACTTACAGGGTAAGTGGCCTGAAATCCTTTAGTGGAGACAATGAGAAAGGCAATGAGAATGGCAATTAGACAGGAAAGGGAGCAAAGAGAATGGCAATGAGGCATTGGAGGGGGCAATGAGGATGGCAATGACAGATCATATGTATACCTCACAAAATATGGGAAGCCAGCTCGGTACAGAAGGTGTGACCACGTCATGATGGGGACGTGCCCATGACTAGCATTTTCAAACGATACCCATTCACTGCTGCTCTACGAACAGAGAATACTTCCCAAGTTTCCCACCGTTCGGATCGGGATGGCCGGACATAATCCTCAAACCGGGACTGTCCTGCCTAAAGATAGTTGGGAGATATGGATATGACAGTCTTTGTCAATGGGATATGAGTCTGGTTGTAATATGGATGAAGGCAGTGGTGGAACTACCATTGGTGTGGCAGGTCCAGTGCACTGGGGCCCATGCAGATAATGTGACCCGCTGCATGGCAGATGCAGAGGGTCCGGGGCACGGTGCCCTACTCCCCGTCTTCCTACACCAGGGCCCAAAGCTTGCTAGTTCTGCCTCTGGATGAAGGTGTTGATGATAGTGTACGGGGAAAGAATGTAATTAGAAGGCAAAGACCATTTAAAGTATGTCACCTGTCATGCTGTCCTACGCTGCAGGGCAGCGCTGTGAGCTACACACAATAAACAGTGGTGTTGCAGTGGTGAGCATTAAAAAAAGAAATGTAGAGGTTTGGATGCAAAATTGGTTATGTATTTTCCATGGGATGGTCATATTCCCTCCACATTTAAGAATTTGTAAATTCCCCTCTAAAAAACCTTTGCCTATTGCATACCTCCCAACCGTCCTGTTTCCAGCCGGGACAGTCCCATTTTTCAGTTTTCGTCCACTGTCCCACCCGACTTACAGTTTGTCCTAATATTGGAGAGAGGTTTCTCTTCAGTGAAGTTGTTGCTAAGCAACGTCCCTGTGACGTCACCAGGCCATGTAGCTACAGCAGTCACATGGTACACTGTGCAGACATGCTGCTGGGACTCGTACTGCTGTGTAACTGGAATCTAAATTGGTGAAGAAAAAATAAGAAGGTATGTGTGTAATGCATGTTTGCAGACGGACTATGTGTGTGAAATATGTGGGCAGAGCGGGCATGTGTGTAAAATTTGTGGACAGAGGGGACATGTGTGTAAAGTATGTGGGCAGAGGGGGGCATGTGTATGTAATGCATGTGGGCAGAGAGCAAATATGTGCATACCTACCAACTCCCCACCCCCTGCTATATCCCCCTTTACCCCATCTAAATATATTCTCTACTCCTAATGTATCCCTTTCTACATACCACTGTAAATGCCTCCCGACTGTCCGATTTTGGCGGGACAAACTGATTTACAGACCACAAAAGGGGTGGGGTGTGATGATTAAGTGTTATTGTTGCTTTCCCTTAATATTCAGGTATGACAATGTATATTGTATGTAACCTTGTAATGTAATCTCAACGTGTGCTTTGCTAAATAACATGAGTCTGAACCTATGCAAGTGTCAATAATCTTTTGAAATTAGCCAGACCCAGGGACAAATAAGCATCTCTGAAGAGTATTTTTGTATGCAGAAGATGTGGACCTGACCAGGCAAGCAGAACGAGCAGAGGTAAGAACTCAGACCCTGTTTACATTCCAGATCTCAGGACATCCCTTACTCACTTCAAAAAAAGCCCTGTGACATTCTGGAAATCAATCTGTTCTGCTTGACAGCTAACCTCCAGAGGTGGGGGTGAGAGCTATGTGGAAAAAGGTTTAAAATCTTCAAGACAATAATTTGTGCAGTTCTAAAGAGACCTACATTATCTAGGGTAAAAGTGTGCCATCCTTCTCCTACTCCTCACCTGCCATATCTTAATTAGTAAGTTAGTGATTCTGGTTTTATTTGCTATTTTATTTCTGAAACTTATTTGTGCAACTTATCTTGTATGTCTTGTTATTAACTGTTTTGTAATCAAGCCTTGGAAACATTTTTCAGATTAAATACATTTAATCTAACGTATTCTCCGTGATTCTTTGTGAACGTACAAAGCCAAGAAAGGCTCATGCTACATGTGTATGTGATTTAAGTGTGAAACATTAATAAGTGGTTTTGGTGAACGCAAGGTCACCATAGTAAATCCTTTGAAGTGGCAGAAAAAGGTGTATTCATTGGTAAGTGACTAAGGTAACTCGACCAGCTGTTCAGATTGCTGTATCTGAGACAGGCTGTGCGTTCGTGACATGGGGTTTAGCAGGAATGTGTCATGTGTGGGCAGAGTTTGGGTCCCATTCAAAGCATGTTTACTAATCTTGATTATAATTTGGGTGGGGCTTATTTTGTCCTTTTGGGATTCTAAATGTTGAGAGATATGCTATTGTACATCAGAATATTTTTATATTGGTATTTATGTGTACACTACATTGCCTACTATCTAAAGATACCACAGTCACACCTTCTTATAGGACAGAACTAATAGAATTATGTTTTACTAAAATGCACCTGCTATGTATAAATTACATAGATTAGTTTTCCTGTAAATCTTTTTAACTTTCGTATTTTATACAGTGTTTATAAGTTACCAGAAATGTATATTCCAATACCAGCTACATAAACAATGCTGAGTCAGACACTGCCTGTGCATTATATTATAATTAAATATGTGCGAGTGTGTGTGTGTGTGACTGAGCAGTTCGGAACCGGAAGTGAGTGTATCTTTGTTGCCGGAAGTGGTCTCGGTATCTCTTTATTTACAACACAGTAAGATGGCAATGCAACCGGGAGCCGGAGGTGCCGGCAGGGGCAGGCGAGTATATAATTTATTTAAAATAAAAATAAGTATATATGTTATTTGTTTCGCTTGTATTTCTACGAAAGCAGCTGCTTCCTGGGATTAACATGACAGAGCAAAATAGCCGGGTCAGGTGTTACACAAATTAACATATCTCAGAGATAACTTCCATGTTATACTGTCCTGTATGCGTGTGCCCATTACTCCTCAAGAATTTAGCCGATTTCGAGAAGCTGCTGTGCATTTCACTTGGCTGTATTCATTCAGTTAGAAAGTGACAATGCATATGTGAGATGTATGACTTCCCGCATAGTTGCGATTTATGCCTAATATCCAGAATCTTACGATTTTTCTTGTATTGGTTTGGTTAAATGTATAGTACACTCCCTTTTTAATTATGTTGGAAATACAGTTCTTTGTATAATGCATGTTGCTGATGTTGGGAGTATTTTAAATGTTTATTTTGTGTTGCCCAACTATCTTCTGATTTTATATTTATAGTATATTAGCCTGTGATCATGTGTATCTTGAGAGCACTGCACATTGTGTATGTCAGTTTACCTGTCCAGTAGCAGAGTACTAGAAGAAGTGCTGTTCTTAGTTTCACACATTTGCTCTCCTTTGTTGGAATGTTGTTTTCATCTTTATGTTAAGCCTACTTTGTATTTCAACATGGTTTAATATATCCTAAATTAACTATAAAGTAAAACATCATTTGAGTATTTCACAATATTTTTTAGCATGCACAAATGAGTAGGAAAGTAAAGGCAAAAAAACAATGATGTATGAAATCATTGTAGGCAAACTACATAGCTGTAAGTAGCTGCTCTGTGGACACCTGATTCTTTTGGCATTATGATACATTTACCATGCTAAAATTGGGTACACAGTTGTAGGAATTGTAAAGGCTTTGATTCTGCTGGTATTCACAGGTATGCCTACAAATAAAAACCCGTTGTGTAAATGAGAGGGAATTAACTGATGGTCCTAAAACTGGTTTAGATTATAAGGTTCTAAAGTGTAAAATTATGTATGAAAGAAAGGTAACTGTTTAAGGACTCATACACATATATTTGTATGGGGGTTTTAAGTGTTATATTTCATCCAAAGAGTAACAAAAGTAGCTTTTTAAAATTAATATATATTTATATAAGTGTCAGAAATGGTACAAATTAATTCTGTTAATCAAGTTAGCAATTTGATGCCAAGTCCTCTAATTTTATATGTATGGCTATCTAATTCTTGATTAACCATTTGGTAATTCACTTGTGGCATTTGCTGATGGAACATGTGATTCGTTGATGCTGTTTACACTGTTTTCCTAACCATAGTTTAAAAATATTTTAAAATAATACTAGGGACACTTTGATTCTGAACATGTCCAATGAAAAAGGTCATTCATAGTATTATACAGGTAGACTTTGGAGTTTACTAATCTTGATTATAATGTAATTTCATTACATTTTATTTAAACCCCTTCAATAAGTATTCATTTATAAAGTTTAAAGACAATAATAGAGACAATTGTGTATGATATAAATAAAAGAAAAGATGCACTGTGCAGTTGGTCCTTATTGTCAGATGTGAAAAGTAAAGATATTTTCACGGACAAATCATTAAATCCTTGGACTGATTCTGCCACCTAAAGAAAATGTTGTCATTTAGATAATACTTGTTTTGCATCATGTCTAGGGCACTAATGGATGTTTAAAAAACAAAAACAAAAGATTATATGCACCTTCTGTTCAATATTTAAAAAAGTGATCTGTGTGCAAATGCAGGGAATTCTGCTCAAGAGTCATAATGATTCTTTACTGTAGCCGCATAATGGCTACTCAACTTTGCAAGGCAATGTCCAGGATTGAGAATAGTGCAGGTTGACTATAGACTCCACTTTTTTACTCCCACAACATACTAGTAGGTTAATTGTCTGCTATTCTTCAGCTGGGTACACACTGAAGAATTGTTCAGACCGACCTGCTATCTCAAACGATTATACCTACGACTGAAGGTCCGATCAGTGTGACGATTCATGCATACACACTGACATGATTTACCTTCAGCTCTGTGCTCTCCATCTGGTCCTTTGTCTGGAGAATGACAGCACAATATTCATTCATTCACTATTGTCACACTGATTAAAACCGCCTTGTTATAGCTATCTACATGTCCTAACGAATTTCGTTAGCTTCTGTGACTCTGAAACGAAATATTCTGTCTCAGAACGAACAAATGAATTATTCCTTCTACAGCACTCTACATTTATTCACTCTGACATTTAGTGCTAATATCGGCTGAAAAGAGCCTGACTCTGTAAACTCTATGGAGATCGTCAGCATGAGTGCATACACACTGCATGATCGTTGGGTGATTGATCTGAAAAAATTGAATGGTACGACCAACCAAATGAGGCGATAATCGTCCATTTGGGCAGACTTTCGACCATCGTGTCACTACACACACTGACCCGACTTTCGAACGAGCGGTTGTATGACGGCTGGTTGAGCTGATTATTGGAGAAAAACCCTGTAGTGTGTACCCAGCTTATGTTAAAAGATTTAGATTGTAATCTCCAGTGGGGCAGGGACTGATGTGAATGAGTTCTCTGTACAGCGCTGCGTAAATAGTGGCTGTATATAAATAAATAGATGATGGAAATGTGTTTTTTTTTTTTCCCCCTTTATTTCCCTCCATGTTTTCCTTTGAGCAGAGAAAGTATACCATTTTTGTATGCTTCCATAGGATGCACTAGGCATTATGAAAAACAAGTACTATCAAAAACATGACATGTTTTCTTTAAAGATGTTGGTTTTACACACACACACACACACACACACACTGCTAAGTGATTTCATGTGCATTAGTTGTTGCTATTTTTCTAAAATGTTTGTTGATTGCAATGACATAACCACAAAGGTGTACTTCTTTGGCAATTGCTATATTGTCATAAATAAATAGTTATTAGAGGTGCTCCTTTGCACCCTGGTTGTGAATGTGTTGTGTTAATGGAGGACTGGTATTTTTGGCTGCATGTGTTTTCCTTACTTTTAAAGTACTACAGTATGTATAATTGATTGACTTGCTTCTCTGTTATCTGTCAAGTTGGATTCTTGTTATTGTAATACTTCTATATTTTTGGTTTCTAGAAAATTTTAATGATAGAAAATACTCATTTCAGTAGCTGTGTACCAAACTGTCCAAGCAAACTTTATTACATAAGCATACTTGACAACATTTTCCATCTCACTATTGTTAACACACCAAAGAATGTTTTGTCCCTCTACCATTTCTGTGTGACAAATGATACTGTTGCAACCTTCTCATTTACAAGGTTTATATAAATAAATGAAATGTAAGTGTTACCTATCAGGGGAACCAGTTGATAAGCCTGCCAGACAATGCATTTACTTTGTATGTCGTCTGAAACAAAAAAGAGCTCTAAAACGCTCTTAAATTTATTTGTGTATGTATGGGGAGATATATTATACATATAATTTTATATTATGAGCAAGAGCGTATGTAGGGTGCTGCACCCTCAAATTACAAAACCATGAGAAAAAAAAACTAACAAGTGAACTGTGAAATCTGGCTTACTTTGTATGTAGCTGTTCTTGTTGACTTGCCTATATTTAAAGCTAATATTATTGTTTTGTTTTTTATCAGGTTTGCGTTTCCTTTACCAACCAGTATTGGATCATCTCAAGGTGTGTACATGATTTGTGATTTAACTAGTTCAGTCATAAAAGGTTATATAAAGGGCTACTGACAATGTCTGACATACAGAAATGAAAAAAAAAAAATATGAAAAAAAGTTGCCTTCACTAGCCTTATCCTGTGAATTAGACCTTTCTGTCGGGCAGTGAAAACACTTTCCACAAGTCATCAACATTTATTTATATAGCGCCAGCAGATTCCGTAGCACTTTACAATTCGGAACAAACACTAATAATGCAATACTTGATAATGCATACAGAGAGGTAAGTGGGCCCTGCTCGCAAGCTTATTATCTATGGGATATTGGTTTAATACACAAGGGTAAGTGCTATATCTGTGTATTTGTCCAGCTAGAATGCAAAGGTTACGCAGTATTTAGTGGGCTGTATGCTCAGTCGCACAACTATGTTGTTCAAAAGGTTGTTGTCTTGTGTTAGCTGCGTAGAGGGTGGTAATAGGGTAACCTAGGGAGATTAAGAGGGTAGTAGAGAAATACTAGATGAGTCTTGTGGTGCGAGGGAGTGAATTCCATAAAGTGGGTGCAGCCCGAAAAAAGTGCTGTAACCAAGAATGAGAGGAAGTGAAGAGAGTGGAAGAGAGACGCAGATCATGTGCAGAATGGAGGTGTCCAGTTGGGAGATATTTTGAGAGAAGTGAGGAGATGTATGTTGGTACAATTTTGTTGATGGCCTTGTATGTTAGTAGAAGAATTTTATAATGGGTTCATTGAAAAACCGGCAACCAATGTAGAAACTAACATTTCCAAGGAAAATCAATCCAGCCGCTGCGTGCAAAAGGAGGATTTTTATACTTACGATAAATCCATTTCTCTGATTCCATCTTGGGGACACTGCTTACCATGGGGTTGTGGAGGAGAGCTTGGGGAGTTGGCACTTAGCTAGTTAACTTTGTTAAATGTATGCTGACTGACCACTCCCCTCTACCAACCCCTGTAGCCTCAGTTTAATTATAAAGTCCCAAGGAAAATAGGCCAATCAACCAAGAAAATACAGCAGAATAGCAGAAGGGAGGGATCGCAGTGTCCCCCGGATGGAATCAGAGAAACGGATGTATCATAAGTATAAAAATCCTCTTTTCTCTATCATCCTATATGGGGGACCCTGCTTACAATGGGGAAGTTCTAAAGTATCCCCCCTAATGGTGGGACCGCTCTGAAAAGACGGCACGTAGAGCACTACGGTCAAAATTGGCGCTCGAAGACGCAAAGACATTAAATTGGTAGAATTTGGTAAAAGTATGCACAGAGGACCAAGTGGCTGCTTTGCCAAGTTGGCCCACTGAGGCCCCATTTTTAGCTGCCCAAGACGCTCCCACCGACAAGGTGGAATGGGCAGTAAGTCTTCCAGGCACAGGCCGGTTAACTCTGCCTAATGGTTGTAATAGTCCATCTTGCTATGGATTGCTTTGAGGCTGGCCAACCTCTTTTATGAAAATCAAAAAGGACAAATAAGGAACCAATGTGACAAATTTGAGAGTTCCTCCCAACATAAATTTGAAGCGCCCTGACCACATTTAATCTCTCCATCAACTCCGAAACACTGGAACCACAATCTCTTGGTTCATGTAAAAAGCCGAAACCACCTTCGGTACAAACGATGGAATGTCCGTAGAACCGCTCTGTCCTCGTGAAAAAACAAATATGGTTCTCGACAAGAAACCGCTCCTAACTGACACTCTGTGGGCCGATGCAACCGCCAAAAGAAATACTACTTTCCACATCAGAAAACTTAAATCCGCTGAATGTAAAGGCTCAAAAGGAGGACCCTTAAGCATATCAAGCACCAGGTTAAGATCCCATGGTGCCGTAGGCGGAGTATAAGGAGGCTGGTTATATAAGACACCTTGCAGAAAACTCTTAATATCTGGCATATCCGCCAATCGGGGATGAAAGAAAACCGAAAGAGCTGACACCTGCACTTTTAAGGAACCCATTGGAAGACCTGCATCCAGGCCATCCTGAAGGAATGCCAGAAAATGGGAAAGACGAAACGACAAAGTATGACAGAGCCGCTTCTCACACCATTTAATATAAGTACGCCAGGCAAGGTGGTAAATATGAGCCGAAACTGGTTTACGAGCTCACAGCAGTATGTTCACGACTTTAGGCAAGAAACCTCTAGATCTCCAAAGGCTGGCTTCAACAACCATGCCGTTAAAGTCAGCCGAGGCAAGTCCTGATATTGGAAAGGGCCTTGGAGAAGGTTGTCTTGCAGTGGTAGACGCAATTCTTGACCTACCGCCATCGAGATTATATCTGTGTACCACACTCGACGCGGCCAGACAGGGGCCACTAGTATTATTGGTAGTCCCCCTTGTCTCACATGTCTGAGAACTCTGTGAATCATGGGTATTGGGGGAAACGGATATCCCAACCGGAAGTCCTATGGCATTGTCATGACGTCGATGGCTACTGCTAGGAGGTCTCTTGCCCTTGCGCAGAATCTTGGTACCTTCCTGTTTTTAAAGAAGAAGCGCCATATTTTCTTTATATTTCAGTCGCCTTCCTGTTGTGCCTGGATGCCATGAGGTCTAGGTCCGGAAGACACCATTTCCGAGTTAGAGACTGGAAGATCTCTGGATGGAGTGACCACTCCCCCGGCATAATTGCATGATGGCTTAGATAATCCACTTCCCAGTTCTGGATACCTGGGATGGACACTGCTGAGACTGTGGTAACATTCTATTCTGCCCAGGCGAGGATCTGTGCTGTCACTGTCATTGCTCCTGCACTCCTGGTTTCCCCTTGTCTGTTGACATAAGCCACTGCCGTGGCATTGTCTGATTGAATCCTGACCGGAAAACCTTGTAGTAAGGTCTGGGCACCCCGAAAAGCTAACAGCATGGCCTTCAATTCCTGAATGTTGATGAACAGGGAGGACTCCTGAATTGACCACAGGCTCTGAAGCCGAACATAAAGTACAACAGCCCCCCCATCCTTTTAAGCTGGCGTCTGTGGTCACTATGATCCAGGACCACAGAGCAAAGGATCTGCCCACTGCCAGATGATCCTGAACCAGCCACCACTGAAGAGACATCCTTGCTTTGGAAGACAAACAGATTTTCTGACGTTCCAACTGCAAGTGGGAGCCTGACCATTTTGTCAAGAGATCCCATTGAAAACGGCGGTTGTGTACACGACCGAAGGGAATCGTCTTGAAGGTTGCCACCATCTTTCCTAAGAGACGCATGCATAAATGAATTGTTGGACTGGGAGTGGCGAAGACCTGCAAAACTACTTTTCGTAACGACTTGGCCTTCCCCTCCGGCAGGAACACCTTTTATTCCTTGGTGTCCATGATGATCCTCAGGAAGGTCATACGCTGGCAGGGGATCGACTGAGATTTAGCTTTATTAACCATCCGTGGTTTTCGAGAAACCTGATGTTTAAAGTCAGGTGTTGTTACAACAACACCCCTGATGCAGCTTTGATGAGGAGATTGTCCAGATGCGGAACTATTTTTACTCCTCTGGAACGAAGACAAGCCTCCGTCGCAGACATTATCTTTGTGAAAACTCTCGGCGAAGTGGAAATGCCGAAGGGGAGAGCTTGAAATTGATAGTGGGTTACCCCAATTGTAAATCTTAGAAGAGATTGATGCCCTTTCCAAATAGGGACATGAAGGTAAGCGTCCTTCATATCTATTGACGCTAAAAATTCATTTTCCTCTAGACCTTAACCATAAAGTCCTTCTTGTCGACACCGCAGAAGCCTGTATAGAAGAGGAAATAGAGGCTGCATTTTGGGCCGCCTCATATAAATACCCAGAAGCTTCCTTTAAATGCTTGGACCAGATCGTCAATACTCTGATTTCTAGAGGATTCCTCCAGGTCTGTGATCTGAGCAGAGTCCGAATCAAAAATGGATTCACCCTCCTCTTCAGAATACCCCTCCGAATCAGAGGGGGATAAATAAGGATTTGTAGACCGAAGCCTCTTATTTCTTGAAAGTCCAGGTTTTGAAGATTCAAGCAACCTTTTTAACCTATCCAGGCCTCTGACCAATGATAAGGACCAAGCTGGTTCTCCAGAGGTAGAGCCTGGATTTGTGACCAGGGATGATGGACCCGCCACCGCTGTTTCCGATGATTAAGCGGTAACAGGCATTCCCCCACTTACTGGAAGGGCTGTTTGCTGTTAATCCAGTGGTTTCTGAACAAAGGCCACTATTAAATTTGTGGACTTGGTAAGAAGCTGAACCAGGGAAGTAACCGACTGCATCAAGGAAGTTGCCCATGCCGATTCCTCTGGTATCGAAATTACAATAGACGGGGCCTTTGTAGTGAGTGACCTCGCTACACAATCAGTACAAAGTGCCCCTGGGTCCTTTTTGTCCAGAGGGCAATCTAACCTTACATGTTGAACAATATTTTGTGAGAGGTGTTTTTCTCTTCTCTGTTTATATTTGCATTGTGTGTGATTTTTCTCTTGTCAAATATGTCAGTCACACAAGATATAGTCTGATTTAAATACAAGTATAGCAACTAGTCTATAACACTAAAAGTTGTAACTTGTAATAAAAATTGGTTAAAGATGGCTAAGTAGAATACTCAAAGACTTTATTACTACTTGCACCTTATAAATTGCCGCCTATCTAATATGAATAGAAAGGTAAACAATAAAAAGAATAATGGTACTTAGCCTTCCAGCTAAGAGGAGTCAGTCAGCAGTGTCCCTTCATTCTGAGGAAGTCTGTTCCCGGGCTTCCTTTGGCGTGCAGATCGGGCTTTGAATAAACCGCCTATCACTCTGTTAAGAAAGGCACTGTTTTGCTCTGTTAGTGCTAACCTGCTCTCTTTCCAACAGAGCAGTGCCGCTGCAGCCACAGAGGAGTGTGTTCTCTATAAATATAACCTACTCCATCGATCCACCTAAAACTATGTCTAAAAAGAAAAACAAAATATAAAAGTAAAACATTACTAGCACCTAAAGATAAGCCAAACTCCTTGGGCACTTAGTTTTGAATTGAGGCTTCATAGGTTGGTAAAGGGGAGAGGTCAGTCAGCATACATGTAACAAAGTTAGCTAGCTAAGTGCCAACTTCCCAAGCTCCCCTCCACAGCCCCGTGGTAAGCATTGTACCCCAGATAGGATGATGGAGAAATATCGATTGTAGGGCTCAAGTCTGATTTTTGGGGAGACCAGTAAGCAGGGAATTACAATAGTCGATGCGGGAGATGAGTGCATGAATTTAGTTTTGGCAGTATCTTGTGTGAGATATGTACGTATTCTGGAAATGTTTTTTAGATGTATGCAGCATGATGTAAATATAGAGTTGATGTGAGGAACAAAGGATAGTTGCGAGTCAAGGATTACACCTAGCCAGCAAGCTTGTGGGGTGTAATTTATGGTCATGCTGTCAATAGAAATAGAACTGCCAGGCAGAATGCTTCTATTGTTGGGTGAGAATATTATTCTGTTTTGGAAAGATTGAGTTTGAGTTGGCAAGAGGACATCCAAGATGAAATGGCAGAAAGACAGTCGGTAACGTGAGACAACACAGACTGTGAGAGATCAGGAGAGGATAGATAAACTTGTGTATCATCCGCATAGAGATGATACTGAAATCCAAAGGAGCTTATTAGTTTTCCAATAGAAGTGCTGTAGATGGAGAATAGCGGAGGACCTTGGACTGAGCCTTTTGGTACTCCAACTGATAAATGAAGCGGAGTGGAGGTTGTTTCAGAGAAATTAACACTGAAAGAGTGATTAGATAGGATGAGAACCAGGATAGGCCATTGTCTCGAAGACCTAGGGATTGTAGCGTCTGTATGAGGAGCGTGGGGTGAACTGTGTCAAAAGCAGCAGAGAGATCCATAAGGATTAGTAGAGTAATCACCTTTAGTTTTAGCTGTGATCAAATCATTGACAACCTTGGTCAGCACAGTCTCTGTGGAGCGTTGAGAGCGAAAGCCAGATTAAAAAGGATCTAATAGGTTGTTTGCAGAAGGGAAACGTGTGAGGCTAGTGTAGGCAATTCTCTCGAAGTTTGGAGAAGCATGAGAGATGGGCCGGTAATTTGAGAGAGAGTTTGGGTCAGAATTTTGTTTTTTTCAGAAAAGGCGTAATCGCTGCATGATTGAATAGTGATGAAACTATACCAGCAGAGAGACAGATTTTAGTTGGAGGTGGAATGAGCATAGGAGACAGGGACTTGCCAATTTGTGAGGGTATGGGATCAAGAGAACAGGGGGTAGAGTAGGAAGATAAGAGAGTAGAAATTTCCTCTTCATTTGTGGGATCAAATGAAGAGATGGTGTCAGAGGATGCTGGGAAGAAATTGAGCTGGTTGGTAGTGTAGGGAGAGGATACCATTTCAAATCGGATCTTATCAATCTTGTCCTTGAAATAGGAAGCAAGATCCTGGGCAGTAATGGTAGTCGGATGGCTTGGAGTGGGAGGATTGAGAAGATTTAAATATGTTAAAAAGTAATTTGAGGTTAGAAGCCTGAGCATAGATGAGAGATTGGAAGTATGCTTGTTTAGCAGTGTGGTAGATGGCAGTATATGCGCTGAAATCATTAGAAGTACAATCTTTACAACGGTGACGCTTTTGTAAATTTTGCGTTACTTTAGTGTGCCGTGGCTGACGACATCTACGCATAGTATGAAGAGTCGCTGGAGCCACTTGATCAGGGCAGTTGCTAGGGTATGGTGAAGATGAGGGCCCCTACTTGCCATCTTCTGTCAAAAAAATAAATAAAAAAATAGAACTAATTTTTCAGCTGCTTTAAATTCCTTTTAAGGCTTATAACTTTCACCACCTATATTCTGATACCTGTATTTATTAAAGGTCATTGTGATATGCACCTTACCTTATCAGACCTCTATATCCAAACAAACTTATACCAATCAGCATTTTGTTGTCCAAGGTCTGGAGGGTAATTTGTGCTATGGACTGCCCAGTGGAGGGTTAAACTATAATGTGCTGTGGCTCCTCCAAAAAGTCTTTGCGTCTCAAGATATTTTTATAGAAGTTTAAATTGTACTCCTTGTTGCCAATAGTGGATCTCTTTTCTAAGCACACTAAATATGCATCATAAATCAATTTGGTTTTGCATCGGTGTAGCTGAATGGTCTGCCTAGTGCTCCTCAAAATGCATGCCTACTTTCCACTCTATGGAGAGTAAGTCTTGAGACAAACTAGAATTGTTTAGTTGTGTGTGTGTGTGTGTGTGTGTGTGTGTAGAAGTAGATAAATCTGAAGGGAGGCAAAACAGGATATACAATAAACAAGGACATACAAGGTAGACAAAATAAATGCAGTTCTGAAAACAAAGCGTATGGAGGACCCTACTCATTATCTTCAATTCTAAGTGGAAGAGGGCACAGCTGAAACGAGGTAGAAAGTGTAGATCGGATTTTGGGACAGTTGCAAGGGTGTAATAGTGTGGATAATATCAGGGATAAGGTAAACTGTACAAAAAAAAAGGTAAAAAGTGATGGGTTTTCAGAGAGAGTCTGAATGCTGTGGGAAAGCCTCATTGGAGGAGAACTCTTGTATGCCAGTGTGAGAGGTGGTTACCAAAAACAAGGCAGGTCAGAAGTAGATCTAAGAAGGCAGGAGGGAGAATATTTAGATACAAGATTTGATATGTAAGAAGGGCTGTTTGTGTTGCGAGCTTTGTAGTTAAGGGGGTGTAAATTGGATTCTGGAGGATGCAGGTAGCCAGAGTAGGTATTTGCAAAGGGGTGCAGTAGATGTGGCGGGCTGAAAGAGGAAGATCAGGATGGATTGAAGTGGGGTGTCTGGAATGCCCGATAGCAAGAGGTTGCAGTAGTCAAAATGGTAGCATGTTTGGTAAGAAAAGGACGAATGCTGTCAATGGTTTTTAAGGTGGAGTCGTCGAAACTGAGTGAGTGTCTGGATGCGAAGAATAAAGCAGAGGGCGAAGTCAAGGGTGGCGCAAAGGCAGCGGGCTTGGGAGACTAAGGAAATTGTGGTGTTATTGACAGTGAGGGAGATTTGAGGGGAGGTGGTGACTCTGGGAGGAGGGGCGATACATTTTCTTTTGGACATGTTTAGCTTTATGTAGCATTGGGACATCCATGTCAAAATAGCAGAAAGGCACTAGGTTACATGAGATAGTATAGAAGAGGATAGGTCAGGGAAAGAGACATTTATTTGGGTATCATTGGCATCAAAGTGTTACTAGAGACCGAATGAGCAAATAAGTTCCAGAAGAGAAGAGGTATATAGTGAAAAAAGTAAAGGGCCAAGTGGCAGATTCTCCGCTTAATATCTATTTTATTAAATCACTTCTGTCACACCACTGCTTGATGATGTGTAGCCACTGTAATTAGTTTGTAACAGTTAGGCATGTAAGGTTTTGTGGAACGTTAGCCTTGTTTCTATAGGTTTGAAGAACAAGAACAGCGTGGCAATGGATTTTATTCCCTATAAACATTGTTCCTTGCTTTCTGTTAGGATTGGGACAGCACAACATGTGGGTCGGGTTTAAACTTAATGAGTTGTAAAGACCTACAGAAGACTAATTTTCATGTTTCTTTGAATTGTTTATATTAATCAGTGGGAATACCCCTAGCTGCTAATCTTTAAGCCACGTAATGTTTTCATCAGAGCATTTCCACTTAAGCAGGAAAAAAAAAGTGCAGAGACGGCAAAACTGATAAAGAAATTATTTTGTACTGTAAAGTAGTAGTCAACCTTCTGAAGACTCGCATGCTTTTAATTAAACACAATCGATCCATATGTACTATTTTGCATAAGACACTTTCTAGTGGAACAGGTCTCCGCCTGCCTACCAGCACTATAACGTTTAATAGAAGTTGGCTCTGTTCACAAATCTAAATCTACAGTTATGGAAGAGTAGCAACATGTTCAGACATACATTTTCTTTTTTGCTCCTAATTAGTGCTGCCTGCTAAATTATAATAACACATATATATTCCTTACTAGAACAAGGTTCAATTATCCCATCAACTAACGTAGCATGATTAGAGAATGAATGTTTACATGCTATCACCAATAAATAGTTTTTGGCGCTTAATATACCTGTCTTTTTGCTCAACAAGATTTGAGCATCTTCCAGATATTTAAACTATAATATAGTTTTAGTATATTGTGTGTCTTATTTCATAGTGTTCTAATTTTTAGACATGTTTATTATTGTTACAGGAATGATACCAATGCAACAACAATCAGCTCAGTTTCCCATGGTACCTGTAATGCAGCAAAATGTACAAAACATGATGGCTGTTGGATACAATCCTCAGATTCCCCAAGCAGCCATGGCCATGCAGGTAACTTTTTTTTTTTTAATTAAAAAATTGACAAATTTTTAAATCCATCACTTGTGTGTTAAATAAAGGAAAAGCTATTCAGACATATGTAATGGGTAATAAACTCTGCATGGGTCTGTCTGCATGGGTTGATGAAGAAAGTAATGGTCCTGCCAAACCATTCTTATTTGTTTTTCCAACATAAGTTGCATGCTGGGTGTAGATATTGCAGTGGATGTGATATGTTGGATTCCATAGTACATGGCAGTGTTTCCCATAACTAGTCCTCGGGTACCCCTAACAGTGCCTGTCTTCCATATCTCTGCTGAAACATGGGTGTATTCATTACTGACTGACACATTTTTGATAGATTCACATATGGTCCTAATTATTTCGCTTGTGGCCCCAAAAGCCTGCACTGTTGGGGGGGGGGTCCCTGAGGACTGGGTTTGGAAAACCCTGGTATATGATAATGCCCCACTTAGCAGATTAGTACATAGAGTGAGAATTCTAGGTCTAGCGGAAAAGGTACATGGGTAGATATCTGGCTTTGATATCTACCCATGGGATGGAAGGCAGAGGGTTGTTATAAGGGGCATGCCTAGATATTTACAGGCAACCTCTTAAAAGGTTCCCCCAAAACCTCCACAGAGGGAGCTGCTCTAGAGTGGCTATACATGTGTCCTCTCCCCCCAAGCTTGTGTTATACTCTGTTTCATTAACAGCCCGTTAGCTTGTATTATGCTCATAGCAACCCCCCCTTGCTTGACTTTCACTATTTGCTGTTTGTCTCTGGCCCTTCTAAGTCTGTGTGCCCAAACTGACAGGAGCTTTAGACCCATCTTATGTAAAGTAAGTTACAATTACTATATTATTAGTGCCAAATTTACAATCTGTGGAACTATCTGTATTCAGCTTGTACCCCCAATAACATCACTCTCTAGGCCTCCGTATGGGCACACTCGCTGCACTGTGGGTAATATAGTGTGCAGTGTGAGTGTTTTAAGATATATATTTATTCACAACTGTGTTTGAAAAAGTGTGATCACAGTGCTTTTATATCTGTATGGGCAGCACGGTGGCTTAGTGGTTAGCACTTCTGCCTTACAGCACTGAGGTCATGAGTCAATTCCTGACAATGGCCTTATCTGTGAGGAGCTTGTATGTTCTCCCTATGTTTGTGTGGGTTTCCTCCGGGTGCTCCGGGTTCCTCCCACACTCCAAATAAAAACATACTTGTAGGTTAATTGGCTGGTAACAAAATTGACCCTAGTCTGTCTGTGTTTTGTCTGTCTCTGCCTCTGTGTGTGTGTGTGTGTGTGTGTGTGTGTGTGTGTGTGTGTGTGTGTGTTAGGGAATTTAGACTGTAAGCCCCAATGGGGCAGGGACTGATGTGAATGAGTTCTCTGTACAGCGCTGCGGAATTAGTAGCGCTTTATAAATAAAATGATGATGTAGAATGATTTCATGCATTTGTTACAGACTGTGAGGAAAGCCAGTTTCACAAGGGGAATAAAAGACAAATAACCACAGCTTTCTCAGGGAGATTGTTGTGGAGGAACATATTCAGACATTGCATATTATTAGTGGCGCGTTGCAGAGATAATGGACTGTACTTTTCATGTTTTTACTAATGACCTTGTAGTTAAGTTGCAGTGATGGCCTCTGGAGATGCCTTCTTTAAGAGTAAGATACTGCAGTAGGCAATCGCTCACTAGGTTTTGATGCTTCCCTCTCCCTTCCTATAGTCTGCAGCCTTGCTTTTTGCATGGCTAGTGGTAAACTGGGGACGAGGGGAAGTTTGTACCAAGTTCCTTCATCCTGAAGAGTGTTCACCTACATGCTTTAGCGGGAAGTGAATATCCTATTTTTTTTTTTTTTCTCCATCAATATTTATTTGTATAGCGCCAGCAGATTCAGTAGCGCTTTACAATTGGGAACAAACGGTAATAAAACAATACTGGGTAATACATACGTAGAGGTAAGAAGGCCCTCCATGTTTACATGTGTGCAAGTATATTGCCTGGTCAAGGCGGAATAACCTATATTTATATATCTCTAAATCAGTAAATATTTTATAGCCATATGACTTCAGTTGAGAACTCCAAATAAGATAACAAAGTATATAATAAGCAAAAATATGTTCCTTTTCATTGTTTATTGAATGTTTACCCAACATTAACTTTTTTTTTTTTTTTTGGAAATGTTTGTGAACCTATAGGGTATTAACCATCAGTTGGACTGGGACTTCAGTTTAATGCTGACCTTTGCTATCATTATGGCATTTTCTCCGTATTCCAAACTCATACATTTAGGTTAATTGGTTTCTCACGAAATCAGCCCTGTGTATGTATCAATATGTGGTTTTTACAAGTCTGATAATCAGCGACTTTGCAGGGCAGATTTAGTAAGAACTGCATAGTTGTTATAGCAGCAATTATGCTCCCTTCAATGCCTACTGCCTGCCAAAGGATCCATTTGCAAGATAGGAAGACAAAGAATGTATGTGGGGGAGGAAGCAGCATTGCTGCTCGGATAATTCGGTGGCTGCTACCTCTACTAATCTGCTGCCTTGATAAGGATACATGTGGAGGGAACCTAACTTATTTGTTCTCCTGTGCACCGATCCCATTGAAGTTAACAGGTAGTGTGGCATTCTAACTCCAATTTGCCATTTGGATCTGTGCTTGAGAGACTTGAAGTGATGGCACAGAGCAAATGGGGGGTGTGGGAGGGAGAGAGTAACGGGAAAAATCAGGGTATGGGGATAAACACAAAATAAGTCTGTGTGTATGTATGGCTTTGTTTGTTAATGTGTATGTAATATGTGCATTGTGTAACTAGTGTATTTGGCTTGAAAGTATTGTTGCAATAATATTACAAAAATAGAAGAAAAATAAATGCTATATCTCTCAAAATTTCTTTCTGCACAGTTTACTTGGGGGTCATTCCATGTCAGTTCAACCAGGGTTGTCCACCACCTATCTCAGATTTCTACGAAATTTTTTTAGTTGAGGATGTCAAAACAACTATTACTGCCAAATATCTCGACTGTCTGACAATTAGTTGATTTAAATATTGTTTTTTCAATTTATTAAATAATTTACTAATCGTGGCTTCTTTATCCAGTTTATTTGAAGTACCGCGGGTGTTTATTAAGGAATCACCACAAAATTTGGACCCCTAAGGTAACTCTTCCTCCCGAATCCAAACCAAATTACTTTATCTGCCTCATGTTTTGCATTACGGCAAAAATGCATGGTTTTTCGAATAGAATTAAAAACGCTAGGTTCAATTAACATTAGGGATCCCATTTTTTGGGATCCCATTTTTTGGGGGGTGTTTTAAAAAAAAAAAAAACAGCCGGGTACTTTGTTTCATAGTGGAGAAAAAAAAAAATAATGAAGTTGATGTTCGATTACTGTTGTACTGCATACATAATTTACACGTTGTTAAAAACCATACCAAAAAAGTGCGCTAAACTGAGGCAATGGGATAAAATTCCCATACAGGAAATGAAACAAACAGAAACTGATGGGAAGGGGATTCCCTTTAGGGAGACGAAAACTGAAACTTTCCAGAGAAAGAGAGAGACTCTTTCTGTGTTTTCCTATCATGGCAGCTGCTCATTTGGTAGTCTTTTAAATACGGACTGCCATATTACTATCTACTCAAAAACCATTGGATTACATAGCTGGGACCACTTTACAGATGAAGAAAAATAACTTTTGATTCTGAGAACTGAAGTTTCAAATGCACTAATCAATGATTCTGAAAGCTCAGTCTGCCACCATCATGAAAAGCTTCTGCTGCTAAAATATGAAAAATTTCAGAAAACATGCTGTAATCCTTTCTTGTCTCTGAAAAAAGGAGATCGAAAAATCTTAAGTTATGTCACTGAAGTGGACCAAAGAACATGGTGACTGTCAGCTTGTCGTATATTTTAGGAAAGATGATTGTGACACTTCAAACTGTGTGAGCCTGTGCGTTATTAGAGATACCCATGACCATGTAGCTATAATACATAATATATAACTTAGCGAAACTATTGGAGTATGTTTACTACTTTAGTGATGGTGCTAGTGCACAATACAAGAACTGCAAACACTTTTTTAGCGTATGCTTCCATAAGGATGACTTCAACATTCAAGCAGAATTACATTTTTTGCCACATCTCATGGTAAGAGCCCATGTGATGGCATTGGTGGGACAGTTAAACGTCTAGCCACATGCACTAGTCCACAAGCAATGGAAACCATCACATCTTGACACCTTTTGAAAATGTACATGGCATGAAGTTTCTTTTACGTGTCACAAAACGAAATACAAGACTGCAAAACCAAGCTGCATAGCCGTCTAGAAACGGCAAACACTGTGGCAGGAACACGTTTTCATCACAGATTTCGGCCTATTCGTAATAATGAACTACACATATATCGATTTGTCATCAAACGACATAAAGACAGGAGGAACCAAAGTTAGTGTCTCTATGACCACAGTCACAAAAAATGTGGACAAAAGTGATCTGCAACCAGGAACATACATGGCAGCAGTGTATGATAACATCTGGTACATTGGATATATCATTCAATGTAATGAGGAGGAACATATTGTGCTGGTACACTTCATGAAACAAAACTAATCAACAAATGTGCTGTCCTGGCCTTCAAGAGATAAGTGTTTTGTTCCTTTTATTCATGTCCTCTGTGTAACGGAAGTGCCTACTATCCAAGGAGGTACTGGAAGGCAGTATACACTTTCTGCTGACACTTTAAGGAAAATTACAGACTGTTAAAACAAGTTCCAAACAAGGGAAAAATAATGAGATTGTTGACTCCACTACAGTTAAGGACTAAAGTTATGTTAAAGGTTTTAAATTTCATGGTTTCTTGTGTTAATTATGTATGCAGTACAACAGTAATCGAACATCAACTTCATTATTTATTTTTTTCTCCACTATGAAACCAAGTATACGGCTGATTTTTATTTTTTTATTTTTTTGTTGTTGTAGTAATGTATACCTTTTTTAAACAGCCCCCCAAAAATGGGATCCCTAATGTCAATTGAACCTAGTGTTTTTAATTCTATTCGAAAAATATGCATTTTTGTCGTAATGCAAAACATGAGGCAGATAAGGTAATTTGGTTTGGATTTTTGTATTCGGGAGAAGGAGTTACGTTAGGGGTCCAAATTTTGTGGTGATTCCTTAATAAACACCCGCGGTACTTCAAATAAACTGGATAAAGAAGCCAAGATTAGTAAATTATTTAATAAATTGAAAAATCAATATTTAATCAACTAATTGTCAGACAGTCGAGATATTTGGCAGTAATAGTTGTTTTGACCTTCTCTCAACTAAAAAAAATGTCAAAAAAAATCTAAGATGGGTGGTGGACATTTCATGTTTTTTTTGGGTGATCTGATGTGGAATGACCCTTAGTTACACATAGATTTGTACATGCAGTTTATATTTATGAGCATAAAAATACTTATTAACTTATTAGGGCAGAATAGATTATGGAGCAAGGAGTAGAAGAGACAGACATCATTTAACAATGCTATAATTAATTTGAAAATGCTTATGTGTGATGGCTTTCATAAAGCCCCATAACATGTACATGCAATAGTTTCATATTGGTAATGATAGCACCGTTCTCTGTATTATCTGTTTGGTTATCCTCAACCCACATGATTTTAAATAGTCTTGCATAACTATCTATAATATAAAAGCCTAGTGGCGTGTGTTAGTCTGTGTGTGTGTGTGTGTGTGTGTGTGTGTGTGTGTAAAAAAAACAAAACAAGCTGCAGCGCCACTTGCTGGGCGGAGTTATACACTGACCTACTAAATTTTTTAGTGTGGGTGGAAAAAAACCCTCAAAGGGCTGAAATTTGGTATACTAAGATGTTTTTAAATTGTTAATTTAATTTGTTAATTGTTAAGTGTTTATAAAGATTTAAAAAAAAAAATATATATATATTTCTTGAAGGAGAAGTGACAGTTGGGAGTGGTTGGTGGTTGCCGGGGTGACAGTTGGGAGTGGTTGGTGGTTGCCGGGGGTGACAGAGTGAGAGGAGTGTGATACTCAGGACCGCTGAGAGAGATCCCTGTGTCTGGATAGACATCTGGATAGATGTGGCGATGAAGATGAAGGATGAGGTGATGGAGAAGAATGATGAGGTGGTGACATGTGGACAAAACCACGTTAAAAAAGGGCGCTTGCATCGGGAAGTAACGCTCTTCCCCTGAGGAGGCCTGGGCTAGCCCCAAATGCATGACAAGAACCTTTTTAACACCTTAAGTAGCTTGATTTGACTAGAATGCATGAGTATCATGCACGGGTTAACTTGTTAACCTATAATAAAACAAAAATGTGTCATTCATAAATGTGTTCAATTGTTAAGTAAATGTTCTAATGCCTTGTAAGCAAAGGAGAAAAAAAAAAGATTGCTCCTGCTTGTTTATTTTATAAACACACAAATATGATCAACTATGTTGCAAAATTACTTTTTTTTTTTTTTTTTTTTCAGGGGAGCTTCCTCTGTGTAGCATATTAATACAAAGCGGCTTTGTTTTGGCACGGATTTAGAGTTTCTTTAGGGCATGTGTTCCCTCCCAATTATAAATCTGTCCACACATTATAAATTCAAACTTGTGATCGTATAGGAGTCTGTTTATTGCTAACTTCTAGATGAGACACCAATTGTTTGCCCTGGTCCTTCTCTTCAAAACTCCTTACAACTACAGGAACATTATGGGAAAGTTGGGAATAATTTCAAAACATGTTTATGTATATTGTCTAAATTTTGCTTCAGCTTACAGAAAAATACTTATCCGAAAAGACCCACGTCTTGAGCATAATTGATCATAGATTTCAAACCTGTAGTAATCACTGGATAGTGTTAGGCACATTATATGAATCAATTATAAAACAATTTTTTGTTTTGTTTTGAAACATATGTAGCCACCTACAAGTATATTGTGGTCTATTTTTGAAATGGCTTATTCAGCATTATATGTTTTTATTTTATTTCCTGGTCATTCTTATTTAGCACAGCTATCTGAAAGATGTACTACTTTTATCCAGAATGTAAAACTTTTTAATCTTTTGCAGGGTGGATTATCTATGGGCCCTATGCAAACTACAGCAATGACGTTTATGGGACACGCTGGTTACTTAGGAATGGGTCCACAGGCTCCTCAGTATACCCCTGACATGCAGAAGCAATTAGTTGAAGGACAACAGTAAGTGAAGGCTCTCTGGAAGTGTGATATTTTTCATTTGATTTATCTTCTTTTTTTACTCTTGTTTTTATTTATCAGAAACTTACAATTGTGTAATATTTACAAAGTGATTAGCATAACATACATTCTTTTGATTTGGCTAGGTAAAAATATGACTGTGAGGAATTACAAAAAAAAGTAATTTCCTTTGCCTGCAATAATTAAACATTGGGTCTGGAAAGCAGAGGTTTGTGATGTGTCCAAATGAATAAGGATGATATTTGGGCCAGGGAAAGTGTTTTTTGAGTACACAGACATAAATATCCATCTCACACCTGTATTTTAAGGTGTGCTAGCTACATTGCAATAGAAATGCACTGTATTACTATGTGTGGGCTTTGCCTTAATCATGTAATACTGGCTAGCAGTGTTAGGTTTTGAAGGTGAGCATTCATAATTTTGATTGCATTTTGATGATATTAAGTGTGTAGATTTCATTGTGAGTACTTGAAGAAAATGATATTTTGATTATGAGCTTACAAATTTTGTACCGGATGGGTAACTATTGTATTTATATAGTACATCTTTATTGCTGTGCAGCTAGCCACAGTTTATAATACAAGTGTAGCTTGGAACCCAGATCTGCTTTGGACTTTCAGTTTAGTAATTTCCTGCCCTGAAGAACATTCAGTCTACTTGATCATGCAATTTCGAAGTACTCACAGGGGATTATTCAGTGCCACAGGACTTGGCACTGGTAAGGTCACCGAATTGCCATCTCCACAGCGGAGCAGCCCTGAAAGTAACTGCACTAACTCGGGAAACCAGTGAACCCACAATGGGACCGATATTTAAAACAATTGCTACATCAGAACCAGGTCACTGAATGTACAGCAGGAGTTAAAATGGACAAGATATGCAGAAATTTAAAGAGAGGGTCAGGGAGATGGAACAGAGTTTCTTCTACTTATAAAGGTAGACTAATTAACTTGTTTACCCAGATGCTTTAATTTAACCAAAAGTTGACAGTGGATGAATAATTTGCAGTTTGTGGGTCTACCAGAGAAAATGGAAGTTTACATTCATGAGGAGTTTTTAGAGACGTAAACAAACTAATATTTATAAGTTACAAACATCCATCATTGGTTTTAAAGGAGGACACACAGGGAAAACTAAGAAGTAAATGAGTATGGCACCTGGGATCAATAGAGGATGGAGATTAGTCTTGTACAGTGAGAACTTCTTGTAGAGCCACCTGTTGTGTAAGATTTCAACAGCTTACTGAGGGTGCAACAATTGCCGCTCAGTGAATAATTGCATTTTCCCGATTTAGGGATTCTGAATTTGATTATATATATATATATATATATAAAGTGGAAGGGGAGTTGACACTTCTTGTGAGTGCCACAGAATCCCTATATAATTGTCTGTTTTCCAATTTTTAGTTGGATAATGTGTTGCATGGGGCTTTTGGTACGTGACTTATTTTGTGAGTGAATTTTTCTGACCACATATTTTTGAGTGGCAAAAAGGAACATTTGGTCTGTAGTTATTGGATGTTATTGATGGGTGTTGAGAATAGTTGGTTTCAGAATTAGAATAAATAATTGCCTTCTGACTGTAACCATTATCCATTTAAAAGTAAGGAATATATTTGTCAGACAAGAAATGTTTGGTTCACATATTATTCAGGACACAGACATTCCATACAAACTGAGAAAACGTGAAATAATAAAGGAACACTTTATGGAATATATTAATGTTATTAAAACATAATTTCCAAGGACAGTAAAGCAGACCCAGTTATACAAGAGAATTCTGTTCCCACACTTTAAACACTTTATTCTGTAGAAGCTGAGTGACTATCAAGGCAACCAGCACATGCCTGCTTCTTCGTGAGCACCAGGTTGCTTTCCTCGATCCCTCATCATATGGATTTTTCTCTCCCACTGTAGGTGATGACCATTTGTCTTCAATACATATTAGACCACTCTCTGTACTAACAAGTTTTATGATTTGCTGAGAGCCAATTGTAATGCAACATTATAGAAATTTGCTTTACAGTATTTAGCCTATACATTAAAATGCAATTGACTGTGTAAAGCCAAGGTAATGTAACAGAAATACTAAATCAACATATATAAAAATGAAAGGCAACAAAAATAAACAAATAAGGGACGAAAAAGAAAAAAGCAGTCATTAGGAATGTGGAGGTGGGGAGAATGAGGAAGGGAACTCGCAAGATGTCCAGCGAGTTGGTGACCAGATCACACAAGAATGATAACCTCAATTACACTAAAGCCCATCACAGACAGTAATGGTTTCCAGTTTTTTCAAAAGCCTTTAATTTGGATTGTAGCTGAAATCAACTTTCTAATTCTGACAATTCCGTTGAGTTGTAGGAAATACATGTTTTTTTTTCCACAACATACTGAAATTAGTACTTTTTCAAAAAGTGGGCAGCCGTTACCAATCTAGAGGGCCTCAGATTTTGAGTGGTATATCGAGGAACTAGATCCCCCTCCCATATTTTGAGAGCCGCTTCACCAAATTGGACACACTGAAGAAAGCAATGTTGGTCAATAAGGCAATATTTTAATGTGTTTTGCCTAACATGATATCTGTAATATTCAACAAACCAGGACACACAACTCTTTTTTGCTTTATATATATTTAGCTACGAAGACCAAAGGCAAAATCCTTTTTTTGCATAAGAAAGGGGTCGGAGAGAGAACCCATACAACAAATATTTTGCTTTTGAAAGGGTGGGAAAAGAATGAATTGTTTGACGAGTTCCATATACCTCATATTGATCCTTTTTGAAAGCTTTTTATGAGGTAGTCAACAGGGAGACCAAATGAACATCAGACTTCTGCTTCCCGATAACAAACCTAGTTTGATCAAGGTGAATTAAACTAGTTGGGATGTAACAAAAAGATTTGTCAAAATCTGTTAACAAAATTAACACCAGATGTGCCCTAAGGATTTTTGCAAAGAACATTTCCCTTCAAGGACGTCTTTAACAGTGCACAATTTTGGGGGCAAGTGGTTTCTAATATAACTGTCTGAACCCGCCCATGTCTAGAATAAGATGTTTTTTAGGGTTATTGTCGGCCATCCCCTGTTTCTCATCAGTAGTGGAGGAATTAAGGAAAGTTAAGTCTCTGACAATTTAGTTATACATGCCATTTGAAGAAAGTCCTGCAGAAGCAAACACATTAAAAAAATAGTGCTTGCTAGGGATGCAATACTTGCCTTTCATTCTTGAGAAACATCTAGAACACCACTGATATACCCTGAGGTCAAGATAACAAGGAAGCTGATCCTCCCCATTAAACCCTGGTGCTTTGTACTAGTCTTTTTAATTTGTATGCATTGTATCTGTGTAATTCAAATTATTATTATTGCGCAAAGTTTTTCTTGCTTTTTACTTGTCTGTATAAATTTCCAATAAAGAAATATTGTATAGGAAAAAAAAATTACTCGACAAGGCAGCTTTGGCAAACGTAATTTCAAGTATGAAGGAGTGGTGTATATCAATGCCTCTGCCTTCCACCAAAGCTGACCCTAGGGCTTGTGAGAGCACCACACTATTGGGGTATACGCTACAAAATAATAACTATGATCCCAAGCAGCTTTGTATACTCTGGAGCTTGTATTGATCTGTGTGGAAGGGATTAGGGAAATTGGTCAACACAGTGGTTATTTTCAGGAGCAATAAGGAATAGAACAAAGCCGTGAAAGCATAAGCCTGCGACCTCCCTGCAAATATTACTGCCCTGGGAGCACCATTAGCACAGGTTTGTGAGGAGTAAGTAGGTATCTCTTAATGCAGATTATAAACCAATAATTTAATCACATATACAAAAGAAGAGATAAATGCACAACTTTGTTGACTCTAATTACAGTATAAAAATTCCATATTGAGATAACATAGCAAGAAATAAAAAGTAATAATAAAAAAAAAAAGGATAGACGCTGCAAAAGAGTGTGCTATCAACACAGAAAGGGAAGGCTTGTTAGTTCCCCGAACGAGATCAAGAGACAACATGGGGGCATGGAAGGAAGATAATGTTCCATTATTTGTTTCAAAATATAATAATAAATCCTATAGGATCAAAAAGATTATTAATGATAATTTTAAAGTTTTGCAACAAGATAACATTCTACGTAACCATATAGGTGATAAACCGAAAATTGTGTTTAGGAAGAATTATAATCTAAAAAATTTTCTGGCCCCTAGTTTTTTTAAATCACAAACGACTGGACCCTGTCCAAAACAAACTTGGATTCCTTCACCAATAAATGGTTGCTTTAGATGCAACAAAAACACTTGCTTGACGTGCAAATATATTTGCAATGGGGCTAAAGAGGTTAAATCTACTTCCAATGGAGTAACATTTAAGATTCCACAATTTATTAATTGCGAAACGTCTTTTGTTGTGTACGTATTGAAGTGCCCGTGTGGCCTTCAATACGTGGGCAGAACAACTCGCCCTTTAAAATCTAGATTTAGAGAACATCGAACTAATATCATGAAAGGACTCCTTACACATGGAGTCTCAAGACACTTTGCAGAGAAACACAACAAGGAAGCCTTAGGTTTATCATTGATAGGGGTAGAGAAATTTGAAGCTACATCCAGGGGGGTGATAGATTTTCAAAACTATGTAGGGGTGAAGCAATGTGGATCTTTAAGTTACAAACTTTATTCCCGGAAGGTTTGAACGAGACCATTGAGTTTAATGATTGGTGCCACTAAATTATGACCCATTATTATTATTTTATTTTTGATTCATTCATTTATTTTCTATCATATTTTTTATTTTTATTTATTCTTCTTTATTTTATTTATTTTTTTCTCTTTTTGATTTTTTTTTATTTTTATTTTTATTTTTATTTTATTTTTGTTTTTATTTTTATTTTTATTTTTATTTTCATTTTTATATTTATTTTTACTATTATAGTAAGTTATCGCATATAACAGTATAAGTATATATATCTGTTTTATTATTATATCACCATCTTAAAGGTAATGTTAATATGATCATTATGCACAAGGTGTGATTCCACCAATTAAGCCCACTCTACAAGGGCTATTTAAAGATCACTGTTTTAGACAATTGACATTAAGGCTTGAGAAAGTCCACAGCACGGTGGACGAAACGCGTTGCCATTTGTTATCATACCAGCACATGCTGCAAACTATTTGTGCTTGTTTACAATCTGACTAGCCGAGAAGTGACCCAGTCCTATCCGTTGATGCGAGTACGCTGACTTAAGGACGCATTAGGAACACTCTGGCTTCTATTTTGTTTTACACTGACTGACAGTCATGGGTTACCACACCAGCACATGCTGTTAGGCATTTGGTCTGAATCTACATTCAAGAATAGCCGAGGAGTGACCTAGTCCTATCTATTCATGCGAGTACGCTAACTAAGGACATATTAAGAACACTCCGGCGTCTATCCTGATTTTTACGGACCCACTTCAGGTGCGCACCTGTTTCTACTTATCTTTCTACAGCGGAGCTATTTAACTGGCATGCCGCGACCAACACTTATAGAAAGCTGCAACCTTTTTATCATCTAATGCAAGTTTGGATTGTGAAAACAACAAGTTCCCAGACTTAACATCAGAGTGAAGATTTACCTGGACTCAATCTATTTTATTCACAATTATCGGAGGACTTCTTGCAAAACAGTAAGATTGTGTTTTACACATCCTTAACATCTATGGAGTCTCCTATTTGCAGATATTTATGATTTATCTTCTTTATTATTGGTTTTGTGTTGATGATCCACCTTGTGCAATTGTAATTTTAATTATTGAGCTCATAGGCCTACCGAGGGTTATACACCATTATTTGTATTTTTCTTTTTTTTTTTTTATTATTACTTTTTATTTCTTGCTATGTTATCTCAATATGGAATTTTTATACTGTAATTAGAGTCACCAAAGTTGTGCATTTATCTCTTCTTTTGTATATGTGATTAAATTATTGGTTTATAATCTCCAGATTCTTTTTTGGCTGTTTGACTTGGAGATTATTGTATTGATTGACATCGCACCTGTGATGTATGTCTTGGTCTGAGATTATCCCAGCGCTGTCTCCATTTTTTGTATCTTATATATATTTTAGGGGTGTCAGCACCATCCCATGATAGCTGCAGGGTTCATCTCTTTCCATATGTGACAATTATTCAGCGCCAAGGTTACTGTATTTCGATATTTGATCTCTTAATGCAGAGAAGTGCCTGGACCACAACCACAAAGGGGAGATGAAACTTTGATTAAACAACCCTGTGGCTGCATCACATAGAAATAATTTATTATATAAATTTATTTCACATAGTGGCAAGTTTTGTATTGGAAATGTACTGATTCCATGATAGAGGAAATTTGTTTCTGTAACTGTCTGAAGAAAGGAACTCTCATGCTAATTGAGCCTTTTCATCTGAGAGTTGCCAACATATCTTTTTTGGCTTGAATGCAAAAGAGGGGGCCATTAGCCTTTTTATCCTGTGTGGGGAGATTGGAAACCTATTCGAATAATGTAACAGCAAGTAACTTTAGGAAATCGCAGATTGATGTGAATTTTGTTAAGTTTAAATTGCATTAAATCCAAGTTTATATTACATCCTGATGCTAATCATGGAATGTAATATCTCAGACTTTGTGCTGTCGGGTAGGAAAGGGGGCTGGTTTACCCCCTGCTAATGTGTATCAGAAACGGTATATAATGCTGTATTTTAACCTTTTATTATACCATCTGAACTTCTAGAAATCACTAGTACCTCTAATTAGTGTGTAAAGGTCCTTGCCATAACCTTGAGCAATGAACTTCACTGCTTGAAGATTCTCCTTGACGCCTGCTGTATACAAATAAGCGCTTACGTTCCAATCTGTTCCCTGGCTGTCCTGTGTTGAACCCAGTATCTGTGTCAATGCTCTGCCTGCCACCCAGCAGTCCTGATCCATAGTAAGTGGGCAGGAGGTATCAGGCAACCCACAGCAAAGAGGAGCTGGAGCACCTATAACTGCTAGCCAGAAGTAAGCAATTCTGCATGCCGTGAAGGAGCCTAGTGGTGGCCGATATTCTCCAACAATTTATTGCACAGTTGCCATTCAGTCAGCAAGTGGCCTGTGGCAAGATGACACCAGTAGGAGTAGTCAGTAGCAGTCTGTTATTGACTGACCTGAGAAAGAAACCCAGATAAACTGTGTAATTGCATCCCTTCTACTTCTTCCCCCAACAGACTGGGTGGCGAAGTAAGCCCAACAGTCACAAACCTGTTTGATCCTATATTACTTTCCTTCTGGCCTGCTCAGAGGAGAGAGACTGTTCTGGGAGAGGATTCCACATTGGGAGAGATTAATGTCCTGTCCTAACACACTTTAGGTGTGTTTGGTGAGCCTGATCGAAGTAGGTCAGGGAATCTTGCTTATAGAAATTTTGGAATAAAGCTTTAAAGATATTTAAACTGAACAGAGCCATTACCCAATTTTATTTTACTTTTGTTTATTCTTGATACCTGAGGTGAGTGCTCCATTCACCATGTGCAGTGCTCAGATTGTGCTGGGGGCTTGGGACTTTAGGCCCTTCCTTAAAGGGAAAGACCCTGTTCCTCCCCATCCCACAGGGGCAATAAGGCCCCATAGAGGGAAAATGGCCTTCAGGCCCCCCTTCACCAAAGCTGGGGGTGGGGGCTCCTGACATCCATGGCTTCTATATACAAAAGGCCCTTAGAAGGCAAGGGTCTTCAGGCTCACCTCTGCATCAAGGCTTGGTGGGCCCCTTTCTTCCCCTGAGTTCCACTGAATGTTTCCTCTGGGAACTGCTTCTTAAGCTTGCACCAGAAGGAGGGAGCTTCCCATAACATGGAGAGAAAGGTCCGTCATAAGGTTCTGGACCCAAACTCCTCAAAACGTGTAGACAAAACAAATGGAAAACGTGCAAAAAGTGTCACTGAATAGTAAAATTAAATAAGTGCCTGTATGTACTGGCCTACATCTGCCGTGCAAAGGGAAAGTAAAAATTTTCTTAAAAGGGAATTAAATAGGAGTGTGTGTGTCCCATATGGTCCATTGTAAAATAGTGTTTGTGCTTGAAGTTTGATGCACCTTAGTTTGTATGTGTGTGTGTGTGTATATATGTATGTATATATATATGTGTATATATGTATGTGTGTGTGTATATATATTAGACAGTCATAAGTTCATGAGCAGGCATTTGCAACATCTCTGCTTCTTTATTATACTATAGAATAACGTTAACAGTTTCCAATTTAGTGTCAATATCCTAATCCTCTTCAATTATGGTAATTAAAGAAACTACAGTCAGGTCCATAAATATTGGGACATCGACACAATTCTCATATTTTGGGTTCTGTACACCACCACAATGGATTTGAAATGAAACAAACAAGATGAGCTTTAATTTGAGGGAATTTACATTCAAATCAGGTGAACGGTGTAGGAAGTACAACGGTTTCTATATGTGCCTCCCACTTTTTAAGGGACCAACAGTAATGGGACAAACTAAACAATCCTACATCAAACTTTCACTTTTTAATATTTTCATCATCATCATCATCATTTATTTATATAGCGCCAACATATTCCGTAGCGCTTTACAATTGGGGACAAACGTAATAAACTAATAAACAAACTGGGTAAAACAGACAAAGAGGTGAGAAGGCCCTGCTCGCAAGCTTACAATCTATGGGACAATGGGAGATTGACACATGAGGTTAAGTATACATTTTGCATCTTGGCCCAGCCAGACTGCAAAGGTAAGGTGACTCATAAGCTAAATGATCCTGTCACACAACAATGTTGGTCCGGGGGTAGTTGTCTTGTGTGAAATTGTGTAACAGGCTAAAGGTAGTGAGGTTAAGATGGTGGTTGAGGAATATTATAAGCTTGTCTGAATAGGTAGGTTTTCAGAGAACGCTTGAAAGTTTGTAGAACAGAGGAGAGTCTTATTGTGCGAGGGAGAGAGTTCCATAGAGTGGGTGCAGCCCGAAAAAAGTCCTGTAACCGGGAATGGGAGGATGTAATGAGGGTGGATGAGAGACGCAGATCTTTTGCAGAACGGAGTTGCCGAGTTGGGAGATATTTTGAGACAAGAGAGGAGATGTATGTTGGTGCAGCTTTGTTGATGGCCTTGTAGGTTAGTAAAAGTATTTTATATTGGATTCGGTAGAAGACAGGCAGCCAGTGTAGAGACATACAGAGTGATTCAACAGAGGAATAGCTATTTGCAAGGAAAATCAGTCTTGCCGAAGCATGCAAAATAGATTTTAGGGGTTTGAGTCTGTTTTTGGGAAGACCAGTAAGGAGGGAATTGCAATAGTCAATGCGGGAGATGATTAGTGCATGAATTAAGGTTTTAGTAGTGTCTTGTGTGAGATATGTGCGGATTCTGGAAATGTTCTTTAGATGTATGTAACATGATTTAGATATAGAGTCAATGTGGGGAACAAAGGATAGGCGTGAATCAAGGATTACACCTAGGCAGCGAGCTTGTGGGGTGGGATTTATGGTCATGTTATCAACAGAGATAGAAATGTCAGGTATGCTCTTGTTGGCGGGTGGGAATATTATTAACTCTGTTTTAGAAAGATTAAGTTTGAGTTGACGAGAGGACATCCAAGATGAAATGGCAGAAAGACAGTCAGTTACACGGGACAACACAGATGTCGAGATATCAGGAGAGGATAGATAGATTTGGGTATCATCCGCATAGAGATGATACTGAAAGCCAAAGGAACTTATTAGATTTCCAAGAGAAGTGGTATAGAGAACAGCAGAGGACCTAGCACTGAGCCTTGTGGTACTCCAACTGATAGAGGAAGCGGAGCAGAGGTTGCTCCAGAGAAATGAACAGTGAAAGAGCGATTAGAGAGGTAAGATGAGAACCAGGATAGAACTGTCTTGAAGACCTAGGAATTGCAGCGTTTGTATGAGAAGGGAGTGGTCAACGGTGTCAAATGCAGCCGAGAGATCAAGGAGAATTAGGAGAGAATAATGGCGTTCAGTCTTAGCAGTGATCAGATCATTAACAACCTTGGTCAATGCAGTCGCTGTGGAATGTTGAGAACGAAAGCCAGACTGAAGAGGATCCAACAGGTTGTTTGCGGAAAGAAAGCGTGTGAGGCGAGTGTAGGCAAGTCTCTCTAGAAGCTTGGAGGGGCAAGGGAGCTGAGAAATGGGACGGTAATTTGAGAGAGAGTTTGGGTCAGAGTTTTGTTTTTTTAGAATAGGAGTAATCACTGCATGCTTGTATAGTGATGGAAAGATGCCAGTAGAGTGAGAGATTACAGATTTGAGTTAGAGGTGAAATGAGCACAGAAGACAGGGATCTACCAATTTGCGAGGGAATAGGATCAAGAGGACAGGAGGTAGAGTAGGAAGATAAGAAGAGCGTAGAAATTTCCTCTTCATTTGTGGGGTCAAATGAAGAAAGGGTGTCAGAGGGTAGTGGGAAGGAAATGAGCTGATGGCTTGTTGAGGAAGAGGATACCATTTCTAGTCTGATCTTGTCAATCTTGTCCTTGAAGTAGGAAGCAAGATCCTGAGCACTGATAGTAGATGGAGGGTTCGGGGTGGGAGGATTGAGAAGATGATTAAATGTATTGAAACTTTGTACTTTGTTGCAAATCCTTTGCAATCAATTACAGCCTGAAGTCTGGAACGCATAGACATCACCAGATGCTGGGTTTCATCCCTGGTGATACTCTGCCAGGCCTCTACTGCAAATGTCTTCAGTTTCTGCTTGTTCTTGGGGCATTTTCCCTTCAGTTTTGTCTTCATCAAGTGAAATGCATGCTCAATCGGAATCAGGTCAGGTGATTGACTTGGCCATTGCATAACATTCCACTTGTTGGCCTTAAAAAACTCTTTGGTTGCTTTTGCAGTATGCTTCGGGTCATTGTACATCTGCACTGTGAAGCACCGTCCAATGAGTTCTGAAGCATTTGACTGAATATGAGCAGATAATATTACCAGAAACAATTCAGAATTCATCCTGCTGCTTTTGTCAGCAGTCACATCATCAATAAATACAAGGGAGCCAGTTCCATTGGCAGCCATACATGCCCACGCCATGACACTACCAACACCATGATTCACTGATGAGGTGGTATGTTTTGGATCATGAGCAGTTCCTTTCCTTCTCCATACTCTTCTCTTCCCATCACTCTGGTACAAGTTGATCTTTGTTTCATCTGTCCATAGGATGTTGTTCCAGAACTGTAATGACTTTTTTAGATGTTTGCCAAACTCTAATCTGGTCTTCCTGTTTTTGTGGCTCACAAATGGTTTACATCTTGTGGTGAACCCTCTATATTCACTCTCTTGTGAACTCTTCTCTTGATTGTTGACTTTGACACATATACACCTACCTCCTGGAGAGTGTTCTTGATTTGGCCAACGGTTGTGAAGGGGTTTTTCTTCACCAGGGAAAAAATTCTTCTGTCATCCACCACAGTTGTTTTCCATGGTCTTCCGGGTCTTTTGGTGTTGCTGAGCTCTCTGGAACATTCTTAAAAAGAGAGAACGCCCCGATAAGCTGTCTCAAATGTTTCCTACGGCCACTCCGAGCTGCTGGCGGGAATGTGGCCAGAGAGGTACGATGTTACACATATGGTGGACCTGCCCTCGTATAGTTCCTTTCTGGAACATGGTTCTTACACTCATAAACTCTGTGTCAGAACAACAGATAAGTAAGGACCCCTGGTCATTCCTTCTCTCTCGCCCTATACCTGATGAGAGCGCGCCTTCTAACAAGCTTATCTCCCATATTCTGGCAGCCGCTAAATCCCTAATAGCGAAACACTGGAAAGACCCGAGGGCTCCCTCTATGCAGGAGTTACGGTCGTACATAGGTCATGTCGCAAGCATGTTGGAACATAGCTTTTGGGCCGCCTCTGGACCCCCCCCAGGCTGGATATGGTGCGCGGTTGGTGAGTAATGTCTATATGCTACTTCTCTGTCGGGTAGCCATTGTAACTGTGTGTCCCAGCTTTTCTTAGCAATGTTCCAAATTTGCGTGCCTATCTATTTATTAGATATTTTGTTGACGATATTTGTGCCTTTCAACCCCCCTCCCCCCTTCCCTTCCCTTCTCACCCTCCCCACCGATATAAAAGTATAAAACTCAGAGGAAACACCTTGATTATTAAGATTTTTCTTGTCAAAAATGTTGTATGTACTGTTTACTGTTGTTTCCTCTTCAAATAAAGAGTTTAAAAAATTTGGCCACACCTAATATTTTTGCTATCTCTCTGATGGGTTTGTTTTGATTTTTCAGCCTAATGATGGCTTGCTTCACTGATAATGACAGCACTTTGGATCTCATATTGAGAGTCGACAGCAACAGATTCCAAATGCAAATGTCATACCTAGAATCAACTCCAGACCTTTTTACTTGCTTAATTGATGGTGAAATAACGAGGGAATAGCCCACACATGTCCATGAAATAGCTTTGGAGTCGACTGTCCCATTACTTGTGGTTCCTTAAAAAGTGGAAGGCACATATAGAAACCGTTGTAATTCCTACACAGTTCACCTGATTTGGATGTAAGTACCCTCAAATTAAATCTGAAAAATATTTCTTGTAAAGTCTGAGAAGTGTCCATACAGATTGGTAACTAAAAAGCAGAGGCGGATGGGGAAAAAAACACAAACAAACTGCGGGTGGGAATGATCGCCCTAAGTACAGATACAGCGTCTCACTCTCTCCGGTTCCAAGTGTCCTTTCCTGGTGTAGTCCGCATTAGTTTTTGCCTCCCAGATGTGTAGTGCAATCTTGGCACTTACGGTCCTTTTGTCCCGCATGCGTTTGATGTTCTGTAGCGGATAGACTCTGCCTCCGACAAGAATCTTCCGTTGTTAGAAATAATCAATGGTTATGAGAGAAACAATGTAAATAGTCCAATCCAATGCATTTCGCCAGTTAAACTGGCTTCCTCAGGGATGGTTGAAATGTGTAGCAGGGTTCCTTTTAAATATATAGATAGGGATCCTGTTGATTTGTGATGGGTCCATCAGAGCAGCGCAGCTGCGTAGCATTTGGCTTATGAGTGTCACAGCTACACTAATTAAATCTAAATCAGAGAGGAGAGTGAATGTGCCTCTCTTAGTCTTGATAATAGAAATGTTCCATTGGGTAACAGTAAAGGCACCCAGGATTAACTCTGTCCCATACTGATAGGTACCATAGGTGCATTTAAAGAAAGAAATTAGTAATGTTTGGTGCACCCATACATTCTTTAAATATTTCAGAAAGATGCTGATGTATACAAGTAAATTGCATAAGTCTCAATGCACCAGAAAAACAATTATAGTATTCCTAAACAGCATGCATAACTGTGCATATATTTATGCACCTGTAGGGACAATAATCACAGTATCGGCAAAAACATAAATGTCATAGAAAATGTAACGGGTTGTAAAATGATAGTGTAAATATTGTTTATATCTTATTCTCTCTCCGATGAAATGATCAATGTAGTATAGGAGCACTATAAGACCGTTTATGAAACCATAATCTTTTAGAGGAAACAGGCCATTTCAAAATCCATATTCAACCCATCGGATGTCAGGGTTTTAAGGTTATACATCCACCTACTCTCTTCTCTACATATGTGACTAATATAGTCTCCTCCCCTCCAAGGTTTTGGAACTTTGCATATTGCTACAAAGTTCAATACAGAGGGATCCTTCTGATGGCACAAAGCAAAGTGGTCAGAGACACTGTATCTCAAACCCCTTTCTGATGTTCCTGTAGTGTTCTGAGATGCATACATGCAGGCTTCGAATAGTTCTGCCTACATATCGTTTGCCACAACGGCATTCCAGTAAGTAGATGACTCCCTTGCTATCATATGATAATCTACTCTTGATACTGTGAGTTTGGCCCGTGACATTGGACATCAAAGAGTCTTAACTGGTTTAGTGCTGTTGTTCCGATATGTCTTGTAAGCAAGACATCTGTTGCAATGATAAAACCCATGACTGTTCTCTCCTAGCCAGGAACTTATGGAGCCATAGATGTCGGCAAGGAGACTGCTTTTAACTAGCCTATTTCTAAGATTATCTGCCTTTTTATAAATGAACCTTGGTTTTACTGGCACTATGTCCTTCACTTTTTCATCACAGAGCAGAACTCCCAAATGTTTTCTAACAATATTTTCAACTTTTCTTGAATCTCTGTTGAATTTAATGACAAATGGAGGGTGTGTAGAAATGTCATGGGCTTCCCTGTTTTTCTTTTGGTGAGAAGACATTCTCTCTCTATTCTGTACTTATGTGTAGGCTTTCTCTACAAGTTCCTGATCATAGTCTCTCTCATTAAATCTCTCTCATTAAATCTCTCAAGTGTGCTGGCTTGCAGGTCATAATCCTCCATTTTAGAGCAGTTGCGTCTGAGCCTAATGAATTGTCCTTTAGAAATGTTGCGTAGCCAATTGGTATTGTGGCTGCTGGAGGACGGGATATAAGAATTGCAGTCCACCTCCTTAAGGAAAGTTCTGGTTTCTATCTTGTTGTCCTCTGTATATGTCAAGATCCAGAAATTCTACCCTAGTGGGACTGATGTTGGCCATAAAATGAATGTTCAGATTATTTTCATTGAGGTATTTCACAAATGAGTCCAGTACATCTCTAGGGCCTTTTCATAGGCATAGAACATCACCTATAAATCTGTACCAGTGAAGGATGTGGTCCCTAAATGGGTTGTTATCCCATATGGACTGATTCTCCCAGTGGTCCATGAACAGATTTGCGTAAATGGGCATGAATTTCCCATAGCAGTCCCACCAAATCTGTCTTTAGTACCCACTGGTGGTCCAAAAATATTTGTGATATAAAATAAAATTGATACAGTCAAGTATAAACTCAATTTGTTCGATGGGACGCTTGACATTATTCATCAGAATGGATCTCGCATGTCTGCATCCAGCATCGTGGTCTATGATCGTATAAAGTGATGTTAAGTCATTAGAAAAAAAGCCTTCCTTCCATTCTGTACTTTTTAGTATCTCAAGCATATGGCTGGTATCGCGCAGATGACTCCTTTGTTGAGTTACTAAAGGCGCCTTGGGAATTTCTTGCATTCTGTCTCGCCTAGGAGGGTTGGAACCCCCACCTCCTCCCATCCCATAATCCGGCTGCCGCCATAAACGCTGTCTCAGGAAGCTCAGACCCCTTTTTATCTTTTTTTACATTTTGCATTTTACATTTGTTCACTTCAAAACAATAATAATCATTGTAGGATCTGATAATCTAATTTTAAACAAATTGTCCTCTCAATAGAAAGTTTCTTCTTCCACATGAATGTTGCTCACAATATCAAAGACACTCTTCTTTTGTAGCTTAAATGTTTTGACTTAATCTCTATATTGTAATGGATGCGGTGTCCTTAAAAAGGAGTTCAATAGTCTTGATAGATTCTGGGACCTGCTTTTGATTTTGTTCAGGGAAAAACCAGTTGGTAATATCACTCCATGTGTGGTATACATAGGAGAAAAAGAAACACACTGCAATACTGTAGATTTTAAATAAAATTGTCACACGCCGGTCCCATAGATGGGTGCCGGCACTGACTTTCCTCCAGGAACTGTGATTAGTCTACGCCTGCTTCTAAGACACTATTTTTACACAGGTGTTCCTTGTTCTGGACCTCCTCCCAATTCTCATTATTTCTGGAGTATTATTTAAACTATCCATGGTCCTTGGCTCATTGCCTGTTCGTGTTACTCAGTTAGCATTAGGTCCTGGCTGCTGTTACTTGACCTCCCGTTTGTCCTTAGCTGAAACGCCTCTCTGCTGTTACTTGCTCACTGAAATACCACTACCTACAGCGAAGTTCCTGTTACTTGTAGTTCCACGCTGGGCTCATCGGATACTCCTCTCCGCTGTTAACCTGCACGCTGTATTACCACTGTGAGTTGACTGCTGCACCTGTGGCTATTCCTTCGGCTCAAGATTCCATTTCTTCCTGGCTGCTGCTACAGAGCTACTATTTCATTATTGAATCCACTGCCGAGGGTGCCTGTCATTTGTAGTTCCACGCTCGGCTCATCGGATACTCCTCTTCGCTGTTACCTGCACGCTGAACGTCTTCTGTGAGTTGTCTGCTGCACCTGTGGCTATTCCTACGGCTCAAGTTTCTATATCTGCCCGGCTGATTCAACATCGCTATTTCTTCACTGACAAGTCTACTACTGAAGTTACCTGTCATCTGTAGTTCTATGCACGGCTCGGATACACTTCACTCCTCCGCTACTTCTAGGTAATGAACTGTTTGATGTGCTTATGTTTATTCTCATCATCTGGGATTATCTGTAGAACCACAAGTTCAACGCTTATTGCTTTTCCATTCTGAGAATTACCATGATACCAGTAACCCACCTGCTACGGTGAATCATCTTTGTCTTCGGATTAGCCAGTTCTACATTATCAATCTGTCTGGACTATTGCTGTACCAGTGGTTCACATTTATCTGTCGTGTGTTACGTTATAGGATCCAAGCATTCTCCGTTCACCTTCTTTGCGTTTGGACTATTGTTTTACTCCTCCCATGCAGTTGTCAAGGGTTACCAACTATGAAGTGGCATGATATGATCTGCATTCTACATGTTGTCTAATTTGCCATGTGTTTAGTATGTGTCTATATAGATAGAGATATATATATATATATATATATATATATATCTATCTCTAATTATTCCTCCATTCTATTGTACCATCAGCCAATATATTACTTTGCAGCATTACTACTATCTCCAGTGTTATTACTATTCCTGATGCTTGTGAGCCGTGTACTGTTAATCCTGTGAACATCCTCATCCTCTGTGTTCAGTCTGAGTTGCCTCCACTACCCTCTGTTAGTTCTTGTCTGGGAGACCGCGACCTGCGGAATAGGATCAGCGGAGTCCATATCCCCTTGCGGGGATCCCTGGTGAATACCTCCTATGCGTTAGACTCTGCACTCCTGGGCAAGTCCTATATAATAGAGGCAAGGGATCTACAAAATCATTCAGTGTCGTGACAAAAATAAATGTGTATTTTATTGCACTCACAAATATAAAATATGAACAAACCTCATCACATCTATGGTATTCGTAATTAGTGTGATCAGTGTCAGTACCAGATAGCCAAAAGTTAGGAGCCTTCAGAAACGAGACAGCTGGCGTCCGGACTCAAGCTGTCAGTTATGCAGGCTCCACGGAATTGTCTCCTCCACCACCAAATAGTCACCATCCTCTTCACGCACCAATGCGTTTTGACCCCCGGAGTTTTATTCAAGGTGTGATAAAGGAAGAGGAAGGTGATGAGTATTTAAACCCATCTCCACCAATCACGGCTAAATTAACGCAGGTGAGGTCCATAATCCAGTGACATATATACATTCTAAAAGATTCTTAAACCAATACATAATTTAAAACATACATATCCAAAATACTGTTACATAAATATTATTTCATTCATTACAAGTTTAATTGACATATCTTAAATCGAACGTCAATATGGATAATTTGGGAACTTCCGTCCATGTATATAACAAAACAAACCTGAAACCATAATAATGACAACTTCTACGATCTCTCCCATAGTTGAACTCAAATCATAGAATGTAAATACTAAAAACTAATAGGAATATATAGATATAGGATGTTGATTTAAAACCAATCTTTTAAATATTCTGTACTTCTCATTGGCTGTTAGTCCGTTCATGTGATTAGTATAAGGTATACTCTAATGAGTAAACCCGACACCTCGTATATATTTCAGAGATTTTATATATTCGATCACTCTTCAGTCAATAATGAGATGTTCTGCTTTTGATCTCTTTTATAATAAAATATCAAACCTCTCGTAAATATATCCCTACCTGTCATGGCTAAAATGGTCCAGGGGAGATCCATAATTCAATTTAGTATACAATCAAAAACATTTTTGACATTCACATAATGTAAAACATACAAATTTAAAATGATGTTTTGCATTAAGATATTTATCATATATAACATTAATATAAGTAATTGGGGAGTATTCGTCCACATGTGAGAATTGTGTTGGGTGATAAAAGCAAACTCGCAATTCTTAAGGTTCCTTTTTTTTTTTTTTCCTTCTCAAAAAGGGAGTTTCTATCTAAAGAAGAAACCTTCTTTAAGGATTCCTCTAATAGTTTTTTTTTCATATCCCCTCGCTAAAAATGGCTTCTTCATGTTCATAGTTTTCGTTTTTCTAAGACTTCAGGATCTGTACAGTTCCTTTTCAAAATAAAAATTGACCGGTAGGTACATTAGTCAACATCTATAATGATGTTCACTATTGGTCATAATGTAGGTATTAGAATCTGTGGTTTTTTTTTGAAAGTTTTAGTATAGATATTGCTTTCTGAAACTTTAAGATCTAAGAAATTAAGGACACTTGTACTTGCTTTATATGTAAATTCCGCATTAATATCATTAGAATTAAGATATTTGCAAAAAATATCTAAAGTGGAACGATTTCCACTCCAAATAAACATAACTTCATCAATATATCTGGCCCAAGTCACTAGGTTTGCCCTGAGCTCATGTCTGCCCTAAACATGCAGATCCTCCCAACATACCAGGAACAGATTTGCATAGCTCGGGGCAAACCTGGTGCCCATCGCCGTGCCCACTTGTACATAAATGTGGCCTTCAAAATAAAAATAATTGTTAGAATAAATTTTATACCCTCCAACAAAAATTCTTTTAATGGTTGATGGTACTTTTCCTTCTGTAGGAAGTAGTCAATAAATTCTAGACAGTCTATACAGGTATACAGAGACTTAAAGATATTAAGTGAGAGTCATTATATCCTTGTTACTGCATATGTTAAGTTTGAAAATAACATCCCCTGTATCTTTAACGTATGATTTATTCTTTACTACTATAGGTTGTAAATAATGATCTATCGTCTCTGAGAGATTTGAAGTAACCAATTTAATTCCCGCTACTATCGGGCGTCCAGGGGGATTTTGAGCACCCGTTTGTGCTTTAGGAAGAATATATAAAGATAGCATGCAACATCCAGCTATGACAACATATTGTATCTCTTCTTTACTAATGGCTCCCTTTAATCTATGTTTTTCAAGCATTATAGATAAATCCGCTTTTAGAGGACTATATATATTTCCATCCTCAAGTTGTCTCGACTCCTTTTAACATAGCAATATCTAGCCATAAGGACAACTCCTCCCCCTTTGTCGGAGGGTTTAATTACCAACTCCTTTTCATTTTGTAATGATTTAAGGGCTTTTCTCTCTTTCCTTTTTTTTTTTTTTTTTTTTTTTCCGTAAGATTTTGTCATCTACACCTACTTCTCTCTAGGGTCCTAAATATCAACTTGTACCATCCTTCCAAAACTTTTACTAAGACAAACTATTAGAGGTAGGGTTGAATGTAGATTTCTTTTTAAATTTTGTTTTAATGTGCAAATCATCATCTATAGATTCCTCTCTTTTGGGATTTCCTAGATTATCAGTTGTTTCTCCTGTTTCTAAGAAGAATTTTTCAACGATAATTTTCAAGGAAACTTTTTTGTAAATCTATAAATAAATCAAAAGAATGTATCTTATTCGTCTGGGCAAATTTTAGTCTTTTTTAAGAACATTTTCTTTATCTTTAGTTAGAACATGTTTACTCAAATTGAAGATTTTTATATCCACTTTCCCAGAGAGTTATTTAATCTCTGTAGATATGTTGTTTAAAAACTTTTTCTTGAGCATTTTACGTTTAAGTAATCCTCCTCTATTTCCTCCTCCCCTTTTTTTATTTTTTTCCCCCCCTCCTTCCTCAAACAGGAAGCACTTACATATTTTTCACTCTGAAGGGTTTCCCTTTTCTGTGTAAAAAAAATAAAAAATTCCATTTTTAACCCTTGGGACTTCCCCATTTTTGTACGTTGGATATATTGACGCAGGTTTGGTGTTTCTTGCTCTGTGAGAACTTGGGCTGCATCTTAATGTGCCTGCAATTTCCACAAATTCTTTTCTATTTTCTCCAGAATAGTTTTGAGGCAGGGCTTCGCCTGGGATCCTTAAAGGTCCAGGTATCTGCCCTTTCGATCTTTTAGATGCATCTGGCAGATCTGCCAGACGTTCATACTTTTTTTTTGCAGGGGGTTCTGCACATTAAACCTCCCTTTATTCCTTTCTTGGCACCCTGGGACCTGAATTTGGTACTCTCCATGCTCCAGTATCCCCCCTTTGAACCTTTACATTCAGTGGTCCTTACCTTCCTAACATGGAAGGTGGCGTTTTTGCTGGCCAACTTGTTGGCCAGACGAGTGTCAGAGCTTGGGGCCCTTTCCTGCAGAGAACCTTTTTCTTATCTTCCATGATGACAGGCGGTACTTCGGACTGTCCATTTTTTTCAACCAAATTTGATTTCCGGGTTTCACATCAATCAGGAGATGGTCCCAGTCTTTCAAGACGCACCCTCAGGCTCCACCTTTACAGTATCCGGATGTGGTCAGGGCATTACGTATTTATGTCTAGAGGATTTCAAGTATTCGACAGACGGATTCTCTTTTCGTCCTAATTGATTTAAAAAAAAAAAAAAAAAGAGAGGCTGGCCAGCTTCCAAGCAAACCATTAGTAAATGGCTTCTACAATAAAACAGGAGTGTCTTAACGTCAATATGTCTGTACCTAGTTGCATAGTGGCACATTTCACCCGGTCTGTAGGGGCTTCCTGGGCTGCCCGGAATGGGTCCTCGGCTGTGCCGAGTGGCCACCTGGTTCTCTGTCCACACATTCACCAAATTTTATCAGTTCTACTTTTTCGTGTTCTCAGACGGTAGCTTTGGCTGTAGTCAGGCTTCCAGAGCGGTCCCTATCTAAAGGGGGCTACTTTTGTACGGCCCCATGATAGCAGTGTCCCCCTAGTTTGGAAGAAAGAGAAAAGAGGATTTTTATACTTATGATAAATGCCTTTCTCTGATTAAATCTGGGGGACATTGCGTTCCTGCTCTTCTGTTTGCTTCTTGGTTGTTTGACTTTCCTTCCTTGAGGGCTTTATAATTGCACTGACGAGCTACAGGGGGTTGCAGAGGGGAGGAGTCTGTCAGCAGGCCACAAATTAAGTGCCAACTCCACACTCCCCAACTACAACCCCCATGGTAGCAGTGTCCCCCAGATGGAATCTGAGAAAGGGATTCATCACAGTATAAAGTAGAAGGGGAAAAAAAAGGATTTTTTTTTTTTTTTTTTATTATTTTTTTTTATAAATCATGCCTTCCCCCCCTCCTTTATCTTAACACTATTGCATATTGACTCTACAGAAGATATATAAATAACACTTCAAAATAAGTATTATCCATGCAGCCTCTAATAGATGTTTTGTGTTTATATTATTCAGAAAAATATTTGAACAACAGCAGAAAATGTTAGAGGAAGAAAGAAAACGACGTCAGTTTGAAGAACAAAAGCAGAAGTTAAGATTGCTAAGTAATGTAAAACCCAAAGTAAGTTATGAAATTATCAAAACTCCATTAACAGTGTATGGGTTTATTTTATAAATACTTAGCTTAGACTTCTTCTGTAATGTCTAACGCAATCTCTTCTAAATTAGGCAGTAGAAAGTGTAATTGCAAAGAAAAACAGAAATCATTCTGATTAGTTAAAGCAAAACACAATATAAAGTGTGCATTATATACAAAATTGTAGTTTTTCATGGTTAACAGATTTAATAGGACCGTCCAAGAATCTAAACTTGTGGATCAAAAAATATCGTTATGGAGACTATAGTGAACCAAGGTCCACCTAGGCCAGTGTTGGCTAACCTGTGTCACTCCAGGTGTTGTGAAACTACAAGTCCCAGCATACCCTTCCAGCAATAAGCTGCTATATATTGGCAAAGCATGCTGGGACTTGTAGTTTCACAAACACCTGGAATGTCACAGGTTAACCAACACAGCCCTAGACAGTACTACATATGACAGACTTAAATGTACATGTCCAGAAACTGTCCTCATAAGTTTTATGTTGGCAACTATGGCATTTATAACCCAAAGATGGTAGCAGTATACATCTGGTTGCTTCATATGTATCAGACTTTAGGATACCTACTACTTAAAGCACGATTCTTTATCCTAATAGTCTGCTCACCATCTACTAATAATATACAGTCATGTGTCTGTAAATTTAATTTCCGTAATGGTTTGCAAGAAATTGTCTTGTTGCTGATGACAGGTTAGTAAAAGTTGATATTGCAAAAGTCAAATGTATGCTAGTTTAAAAAAAAAAAGTTATATATAATTTTAAGATTTAAGACTTTAATCTATCTTCAATTTGTATGCATTACATTTATATATTGCAATTTATGGTAAGCTGGCCAACTTGTATCAGTCTTCCCCATCTTACAGCCATCCTATGCAGAAAGTCTTCTTTAGGAGTTTGTGCCAGATGTTCGATCTTTCTTTGGGTTAAGTGCATCACATCACAAACTATACTGTTTAATATGCAAGTTCTCTTTTGTTCTTCTGGGGTTTCTTGCACACAAACAGTCAACTTTTCATCACCAGAGCTATGTTATGCTTCTGTTGATCACTTGTATAAGTGGCTGCATTGTTTTGTATAGATTCACTACTATTTACAGGATAAATGTCATACTGCTGTGGAGGCCATTTCTCTAATCCCATTTTAAACCTTTGGGACATCCCCATCACTGATGCCTGTACTCATTTAGACTGGAGGCCAAATGTATTGTGTTTTTTGTTTGTTTAATTGCTCTTTATAAAGTTGCTGTTAAATCCCTTTCTCTGAAAAGGATGTCTTCTCTATAATATACACAGGCTGCAGGCTTTCCCATTGGTACTCTGTTTGGTATTCTGCTAATTGAACTTTTTCTATCGATCTTTTTCTCAGAAAGTTGTTTCATTTTGTTGTTGTACATTAACTGACCTTATACTGCTTCCAGTTGGTGTAGCCTAATGTAAGTGATGTCTCTATTCCCTCTCCACATATTTAATGCTAAACGAATAAATATGCATCGTTTTTCTATTATGCAATTTTACTATGACTGCTTATAAACATTATTTTGCTTCTTTTTCAGACTGCTGAAAAAAACAGAGATGATGCCATGGAAGCCATTAAAGGAAATTTAGATGGATTTTCTAGAGATGCCAGAATGCATCCTACACCAGTATTGCATGCTAGGAAACCAGGTAATACTTTTGAGTAAAATGCTATCTTACCTACTGCTGTTACCTATTTTTAGATGCCAAGATTTTTCCATATTCTGTTAATTTGCTTCTGAAAATGTGTAGTAACATATGTAAGCAATATTCTCCACATTGTCTATTTTCTGTCTATAGCCGTCGCATAAATGTGTTTAAAGGGTGGCCATCATATAACTGAAAAGTATATATTTGGTTTAAACAGTATTTAATATCCATAAAATGTCTACAATATTGGGAAAATGAGAGCGTGTTTTCCATTTCTTAATATTTATTTGCATTACTCCGATTTGCTCTGGTATGTTAGATGGTGGACTAAGAAATTAGCAAAATATGGGTTTGTCTGGTTGTGATTACAGCTATAAAATGACACTCTATCTGATCCAAATTTATCAGGACATTTCCACTGAAACAATTCGAGCAACGAAAGAAATAATTCTGCATAAGAACTGCTATATATTTTTTTGGGTTTTGTTTTAAAAATCAATTCAGATAAATAACTTTGTTTTACTATTATTTGTACTTTGGTGAGGGTCCTTCCACTGGAGTCGCCACCATTTGCTGTATGTAGCCGGATACTGGGTGTGACAGGATGGACCGCCTATGCCACCCTGTCTGTTGTTGCTGGGAACCGGCTGGGCTTACTTTGCCACCGTTCCCTTTTGTTATCCTAAATGCGCCCTCTTGCCGAAGTAGTGAGGCTTACAAAGGCTGCCACCACTGGACTCCTTACCGGGTTTCTTCTGGATAACGGACGCTACTACCTTATCTCATTGCTGGTGTACCTGGGCTGGTACTCCTGACCTCTTACTATGGATCAAGGAAGCTATGGATAGATCCCCCCTGGTCTATCACACTCGCCAGGGCTGCATGGGTAGCAGGCAGAGTGGTGGTACTGGAAAACTTTGGGTCCAAACCTCAGAGACAGCCGGAGAACGGATTAGATTTAGGGTCTAATCTGCAGGTCACAGGAATACAGCAATACTGAAGATGTTCTCAAGTAGGTCTTTGAGCATGTAATGTATCTTTAACCAGTGAGTGCAAATAAACATCACTTGCTTCAAACGGCTCACCTTTTATACAGGTTTGACATAACTCCTAGCATGGGTGAGCCAGCCTCTTGGACCTATCTGGCTCCGACCCGTCTAGAATATTCCCACAGATCTCAGGATGTAATTTAATTTTGCATCTAGCACAATATAACTTGCACATCACCCAGATTTCTTCAGATGTGCTGTCTCCATTGTTTAGAGCTCCTGTCTGTTTAAAGCGACCTGCATTCAGGTAACGGCCCCCTGTTGTGCATTAAAGTGTTGGTCACTCACATTGAATAGACTTATTTAGCCTTAATGAAGACATCCTCTAGACTACACAACAGACTTACAAATGCTTATCAGAAATCAAACATATCCCTCAGACATGAATGCATTTTCTCTAGCAAGTTTACAAACAAAAGCAAATCCCTTTCCTGGCCAATACATTTCCTACTAAAAAAGTGCAATACAATATCAAACATAAGTACATTTGCAATTATATACATAAGCACCCTGCGCTATTTCCTTTAAATAAATTTATACAATAAGTTATTTATATGTGATCCAGGCACACTGGGGATTGCATATAGCCAGGTACTCTGCCGATCACCTTTAGAGCTGCTGGATCAGAGTCCCCTGCTACACAGAGAGATGAATAGTGTACAGAAGGCTTTCCATTGGAGCATCTGCATTCTCATACAAGGACCGCCAACAAAGTAGTATAATTGTTAAAGGTAGTTAATTAGTAAAATTTAAATTTGTTAGGTGGAAAACGTCTCTATTATTCCTCTAAAGTAGTTAGAAATATTTATACTCTTTCCACATAATGTGACAAATATATAAATGATTTGTTTGAATCAAAGCATGCTCAGGAAGTCTCTGCTATACAGCATAGCAGAATGTTTTGGGTTTTTTTGTTTTGTTTTAGTGTAGTAAATGCCAGAGATTTCAAATTATGGATTATTTTTGCTTTTTTGCTCCAGTTGGTGTTAGAATGTTCTCAACAACAGATACAGCTGAGCCGATACTACCTTCTTGGATTTACAATGACAGCCTTGTCCCAGGTATTTCCTATTCGTTGTTGTTTTATTGTAATTTCAAATTGGATGTTTGTTACAGTTTCACTTTAAATATCAAAATTGTTTTGTTAAATTTTTAAGTCTAGTTTCAACTTTAGAATGATTAAGCTCTATTTAATTTAATTGTAATTTCTTTTGAGAAATGCTATTTGTCACAGATGGGATTATGCTGTTTGCTTCTTTGTGACAACAATTTTATGCTACTCCATTCTGAGGAGCCTTGACTGTCGGCATAATGAAAATTTGATTCTGTGACCGAATGACTTGTCTTTGGTAAAGAGAGAGCATAACATAATGATCTAAAACATGAGCTATCAATTTGTGCATTATTATTATTATTTTATTTTGTAAGGCACTACAGTACAGTAGGGAAAACAGTGCATGCATAAAACAGTGACATAAAAGGCAGACAAAATGAATTCAGACATGAAAACAAAGGGTATGGGGGACCCTGCTCATTAGAGACCTACATTCTAAATGGAAGCGGGCACAGCTGAAACAAGAGAAGCAAATGTGGCTTAGAATGGAATTGGGTCAGTTGTTAGGGTGTATTAGTTTGAATAGTGTTATTGGTTATAAGGTCACCTCTAAAGAAGAGATGGGTTTTCAAAGAGCGTCTAAAGATTTATACTTTTTATTTTATATTTTATCTTTTCCTTCTTAGATGTTTACAAGAGTATTTTAGAAACAACCCTTTCTACGTCTGGAATAGATACAGCCAAATTGTATCCAATTCTTCTGTCATCTGGGCTTCCTCGGGAAACACTGGGGCAAATATGGGCAGTGGCAAATCAAACTACTCCTGGGAAGCTCACAAAAGAAGAACTTTATACTGTGCTTGCAATGATTGGCATTGTGCAGGTACACTCCTTTATTTCTGTTGCTATGCAATATGTTATTTCATTTGTGAAGCATTGTGACCAAAATCTGCAAACACAGATTGTTTTGCATTCTATATGACTGACAAATGTTGCCATCCATCACATTTGGTTTAATTACAAAGTAGGATGAGGATTCATTAGCAGTACATTCAATTGCTTAATTACCACCCATACTAGTATTGATTCTTCTCTTGTACAACATTATTAGCTATATGGCATTGTTTAAGAATATTTGCCATTTTTTTGTTCTCATGCCAAATATAGGATTATGCTGTGGTAAATTTTTATAATCATTTGACCACCTTATGAGCATTGGACAAGAGATCAAATGGTTATCCTCAGAGGGAGGGATAATGAGGATAAACATCACATTACAGTACTACTGTCTTATGCTCATTCTCAAACTGCTGTCACCTAACTATAATTTCAGATGTACATTATTTTCACCAGTGCTATGGCCTGACATATTCTCCTCAAAGTACTGCAAACATGTGATTAAATAGGCAAAGCTCTCTCACAGTTTGAGAAAGGGGATGATGAAGATTCACAAGTTCCATTATAATCTGAAATGCCAATATGGCTTAGCCATAATTCTCTATGCATTAATTGAGAGTTGATGCAATAAATTTTGATATTGTGTTTTCCCTATACAAAATGTTTAAATAAAAAAAACAAAAAACTGGTATACTTTATTTTACTGCACATGCAGAATTTTAGGTTAAAGTGGATTTTTGTGGCCTGCAATTAGACTTGCTTCCAACTCTAAGGGTCTGTGTGTACTCTGATGGAGGGAGTTGTTTGCTACATGATTGCTTGTGACGTTGAGCATTTACAGCATTATTTTTTCACTGAATAAGTGCATGAAGATCATTGTAAAGCTATGCTATTTGAAAGTGTGAGGCTTATTGCAGGGTTTATGTATTCTGCTCCTTTTTATTTAAACTTTTTTTTTTATTGTTGTTGTCTAGCTACTCTAAAATTAACTGTAGACACTTTACATTATTAGCCATCATGTAGTCATATTCTACATATGCCACCCACCCCATTTAAAAAAAATATTTAGCAGCTTGTATATATTACCTTTTGAATTGCTTATTACCATATGTCTTGTGAACTATATAATGGAAACATTTTTTATTGCTTCATTTTATTCCCAAATTCTTTTTTCTTTTTTTTTTTGTACAACCAGAGAGGAGACTGTGCCTTGAATGTGGATATGCTGAGTCAGTTTACATCTGCACCTATACCAACTTTAAGTAACTTCCCAGTGACTTTCCCCAAAACTATGGCTCAACGGCATGTAGTGTCTCCAATGCCTGTTGTATCTAAACCGCTTGATGTTAGCCAGTCAACCGTTGCTTTGAAGAGTACATCAACTTCTTTGGGAGATGTTGCACAGCCCACTTTCCTGCCATCCTCCTTTGCTCAGCCGGTAAGGCTAAATCTTGCATGCTTTAATTGATTTAGAACCACCACTGTATTTAAATCCATAAAGGTTAATTGCAGTAAAACTCTTGGTACCAATGGCAGTGCTATAACCCATACACTTTTTAGCTTGGAAGATTTTTTTTTTTTTGTTTGTTTTGTGACCGTCAAAGCAATGGGTCGGAGGGTTATAACCAAAGGTGTAACTACTATAATAGCATGGGGTGCAGCTGCAATGGGGCCAATAGCTGGGGAGGACTTCCCTGTCAAACCCCCATGTATATGTTTTGTTTTGTGGGTTTTTTTTCCCCTCAACCATGGAAGGTACATTTCTACGTTGCCCAAAAAAGGGGTATTCTTACCCCCTGACTGCAACTAATGTAAAGGATAACCAATATGACAGTTTTATAAAATAGCTTTCTTAAATTTATTGAGCAATCTGTACAAGCACAAAAACCTTTTCTCTATCCTCCTTTGGGGGACACCGTGGGCAATGGGGTATAGAGTAGGGACAGTGCGATCTGGCACTTTAAGAACTTCAGTTAACTAAGCCCTAGCTTCTGCCTCACTATATCCCACTTCCTGCTAGCCTCCTTTTTAGTTTAAGTGCCCGGCTATGGGGTTGTGTTTGTCCCTTTTTGATTCTCTTCAGTTATTTTATTTGAGTTTTATTTATTTTCAATCAGAGGTTTCTTCCTCCGGTCATGTGACAGTTGGCGGCTTACAGAACTGCAGCCGCAGCTGTCAGTTACTGCTGCTATCTGTACTCACAATGCACAGCACGGACAGCTGTGCGTTGTCTGGAGAGGGAGAGCGGAGGTGCTTTCAATGCCAGACCCCCTCCTCCCTCTCCCAACGTTTTAGCCCTCCTAGGAGCCTGGCAGGCTGCCTGTCCTCCATTGCTGTGCACGCAACTAAGGAGCTGCAGCTACTGCGTGAGGAGGATTGGTAGCAGGTAAGTGTACCCTCGCCTAGCACAGTGCTGAGTGAGGGTGGTGGGGTAGAAATCGCAGTGTGTCCCCTAAGTAGGCTGTCTTTTTTAATAGAGGCAGCCTTTGGGTTAATTGAAAATAAATAAATAATCCATGCTTAAGGGGACTGGGTCAAGCTAGGGTCACTAAGATAGTGAGCCCTGCTAGACACTGAATTAGTTGAGGGGGTTCTCCTGTTGGATGCTTGCCAATTCAGTGCTGGGCCCTGGGGAGGGGGGATGAAGTGTATTCCTCTATTGCACTTCCTCCTTGGTGGTCTCTCACTCCTTTTGTGGGCAGACACCAGAATAGGCAGCAATTTTACAGCTCCAGCTTCTCCCTTTTTCTGTCCTATGTCCTATAAGGTACGGGTTGGGGGTGGTTGTTTCCCAGGGTTTTGTATTTTAGATTGTGGGGCTGTTTAGCTGTATTGCAGGCTTACTCTCTCTACTAGATTTGTGTGCTGCTTGTCTTATTTACTTTTTTTTTTTTTTTTTTTCCACTGTTTTTATTTGGCTATTTGTGTATTTTTGTTCCATCTGTTAACATGTCAGAGGCAAATCTGTGCGGGTATAACTGGGTTAACATATATGTTGATGTTCACCTTTGCTGCCTGTAATAAGTTACCGTCCGGACAGTCAGGCACTGGTTCTGACTCAGCGGAGCCCACCTGTGCTCTGTCTCTTTCCAATACTGTGGCTGAACTTGCCTAATAGTTGCAGTGTGTCTGTGGGCGGTCCTTCTTCTAATCCCCCTCCCTCTGTGTCAAGTGACGTGGATTCTGGTTCTCTAAGTCAAGGTCCGGCTGGAAATGTAGTGGCAGATTCTGTAGAACCGGCCTGGGTACGGGGCTGGTGTCCTCGGTACAAGGTTTAGTTTCGGATTCCTCCTCTTTAGAGCTGATGTTGCAATCTGCTACACAGTCTTCCTCACATAAGCGCAAGCGGGTGGCGGCACCCCTGCAGGGTAATCTGTCAGATTCTGACTGTTCTTCCCAGGTGGAGGGCGAATTAGCGGTGGATTCTGACATGGACACTCCACCTGTGGTGCAGGAGGTTCATTCTGAGCGTCTGTGTGGAGGAATGAATACAGGCTGTGCGTCGGGTGCTTGGCATTGCTGAGGCGGCTGTCCCCGTCGCTGCGGAACTTTCTCTCTTTGCACGGTGGAAAAAACAATCTGTCTTTTCCCGCTTCTTCTCAATTAGATTTGTTGGCTGAGCCTTGTGCTTCCAAAGATCGGAAGTTCCAGGTGTCTCTTCGGCTGCAATCATGCTATCCCTTATTCTCCTGAAGTTCTTGCTAAATGGGAAGTACATGTGGATGCTGCTGTTGCAAGGTTGGCCGAAGTGACTACTATCCCTCTTCCCAACGCAGCCACTCTTAAAGACCGTACAGACCATAAGGTTGACACCGTCTATTTTTTGTGGTGGCAGGTTTCTCTTTGTGGCCCGCCATGGCGTCTGCATGGGTCAATCAGCCTCTAGAACGCTGGTCAGAACAACTGTCTGAAGGTTTGTTGGCAGGATGACCGTCCTCTGAACTACTTCTGTTGGTGGAGTCAATTCAGATGGCAACACAGATTTTTTTATTTATTTTTTTTATTATTTTTTTAGGGGAGACGGACTTGATAGGGGCACGAATATCTGCCTCTGCGGTTTTGGCTTGTCGGACTCTCTGCCTTGAGTCCTGGGATGCTGATGTTGAGTCTAAAGAGGTTCTTGAGACCATTCCTTTCTCCGGGGGTTTTTGATTTGGCCCTCAGCTTGACTCCATTGTCAGTCAAGCAACGGGAGGAAAGAGCACTTTTATTTCTGTAAATGCTCCCAAACAAATGTCCAGGTCATTTCGGTTTTCAGACAGCTCTAGGAGGTCAATATTCCTCGGGCTAATCCTCCAGAGGTCAGTCATCTGCCCCCAGGGGGGTGGTTTGCAGCGTGGGCGTCAGGCCTGGTCTGTTCGATGTCCAGCAGCTAAGCCTGCAGACTAGCAGTCAGCGTGACGGGAATTTTGCCCCCTTTGTGGTCGTCTGTGTGGGAGCCCGTCTTCTCTTATTCAGGGGTCTGTGGTTTCAGTCTACTGCTGATGCCTGGGTATGGGGAGTTGTGGACCGGGGGTACAAGATCGATCTGCTCGTTATCCTCGAGCGCTTTTTTACCACAGTGCATCCAGCGTGTCCAAGAAAGCGACTGGCTTTACGAGAAGTGACACAATCCCTCATTTCTTCCAGAGTGATTATTCCGATGCGAGATTCAAAGGTTTGATTTTTTTTTTTTTCCAACATTTTTCTGGTGCCAAAACCAGACTGCTCATTCAGACCCATTCTGAATCCAAGATCCTTGAATACCAATGTGCCCAGGTTCAAGATGGAAGCTTTGCGGTTGTTCATCCACAGCATGGAACAGGGGAAGAGTTCATGGTGGCTGTAGATATCGAGGATATCTATCTCCATGTTCCCATCTGGAAAGATCATCAGTCCCTCAGGTTTGCGGTTCAGTCAGTGCACTTCCAATTTCAGGCTCTTCCCTTTTGGTTTGGCCACGGCCCCACAGATCTTCACCAAGATCATGGCGGTCATAACTGCTCTGCTAAGGTCCACAGGAATTACAATCATCCCTTACCTAGACAATCTTCTTTTAAAGGCAGAATCTCCAGAGGGACTTCGGTCTCTTATCCAAGTAGTTATCCAGACTCTAGAATCTCACAGTTGGGTTCTCCACTTCAAAAAGTCCAAGTTGATCCCATCCCAGCAGATGATCTGTGACAAAATGAGTGTGATAACCCTGTGAGCATTCGGTTTCTCATTTCTCACATAATGTGGATTATAGCAAGTACTTTTTATAGCCCATGCTTTTGTTCCCCAGCTCACCAGACTACAACTGTATTGTCCAATAACGTGTGGCTAAGGGGACATTGTAGTTTAGTGTACATATGTATATTGTATATTGATGACTTGCATTGAAGTCAGGGGGATTATGGGTAGGGATAAGGTTGTAAGATGCTGAGTGGGAAAGCTAATTAGTGTCCATTGTTTTCTCTCCAGGCTAGTCCAGACAGGCCATTTAACAGGGGAGGTTTTGTGGAACAACAGCTCATCTTCACTCCCCTCTCAAACCCACCCCCCCATGTCCAACACTGACCAATGGTTAAGGAGAATAGACCCAGGGGTTTGCAGAGGGAGGGGAAAGACTGTGGAAATTAGACCCGATTATATAAGGAGTCACTCCAAGGGGGAAGGGTGTTCATTCATGAAGACTGCAATATCTAGCTTTTGAGTTGTCAGTCTCTAACTAGAGTCTATATATGTGTCACGGCTCTGAATGATTTTTGTAGATCCCTTGCCTCTACTATAGAGTACTAGTAGAGGATAGTGGAGGCAGAACACAATGGTATTTAGAATGGTGATATTCACAGGATTAAAAGTTCACAGCTCATAAGCATCACTGATAATAATAATAACACAGGCGATAGTAGTAGTGCTGCAAAGTAGTGTATTGACTGATGGTACAACAGGAATGAGAGAAAATATTTGTAAATATATCGGCAGAGATGAACACACGGCAGTTGGTCAAATTGCAGAGACAAATCACATATGCTACTTCATAGTTAGTAACCCTTGGCAACGGCATGAGATGAATAATACAACAGTTCAACGCAGAGGTGATGAATAAGAATTATTGGATCCAACAGAGTAACACACAGCAGATGAATGTGAATCACTGGTACAGCTAAAGTCCAAACAGAGTAGTATATAGAAGTTGGCTGATCCGAGAATAGAGATGATTCAACGTAGCAGGTGGTTACTGGTATCGCAGTGATTCTTATATAGCAGAGCAATAAGCGTTAAACAACACCCAAGGACTTGGATGACCACAAACACATCCAGCAAAATGTTGCCTAGAAGTAGAAGAGGAGTGAGGAGTATCTGAACCGTGCGTGGAACTACAGGTGACAGGTAATCCAGTCGTAGATGCAAAGGTAAGTTCACAGTAGTATGAGGCAGCTGAACAGAGCCACGCCACTTGAACTGAAGTAATAGCCACAAGTACAGCAAGCAGTTCACAATAACAGTCCAGCAAACAGGTTAACAGCAGAGTGAGGATAAACCGTGCCAGACATGGAATTACAGGTGACAGGTAACTTGACAGTAGATCTATCAGCGACATGTAGCGGTATAGAGCCAGCCAGATAGAGATGAACTTGAGCCGAAAGATTAGGCGCAGGTGTAGCAAACAACTCACGATAGTAGTTCAGCGTGCAGATGAACAGCGGAGAGGAGTTTCAGCTGAGCCGGCCAGGAACCAAAGATGACAGGTAACATCGGCAGTAGAACCCACAGTAAGTACAGTGATGTTGAAGCAGCCGAGTAGAGATGATAGCTTGAACTGTGGGTATAGACGCAGGGCAGCAGTCCATAGTTCAGCGAGCAGGTAAGACAAACGGAAGGTCAAGGTATGCAGCCAGATCCTAATGCAGAGTGAGTAACACGAAGAACAGGCAAAGAGTCCATAATCATGGGAGGTTAAAATAGTGCTCCAGGACCAATGAGAATCGGGAGGAGGTCCAGATCAAGGTAGCAAGGAACACGTGTGTGAGAGTAATGTCTCTGAAGCAGAAGTAAGCACAATCATGGTTCTTAAAGGGAAAGTCACAGCGCCGGCACCTAACTATGGGACCGGCGTGTGACAATATGCAGCTGAGAGAGATCCATGGGTTGTGAAGTCTGGACAGCCAGGTGACTATTGCTACTTAAGCTATTGGGGTGAGGGACAGATGATGTGGTAAACCTGCCTGGCATTTATTTACTGTGTGTACATAATGTTCTAGTGTTGTTTGTATGACAATAAATATACTGTTGTATTTCTATAACTGCATTTGCCTGAGTGACCATACGAATCCTGAAAGGTACTGGGTGGACTTCCCTTGCATAGGAAGGCACCCGTGGGTGGCCAGCCAGCGTGAAGTGGGTAGCATTGGGCCAGATAATCCCGGTATCTTCACATGATCTTTTTGGCACTCTTGTCGGGTGTCGAACAATGACGGGTGTTCTTGCCTCCAGACAAGATTCATTGTCTTGCAGAAGATGATGAAATCGGCAAACAGAGTTCTGTGCATTTCGCCATGAGGTTTCTAGGCAAGATGGTATCTACTTTCGAGGCGGTCCATTTTGCTCAGTTTCATGCACGGGAGTTACAGTTGGAACTTCTGTCGAAATGGAGCAAATCTTATCTGAATCTGTCAGGCCAGGTATTCCGTTCGTCTCCGCATGTGCGTCACTCGCTTCTTGCAGTGGCTGCAGAAACAAAATCTCTGCAGGGGTCATCCATTCTCTATCTGGGATTGGACTTTGATCACAACGTATACCAACCTTCACGGTTGAGGGGCAATTTGTCTTAACGCTCGCTTTCAGGGTCATTGGACTCTGAAGGAATCCAAGCTTACAATCTGTGCGTTGGATCTATGGGCAGTGTATCAAGCACCTATGAGCGCGCAACATTTGCTTCAGAGAAGGGTGGTGAAAATTCAGTCGGACAATGCCACATCAGTGGCATACTTTAATCATCGGGGCAGCATCAAGAGTCCCTTAGCCATGCAAGAGACGGACAAGATCTTTCAGTGGGCTGAAACACACTTTCAGGCGGTCATGATTATCTTTGTTCCCGGAATAGAAAATTGGGAAGCCGATTTCAAGGCAGGCAGACTCTGCATCCGTGCAAATGGTCCCTCCATCAGGAGGTGTTTCGTCAGTTAGTGGACAGGTGGGATCCGCCAGATGTCGACATGATGGTGTCTCGGATGAACCACAAAGTTCACCTCTTCTGCTTCCGCGCAAGAGATCCTCTAGCTATCGCAGTAGACACCATCTGTTCCTTGGAGGTAACGCTTAGTTTACCTTTTCCCACCAGTAGCCATGCTTCCACGGGTGTTTAAAGAAAAAAAAAAAGGTATGATGTTCCAGTCCTTCTAGTAGCCTAGGATTGGCCTCGAAGGGCCTGGTACACCTACATGCTTTCCTTGGCGGGAGGTCAGTCATGGCGTCTGCCGCTACGCACAGACTTATTAACTCAAGGACCTTTTTGTCATCTAGGTTTGGATCGTTTGACTTTAACGGCGTGGCTGTTGGAAGTCATGATCCTACGAGCTAAAGGTTTTTCCGAGCGTGTGTTGCAAACCATGCTTCGGGCTCGTAAACCGGGTTCAGCAACAATTTCATTGAGTCTGGAGGACATATATTACCTGGTGTGAAAAGAATGGGTATCCTACGTCTTTTCTCGTTTATCCAGATTACTTATGTTCTTTCAGGATGGGCTGGATGCAGGTTTGTGCCTTGGTTCTCTTAAAGGTCAGGTATCAGCCCTTTTGGTTTTATTTCAAAGAAGTCTCGCTGTCATGCATGATGTGCACACTTTCATTCAGGGGGTGCTTCATGTGGAAACTTCTTATTGCTCCTCCTGTAGCACCATGAAATTTAAATTTGGTGTTGAATGCTTTACAGCATCCGCCTTTTGAACCCTTTTGTCTTCCAGGTCACAAATTTAAATTCCATCGTATCCGTCTTCCTTTTGGCTATATCTACGGCAGGAAAAGTTTCAGAGCTTGCTGCTTTATCTTGCTAGTCTCCTTTTTTTTTTTTGTTTTCCATGAGGGCAGGGCAGTTCTTCAAACCAAGCCTTCTTTCCTCCCTAAAGTGGTGTCTAGTTTTCATTTAAATAAAGACATTCATTTCTGCCCTGACTTCGTCTAGGTCTTCGGAACGCGAAGCTTCCATTCGTTCTCTCAATTGTAATCCGAGCCTTACACATTTATGTGCGTAGAACTCAGTATGTGCGAAAGACTGAGGATCTTTTGATTCTCTATGATGCACGCAAGAGATGTTGGCAAGCTTCCAAGATGACTATTGCTCGGTGGATTGTGGCTGTAATCCATCAGACTTTATAGTGGGACTGGGCAGCTTGTTGCAGATGATCTTCGAGCGCACTCTACAAGGTCTTTGAGTGCTTCTTGGGCAGACCGCCATGGTGCCTCTAGTGAACAGCTGTGTCGGGCGGCCACGTGGTCTTCTGTACACAAATTCACGCGGTTATACAAATCTGATGTGTTTGCATCCAAGGATGCAAGTTTTGGAAGAAAGGTGCTCCGTGCCATTTCTTCTGAGCTTTGGGATGTCCACAATGTCCCCGGTGTCCCCCCAAAGGAGGGTAGAGAAAATAGGATTTTAATACTTGCGTAAAATCCGTTTCTCTTAGTCCACTGGGGGCCCACCCTTAACGCTCTGTTTTCTCCTACTGGTTGACATGTTGTCTTTTCCTGTTTCCTCTTTATCTCCACTTCCTGTGGGCTTGGATAAACATAAACTGAGGCTAGCAAGAAGTGGGTTATAGAAAGGGAGGAGCTAGTGTATAGTTAACGGAAGTTCTTATAGTGCCAGATCGCTCTGTCCCTTCTCTGTACCCCTATGTCCCCGGTGTCCCCCAATGGTCGAAGAGAAACGGATTTTACGTAAGTATAAAAATCCTATTTTTGCGTGGTGAAGGATTTCTCTCTGATGTCAGTGTTTTATTGTCATAGTGGAGTGTGATATTTATGGAGAGGAATTCTTCTTCACTACAAAATGATGTGCTTGGTATGATGTCTGATCAATACATTTAAGAGGGTTTTTTTGTTTGTTTTTTATACTTTCAAGAAGCTGTGTGAATTAAATGTACAAACTCATTACAGACTTGTGTTTTAAATAGTTTATTTCCTATTTGTTGTATAGCTGTTTAAATCAGAAGATGATGATTTTCAAGATTTTCAAGACGCCTCTAAATCTGGACCAATTGATGATTCTTTCTCTGATTTCCAATGTGGTACTTCAAAATCAGTATCTTCGCTGTTGCAAAACAGGTAGGAAAACGTTTTACATTAATATGCTAGTCATTAAAAGTGCAGGCTGAATATTACATAGTGCTCAGTGTATTATATATTCAACATCACCAGGAGAAAGCATTTAATACAGCACGGCATCTTTCTTTTGAACTTGTGGCAGAATCGTGAGGAATCTAAGCAGCCACCCTAAAAGAGGGCATAGTGTATGCTGGCAGAGCTGTATTATGTATTCTCTCCTAGGCCAGCAGATATGCAGAGAAAACCCCTATTTTTATTTATTTTATTCAAAAGTAAGGAACTGTGTAATAATTTAAAAGGCTGTCTAGAATCTGGCTTGCTTTAAAATTAAATATGTAAGAAACCGTTGATAAAAGGTGTTTTACATAATTTAGAGAGAACCACCTTTTGTTAAAGTGTTTAATGAACAAAATATCTAATAGCATGAGTAGAGGAAAAGCGTTCATTATCCGCTATTTATATAGCGCCACCAATTCCACAGCGCAGTTCAGGGACTTCGCTAACATCGGTCCCTGCCCCATTGGAGTTTACAGTCAATTTGATAGCAATCAATTAACCTACCAGTATGTATTTGGAGTGTGGGAGGAAACCCACGCAAACATGGAGAGAACATGCAAACTCCACACAGACTTCTGCCCCAGTGCTCTACGGCAGATATAGGTAGCATCAGGAGGACTAATGGAAATCTACAGAGATTTAAAGATAGGGTGGCGGGAAAAATGGCTCATGGAGAAGCCTCCGATGAGGGTAACAGTGGGTGATATTTTCACCCTACTCAGCACTGCACATTTAAAATGGTTTAAAATATTAAAACTACAATCATTTCTTAATATTTATATTCGATACATACAGAGAACACAGCTAGTTCATAATTGCTTGGTGCAGAAAGTCCAAATTCAGAGTAACAACAATAAGATACTGGATAATCTTTCACTGCTGCTGATAGTTCGCGCAGGTGACTTTGCCATAGAAACTGTCGTCCTTGAAACATCCTAGAAAGGGTCAGTACCAAGTCCCAGTCAGTATTGGTAACTTTGCGCCGGGCTCTTAGGGGTGTTGTGGACCGAAGATGCAGTACACATTTTGTGCAATTGTTACAAGGTTACATCTGAATTTATATCCCCAATATTAAATGTTAACCTTGAGAGAAACAGAAGCAAGGCTTCAAGAAGCTTAAAGAATATAAAACCCTAACCTAAATTCAGTAGCTCCATAGAAAAAACATTAGAAGTCCTACATTTTTTTTATTCTTTATTTAGTTATGTAACAACAAGAAGAATACAAACATCACAGTACTTCGAAAAATATGAAAATACAGGATGTTTCCTCATTAGTTTTATGTGTTCTATCAGTGGGGAGGGGGAAAAGGATCAGAGATGAGGGAAGGATGCAGAAGGGGAGATGAGGAGGAGGTGGGGTGGGGAAGGCACTAATAACATTGTTCCCAGATGTGTTGCACGTATTGTTATTAGCCATATTTTCAAACGCCCCATGCAATTAAAGATAAAACATCAACAAGGACAAGGCATCCAGAGGCAGCCAAAATACTATCTTCTAATAGCAGGGGGGAAAGCCAAAGTGGATAGACAACTATGGCTTCTTGTAAGTACAATTGGGCCCACACCTTGTAGAATTTGTCGTGGAGCTAGTATGCAATTACGTAGTTCCTGCATAGAGGGAGGATTAGGGTCTTTCCAATGCTTGGCTATTAGGGATTTAGCTGCTGCTAGTAAATGGGAGATAAGCTTGTTGGAGTGGGTGCTCTCGTCTGGTATGGGGCGAGAGACAAGGAATGACAATGTGTCAGAACAACAGGTTGAAAAGGACCCTGAGTTTATAAATGCAAGGACCATGCCTCAGAAAGGGACTATACAAGGGCAGGTACACCATATATGTGGCATCGGTCCTCTCTGACCACATTACTGCCAGCAGTATAGGAAAACATTCTAGACAGCTTGTCTGGGGGTATAGTACCACCTATTATACAATTTGTTCGTTCTCGCTCATGTCGTCTTGGCACATCAAAGGTGGTCTGTCTACATGAGGGAAGCCCCAGAGTGATGCCAGGGTAGGGACCCCTGTGAACTGTTTCTCCAAGTCAATCCACACTATGGTCTGGTGGGGGATATGGGTAACTGCAATCTGGGTATGATGGGATGCCAAGTAATGGAGTTTGATATCCAGAAAAACTGACTCCCCGAGCCTTGGCTTCTTGAGCCCTGCACAGAGATTCTAGGGAGCTTGCCATGCCATACAAATTTAAGAAAAAATGGAGTCCCGAAACACTCGTTTACTTTCATCGGGAGACTCTAGAATAGGTATATAAGTTTAGGTATCAGGTTCACTTTAATAGCGATGATCCTCTCCAGCCACAATGATATAGCTCCTCCACATCTTTAGGTTTTGTTTAAATTTAATGATTGGGGTGCCTGGGAGGGGGGTTTGCCAGCGCAAAGCAAAAGTAGGTCATTCCTGAGGGAAGGGGGGCGTGTAGGGGCATGGCCTCCAATTTAACAAATTTAATTTTATAACCCGACAGAAGGCCATACTCCATTGTAAAGCGCTACGGAATCCGATGGCGCTATATAAATAAATGATGATGATACTCGTCCATGAGTCTATATAGAAGACCCCTGGGGATTCATGAGGAAGAGGAGTATGTTGTCTGCAAAGAGGGAGACTTTAAATTCCCAGGGTCACACCACAACACCCGTTATCATAACTGTCTGTCCCATCATTGCCACCAAGGGCTCTATGACTAGAGCGAAGACTAGGGGTGACAGGGGGCAACACTACCTCGTCCTGTTGAAAAGGGAGAGGGGGTTAACCAAAACCCTAGGTGGTCGAATCGTAAAGGGCAGATACACCTGTCATGAATTCAGCTGAGAAGCCGTACGCCCTCAAGACATGAAACATAATGTTCCGTGAAATCCAGTCGAATGCCTTCTCAGCGTCCAGGGAGAGCAACATAGCAGGGAGACCTCTCTAGTTTATTATTTAGACTAGGTCTATCACACAACAGGTATTATCACTGGCCTGATGGCCTGGGTTGAATCCCACCTGATCATATCAGACCCGGGAGGACTCTAAGTAAGTGCCCAGAATATTTGCGTATATCTTGACATCTACGTTAAGGAGGGAGATAGGATTTTAGCTTGCGCTGGGTCTTTCCCCTCCTTTATGTATGACTACGATGTGCGCTTCCAACATCCCTTTAGCCATGCAAGACCACATTGAATAGGGTGTGGCGGTTGGGGACCAAGGTATGAGAGAATCGCTACATTTTTTTTAAATGTCTGAAGTCAAAAGATCGGTGCACTTAATATTAATGACCAAGAAACTATCCAGAGTTACTCATGCTATATATTAATATTTGCCAGCCTTGTATTGGTCACCAAGGCATATTAATATATATTTTTATTTATCTAAATGTTTGTTTTTAAAAAGTACATGTTGTGCGTCAACACTGAGCAACAAGATGTGTTCAGTTAGGACGCATGTGAGTAACAAAATTGGGTGGATTCAGTTGCAAAGTGCTTAGACTGGTTGACCAAATCTGCAACATTTGGAGATCTTTAGTAAAGGTGTAATTGAGAACCATAGAAATAAATGCCTTTAATTAAGGACATAAACTGTAAGCTCATCCCACTTTAGGAGACCACTACTTTATTAACCCAATTAAAAAGCCTTAATTTGCCAGTCCTATACAATGATCAATTTGTCAAAAGGTTATATTAAAAAAACTTGTCCATGAATAGCCCCTCCCATTTTAGAGAACACCTCTATTCAAAGTAAAATAATGTTCTAATTATGAACAAGTAAATCACTACATTAGTGCTTGGGTGTACTGTGTTAAATGAAAAGCAATTACACCTCAATAAATTGAACATAGGCCTAAGAGAATATTGCATGTCAATTCATAAAATTGCTAAAAAATTACATATAAAAGTTCTAATATGTATCTGGTCCAAGTATACTGAGTAATTATCTGTATTCTCTTTTATAAAGTACCATCATTCTGCAGAGCTTGTGGTTTCTTACCAATGAATTAGCTACAACAAATAGAAGCTTAGAGTTTTTTCTACTCCTATTAACTGCCTAACTGGTCTTAATTGTGCAGACTGGGTCTTTTATGAACTACAAATTAAGTATGTTTTTAAGAACATTATTCACATTTGGCTAATTGCCCAAAGATTCAGTTTTAATAAAGTAATACTTTTAGCCAACAGTAAAGTAATTTAAAGGAAATATATGATAAAATTAAAGCTGTGGACCATGTGCACACAAACATACTCCTAGCCTTTATCCTGAGCCTTAGAACTCTGGTACAGGGTATGATTTGGATTAAAGTCCCAAATGCTGATGGCAGAGATACAGCAGGCAGGAATCTTTGTACAATGTGACCAACTGTAAACAGGAAGAGACATTGGCATTTGCTTCTGATTGGTTAGGATAGCACTTTTACATGTGTTGAAATACTTTGAACTACATGTTCATCTTTACTTCTCTATCTTCCTAGTGCTCCTCCTTTGCTTATGCCTGTGTCTGGGACAACATCAACAATGTCTACAACTACTGATCGATATGCTGTATTTAAAGCAATCAATACGGATAGCCTCCTGGAAAACACAGTTCACCTTACAGGTATGTTGTGTCTTGTGTAAAAAAAAAAATAAAATACAAATATAAAGATGGCAACTTGAAACTCCAGCGCATGTAGCTTCTTGTGCTGATGTTTTTGGATTGGTTGATTGTTGTGCAGATGAAATGAAAGTGAGGGTTGTGGGTTGGCAAAGGACTGTACCATCTCCATTCCCATTGTAAGGAAGTGCACAAAATAGAGTAAGTTCAATAGATTAGTTACAGGAATGATTGATGTATATTCCTGCCTCGATAGCATGTGGGGCACCCACAGGCTAATTTACTCTGGCCAAATGGTGGAGAGTGTACCCAGGATTACCCAGCAATGAATCATACACAAGATTAGTTTACTGGGCTTCTTTCGACCTACCACCCTCAGTACTGTTGAAGTGAGAACATGTTTACACACCCAGAGAAATATAAAAGTATGCATTGTCTATTGTTGCAAAACACTGACCGCAAATATAGCACTTCTCTGAATATGTTAAAGCGCACTACAGTAGGTGCAACATAACATACCAGTAATACAAGTACATAGCAATACCAGTCTTTTAGTAGCCACTCCAAGGAAATCTGCTCCAGGCTTGCTTCTTCAGTATTGACGATTTATTCCTGTCACTGCCAGCAAAGCAACGGTCCCTCTTCATTGTCACCTCGTTTTAAGCAGGTGCACAGATATACAAGACTTGCAGGGATTTCAGATGCAGAAAGAAGAGTGTCGTCTCCGCGGATCCTCACTGTAGCCTTCGATTGTTCAGTTGGTCCAGCAGGAGCTGCAATCTCTACAATGCTGTTTCTGACATTTAGCTCCTCACAAGTCTCCTTCTGGTCTCCAGGCATAGCCTTTTACCCAGTCTTCAGTTCCCATCTTTCAGGGTGGCATTTTCCTCTCATGCCTTCTCTGTCTTATATCCCAGGGCTGGATCATCACCATCTGAGACATCCTGCTTGTGGCAGCTCCACGATGTCTGTAGAGAAGAGATTCCTACAATGGATCTCGATCAAAAGAATGTTCTGTAAATATAATTATCAAGGGCATTTTTACTGGTTCTAACCCCTGCTGCCATCGCTAGCTTTGGAGATGATAAATTAGCACAGTTGTTTTCAGCTATTAGAGCCTAATCAAGGATGATTAGCTTAGCTATAGTAACCTTCCTGAATTAACCCCATCAAGCCTTAGTGACATCCAGAGTTCCAGACCTAATAGCACTATGTGTGTGTTAACTAGACCGCTGTGTGTTTCTTGTTTCCCACTACTTGCGGATGCATGGGCAGGCACTTAATATACCTATGGAGCAGGCTGCGCTTGGTGCATACTTTGCAGTATCACTCTTTCCTTAGGGTATCTACAGTTATTTTTCAGACATAGTATCAGTACTTACATGGTGACACAGTTTATGCATAGGTTATACATAACATAAACGTACAGTTAAAACATATTATACTCGTACATTAAAGGTCTCAATCTAAAAAAAATAAAAAATATTTAAATACAATTTTACTTTTCACACGAACATGTCTGGTCACATAATGGAATAACCCACTGGAAACAGATATGCTGGGACATTGTTTTCTAATATATCTATCTAGATATCTCTGTCGCTGGCTCTCTGTTTATCTATATCCCTCCTTACTGCCACACACTGCCATCATTATGCCAAAAAAGGAAATAAATATTGCTAGTCTATTACAGCTGTGGTAGTATTTTAATATACAAGTGACTTTAACTTGTTAGCTAGTTAACACCCTTTGACTTTTGTTAAGATTAGGCACAGCACATCCTCCTTGAACAAGGTAAAATAATGCAAAAGATGCATCCTTTTCAATTGTAGGGGGAAACTAGCTTGCCTACACAATCATGCATTCAATTGTATGTAACTTAATATATATGTTGGTAAATCCATAACCCTATAAATATGAAACCTAACCCAAAATTTTCTTTTGTTTTCATAATTTTCAGGACATGGTTTTACAGACTTCAAATCTTCTGGAGCAGATGATGGTTTCACAGACTTTAAAACAGCTGATAGTATATCTCCACTAGATACTCCATTGAGAGAAACTCAATCATCTCTCGCATTTTTCATTGGCCCTCCGCAACAGAAATCACCAACACAATTAAAACCATCATCTGATTTTGATTCCTTCACTTCATTAACAAGCCATGCCTTCCCAAAAACTTTCCATACATCCAAGCCCGTATCATTGCCTGTGCCCCCACTTTCATTGTCATCAATGTCGGCGTCATCACCATATGTCCATGCTTCACTTGCCCCTGCTAAAAGTTCCTCTCTTCTTGATGATTTTGGAGACTTTACGCTCTTTGGGCCATTAACCAACACTACATCTGTTGGTGGTCAAAATGACTTTGTTGACTTCATGACAAGTAATACAAATTCTGTTGAACAAAATATTGACACTTTCAAGCAGGTATCCAGCACAGTTGACTTAATACGCTCTACTACTCTTCCCCAAAATATTCAACCTAATACTTCTGCATCAATTAACAAATATGGATTATTTGAGCCACTTACTTTGGAAACATCTACCACAGGGTTTGATGATCCTAAAGATGCTACCCATGTTACAAAAAACAATGACTTTACATTCCAGTATGACAAATTCACCACTGTTGAGAACAGTTCAGAGAAATCCTTTGTGGACAAGTTTTCTGCTCTCAAGCAAGCCAAAGAGGACTCCATGTCCATTAAATCCCTGGATCTTCCTTCTATTGGTGGCAGCAGCTTTGGAAAAGAAGACTCTGAAGATGCGCTTTCTATCCAGTTTGACATGAAGTTGTCAGATATGGGCGAGGAATTGAAGCATGTTATGTCTGATAGTTCTCTGGATTTGCCCACGGTTAGTGGTCAGCATCCAGCTGCTGCAGGTGAGGAATTGGTTAGATTACTTTGGTAAAGATGAGATAGGTGAAGTATTCTATATACATCATATTTGTGAGCTTTCAGTGTTATTTTCTCAGTTTTATTTTTGTGGAATATAAGGAAGGAAATCTTTTGTGCACTGTTTTAATAGAACTCCTTAGATTATTTATTCAGCATGTTGTATTTGATCATTAACAATGAAGTTAGCGGGTACATTGATATATAGCTTAAAGGAGAAATATACTTGTAAGTGTAATTAATTTTCACATTCTTTTCTATACATGGTATATGAAACCCATTGGAAGAATTTATTCTGCTTGTGTCTTTGTGTATTAATACTTATTAAGTTGTGTGGAAGGTTCCATATTGTTTACCTCAGCTCAAGTAAAATGTATTATCAGCCATAGATTGCCTACAAAATGGTGTCAACTGTAAATTTAACAAAATAATTTGACAAAATATTTGCTATAGGTTACATTGATACAGTGGCCTAATCTTATTTACAACTTTATCAATCATAGACATAAACTTTCTATAAGTGGCTGCATGGGGTGACCCTCTAACCATCAAAAGGGCCACATATTACTCTTACTCTCTGTAATAATTTAAGACAATACATGTTATTTAATTAAGCCCCTATGTTTACAATACAAGTTTAACAAAACCTCTCTGACATTGCATATTGTTTGGGGTTTTTTTTCTGCAAGAAAAAAAGTTTAAATAAGAAATGTTCGAATATAATTTTCCTTTCGCAGTTGAATGGTATTTTAATGTAGCTGCAAAGCAAGTGTCATGTAAAACACACTTAATGCTGCTGTATAGTTAGTGACCCTTTCAAGTGCAAATGTTTTGCATTGAACAGATTATTCCAGGGTTGCTCACTGAGGTAATGAGCGGAAAGCATGGTGACTGCAATATAATGTTGTGGCTTTAAATCATTGTTTGCTACAGTGACTGCCAATGGTCACATGAAACTGATACAGAAATGAAATCCAATTTTCCAGATTGGCTATTGGTACCTCTGTTGGAAATAAAGATGTTTTGTGATCACAAGTACTACACCATAGTTCCTCAACCCTCTCCTTAACTATAACTATTGTACATAGCACGTGAAATCATTTCTGCCACAGACAGGTTAAGCGTTAAGGCATGACCTGCAGGGGATTGTTAGCATGATGGTTGAAACGACATGAATTCAATTCCCATTATTCTCCTTGAAGAGTAACCAAAACCTTAAAGCATTACCAAAACAAAATGTGAGTGTTAACTGTGTTTTACAGTTATTTTCATTGCATTTGTATTGATATGTCCAAAAACAGTGTTCCACTTGAAAACTCATGACCTTTTCAAGTGTTATTATAAATATCTGCACTTAAATACGCTTTCGAAATGTAACCAGTTCAGTATTTTCTTTAAAATCTCAAGTTACATTAAGTGTTTCAAAACTTAGAGATCGGAGGGGGTGGGGTATTATTATTTATTTATTTTTGTCTTGTAATCTAAATAATTGTACATTTGTGCAGCTGCTATTTTGTTTATTTACAATGAAGAATTTATATATTGAGGCTTGTAATTAATTGTGTTGATGTCATCTGTTTTCTTTGCAAGTCTGCTTATTTGTAGAAAGAACCTAAATATCATCTGATCTCTAAACTGTATTGTTTGACTAAATCTACTCTATCAAATATACTTGCTTGGTTTATAAACAACCAAACCTCTGGTACAAGTATTGTGTACAGTATAGTATAAGCTACTACAATAAACTTTGCATTAGAGGGTGTTGAAAAAACATTATTAAAGGTCTTGAATTTTTAATAAAACAACCTAGACCACTGTCGAGAATCTGATGAGTTCCGGTGTTTCAGGCTCCCGCAGTTCCAGCAGGCTCACCCTAGCCTTGGCAAATAACGTTCAGTTCTTTTCCTGGTGCCAGCACCCTGGAATAATTTTGAATGAATACAGCTAACAGTGGAGATGTATCTATTAAGCTAGCTGGAGGGCATGGCAGTCAGTCAGATCAGCGTTGCTCAATATACTTACACTGGTGATTGCTTGGAATACTGACCTTTTAATTTTCTGAGGGACACGTGAGCGCTGTAGGAGTTGCCGGTGTCCCGGACACCAGAATCCCACAGTTAGGCTCGTTTTAGGGCTGAGGAGGCTTGCTTTATAAAGATAAAAACACAAGAAAACATTTAAAAGGGGCTTTTATGTAATTGTTAGATTGAGACCTTTTGTCAGAAGCCTCAATCGGATAACTCCTTTTAATGGAAAGCCCCGCCAACTTACAACTGGCTAAATGAGTACATTAATAAGGTAACACTTTTTGCAAATTACAGCGTTTTGTCAATGTAACAGTAGAATAGAAATACATAAATATAACAAAATTGTAATTCTTTTTCAGATGCATAGATTAGAACAGTAGCCAGTAGAAGACAAACTTCATAAGTGGTAGGTAGGCCCCTTCATTGGCATAACATAGCCATGGGCTCTCGGCATATAGAGTCTGCTGTTCTATTCAGTTAGAGTCCTTCACTTCTATTTCAAAGCCCTCTCTAAGTATACAATGTTGGTTCCCTGGTCGTTTCTGTAGTTTTTGTGTTGCAACAGTGATCTCCTCTCTTTGTTTTACCAGCATTTATACCGCCAAAGTATTACTACATTGGTTTGCTGTACTTCATTTTAATCCTTGGCAGAGCGTTGTTAAATGGTGCCCATGTATAGGTTTGAATTACTAATTCTTGGGTGTCTCCCTGAGTTTTTGGGGAAGAAGTGACTTTCTGACTCCTGATGCTAATAGCCAGGAATTTATACATCTCTTAGCGTTGCTTACATGTTTTGATATGCTTATGATTAGTACAGTCTTGGCAATTCACTGTTATATTGTTAAAAGCTGCCTAGTGTCTGACCTGAGCTCCCATTTACACCATGCTTTATTCTCTTTATTTTGTTGGTCTTGGTTCGTTTCCATTTTTTGCATACTTATATTGCTGTTCCGTGTTTGACACTTTTTTTTTTTTTCTCCTCCATTGGTTTTATTTTGTTTACGGTTACCATGTCAACCATTTTTTGTCTTTAGTGCGTTTCGCTACTCATTGTCACTTTTTTGTTTGATTGTTTGCTCCACTATGTGTTGGGGTCCACTTAGTGATGTATTAATGAATTATGATTTACGATGGGATGTATTTATACTTTTTTTTTTTTAGCATTGTATTACTCTATGTGGTATATTATACCCATATTGGTGAAAATGCCATTGATGTGTAGTACTGTATTCATTTGAAGACCGTTTTTGATATGTTTTATTTAATAACACTGTTCTGTCATTTTTTTTCTGTTAGTGCTTTTCTTTTGCAATAGAATAAAAAACATGTAATTTTTGTAGCTTTGTCCATTTCTCCTTGGTTTTTGAATCTTAATGATCTTTATTTTGGGTTTTAAGGGACAACATTGGTGAATTTTGTTCACTATGTACTGACAGTATGATATTGGTGGAACCCTTGTTTCCCCTTGCTTTAATCATTTATTTTAGTTCTCGTGTGTGTATTTTCTCTGGTTTATAAATAAATTGCAATAGATATTACACTAACTGGAGTGTTCTGCTGGTGTTTTTATTCATTCTGCTACTTTAAGATAAATATATATTGAAAATGTTGTAAAGTCCATACCTGGCTAATGGCAGTATTAGCCAGCTTCCATACACTATTGTGTAATGTTTAGCACTGTCGGGTTAGGCTGACTCATGTTGTCATTAGTAATCTTGTTAATGCTTTGATTACCTCAGGCCTAGACAAATTACCAAGATGTAGGCCATGAACTCTGTTCATATATTTTTGGGGACCATTCAGGAGTGCTCGCAGAGTATACCAGTTTTCTTGCTCACTAAATACTCAAATAGGCTCCTATATCTGTCTGACTGGCATTTTTTTGGTACAGTGTGTTTTTATTGAAAGTGTTATAGCCTTGGTAATTTACAGAATCAAAGTGGTACAACTGCTCATTGTGGACATCCACCAGCCATAACACATTACTATAAGACCAGCTCACTGCAGCTCGACTGTAGAAAGAGGTCATGGGGTGGTTATATTTTGGTAGTAGTGGACTCTGATCAATATATCACTTTGGCTGGGTAGTGGGGCAGGGAGGAGGGAAGAGAGAGCGGGTAAGCATAAAATGAGGTTAGCCGGGATCACTGTCCCTGAAAAGTAGTGGTGCATGCAGTTCTAGTAAGGTGGGAAGCAGGTAAGGTGGGAAGGATTACTCATTTATTCGACTGGGAATACAAAGACACATTTTTGACTTCCACCCGGTAAAATCATATGGCACAGTATTCTCAGAATTTATCTACAGAGGACAAAATAAAGTCGTCCATGGACATATAAAAGTCCAGTCTCGCAAACCACTCCTTTGTGGATGGCGGGTTGTGGGACCTCCAGTGCACTAGTTTTACAGCGCACCTTTGCAGCACAATTTAAATATTTCAGAATAGATTTCTTGTAGAGAGAAATGGGCATCTCATTAACATTAAGCAGCCAGAAACTGGGGCTATCGAAGACCTTCGCTATAGCGACTTCCCTGGAAATGAGCATCACTGCCTCCCAAAAGGGGTGAAGTTCAGAGTATCCCCACCAAATGGGAAATGGGGAGCCGTGCGTCAGATTACATCTTTAGCACAAATCGGTGAGGCCTGGGTACATATTGGCTAAGAGGTTGGGACACCAGTATCTTTTACCAATCCCTGGTGTATTTTGGCACGGAGTGAGTGTTCGATCAGGCTTTTGTATATGTTTAAGTAGTCCTTGTGTACTGTGTGGAGGTTCAAAGGGTCTTGAATGGGTTGAGCTCCCTTCGGCCATCTTGCGTATCTCTGGAGATACATACAGCTGAAACATTACCTGTATACCCCAGATCTTAGAGTTTGGTAGATCCCATTTTGCTTGGATATCCGCAGATGGTTTGACCCCCATGACAGCTGGCCAATCTGGAGAGAAGCCCTTAGGGTTCCAGTCTCTCAAGTGTTTACGACAGTCTGCGTCATTTTGTCTACCACTGCTGTAGCTGACTAAACTATGCTTGTAACTAATTTAGTATATGTGTGTATAGATACATTTCTATCTATCTCTTATACATACTGATCAGCTACAATATTAAAACCACCTGCCTGATATTGTGTAGGTCCCCATTGTGCCACCAGAACAGTTCTGACCTGTCGTGGCATGCACTTGAAGGTGTGCCTCCATGGCTCAGACTTTTTTTTTTTTCCAGCACATCCCACAGTTGCTCGATCAGAATGACATCTGGGGAATTTGGAGCCCAACTCATTTAAAAGTATACACTACTACCACAAGAAAAAATAAGCAGTATACTCTGTTTCATAGTGGAGAAAAAAAAAAATGAAGTTGATGCTCGATTACAGGTGTAAAGTATACATAATTTACACATTGTTAAAAACCATACCAAAAAAGTGAACTACACTGTGCAATGGAATAGAACTCCCATACAGGAAATGAAACAAACAGAAACTGATAGGAAGGAGATTGCCTTTAGAGAAACCAAAACTGAAACTTTCCACAGAAAGAGAGAGGGAGACACAGAATGATGTTCAATCATGGCAGCTGCTCATGAAAAGTGCACATTTGGTAGTCTTTTAAATACAGACTGCCATATTACTGTCTACTAAAAATCCATTGGATTACATAACTGGGACCACTTTACAGATGAAGAAAAATAACTTTTGATTCTGTAGAACTGAAGTTTCAAATGCAGGAACCAATGATCCTGGAATCTCAGTCTGCTACTATCATGAAAAGCTTCTGCTGCTAAGATATGAAGAATTTCAGAAAACATGCTGTAATCCTTTCTTGTCTCTCAAAAAGAAGCCAGAAAAAGCTTAAAAGTCTGTCTTTATGTCGTCTGATAACAATCAATATATGTGTAGCTCATCATTACTAGGCCGAAATCTGTGATGAGAACGTGTTCCTGCCACAATCTGTGTTTCTAGACGGCTATGACATTAAATTCTTCTGCAGTCTGCTTAATTGTCCAGCTGTTTGATGCCAGAGTTAATATTTTTATTACTTCTTTTGGTGGCGCCTCTTCACACTTTTGCTTTAATTCATATATCATATTCTGTAAATCATCACAACCTGAACATCTGCTTACTTTCTGGGGTGATTCTAGTGATATGCTAGGAAGAGACAACATTTCAGTAAGCTTCTCTTGAATGGCTGTACTTGCCTGCTCTTTCTTTCTTTTAGCCTATGTGTCCCGGTGTCTTCTCTTTACCCGATGCAATTTCACTGGTGAACAACCAAGCTTTGTAATGCTTTCATTCAGCTCATCTGTTTCTGCTGGTTCAGTTACACCCTCCACCGGGGATTCCACTTCTTCTTTTGGCATATCTATGTCTGTCTGTTCTTTACAGTGTAACAGTTGAATTCTGCATTTTGGGCAAAGTTTCTGTCCTGGCTTAATAACAGCATGAAGCTGACCGTCACCATGTTCTTTGGCCCACTTTAGTGACATAACTTTTAAGCTTTTTCTGGCTCCTTTTTTGTGAGACAAGGGATTACAGCATGTTTTCTGAAATTCTTCATATCTTAACAGTAGAAGCTTTTCATGATGGTAGCAGACTGAGGTTTCAGGATCATTGGTTACTGCATTTGAAACTTCAGTTCTCCAGAATCAAAAGTTCTTTTTTTTCCTCATCTGTAAAGTGTTCCCGGCTATGTAATCCAATGGATTTTGAGTAGACAGTAATATGGCAGTCCGTATTTAAAAAACTACCAAATGTGCACTTTTCATGAGCAGTTGCCATGATTGACCATCTTTCTGTATCTCCCTCTCTCTTTCTCTGTAAAGTTTCAGTTTTGGATTCTGTAAAGGGAATCCCCTTCCCATCAGTTTCTGTTTGTTTCATTTCCTGTTTGGGAGTTTTATCCAATTGCCTCAGTGTAGTTCACTCTTTTTGGTATGGTTTTTAACAACGTGTAAATTTATGTATGCTGTACACCAGTAATCGAGCATCAACTTCATTATTTTTTTTTCTTCACTATGAAACAGAGTATACTGCTGATTAATTTTTAAAAAATTTTTGTGGTAGTAATGTGTACCTTTTTTAAACGCCCCCTCCCCCCCCAAAAAAGGGATACCTAATGTTGATTGAACCAAGCTTTTTTTTTAATTCTATTTGAAAAAAACGTGCGTTTTTGCCGTAGCGCAAAACGTAAGGCAGATGAAGTCATTTGGTTTGGATTCGGGAGGAAGAGTTACCTTAGGGGTCCAAATTTTGTGGTGATTCCTTAATAAACACCCGTGATACTTCAAATAAACTCAATAAAGAAGCCGCGATTAGTAAATTATTTAATAAATTGAAAAATCAATATTTAATTAACCTAATTGTCAGACAGTTGAGATATTTGGAAGAAAAAGTTGTTTTGACATCCTCTCAACTATAAAAAAAAATTCAAACAAATCTGAGATGGGTGGTGGACATTTCATTATTTTTTTTTATTTTTTTTATTTTTTTTTGGGTGAGCTGATGTGGAATGACCATGGCCAGATTAAGGGGGGGGGGGCACATGCCCACCTCTCTCTGAGGGCCCCCCGCCGCCAGCTGATAGAGAAGAAGCTACAAGCCGGCGATCTAAAATGTATAGCAGCCGCGGTGCTGCTGTACGTCTGGACTCCTGCCAATGACTTGGTCCGTCCGAAGGGGCGAGGGTTTGTATTAATGAGAGGTGCGTGGCTGCGTCGGTGGGGGGGGGAGGGGGGGGAAGATGCGGTGAGAAGGAGAGACTCACAGCTGGACACACAGAACTTAAATGTGAATCTTAGGTGAGTTAAAAAAAAAAGTGATAACAGCTTTGTCTTGGACCTTCTGCTTGAATAGCAATCATAACTGTTCTGTGTATGACTTGGAAGAAAGTGTACAAAATGCCAATATAATGTTCTTGAAATATAACTGAATAATTAACTGAGTGTGAGAAACCGAGAGGAAGAGAAGACATGGGGAAGGAGAGAGTATGAAGCTGAGACGGTGTGGCTGAGAAAGGGCAACGTGAGAAAGAGAGAGAGAACTAGAGAGAGAGGTGAGAAATTGAGAGAAATAATAATAATAATAATATGTGGGCTATTAATTTAATGGTGCAGTTTCCATGAGAACTATTTATTTAATGATAGGTGCTATCATATATATTTATTTTACACTGGTGTTGGTGGAATATTTAAACGCTGTGCTGGTTTCGGGACTATTTATTATTCAATTCAGGTCTAAGTTTGGGGAGAAGGAGGGCTAATTTATTAAACGTGAATATGAAATATAAATGGTTGTGTGAAATGGGTTTATTTGTTACATGTGAATGCTATTCGTTTTATTGCTGGGTTGTTTTTTGGGGAGGGAAATAGTTTTTATTAAATGTGTATGCTATTCAATGTTGGGGCTAGTTGGGAGGAACAGTTCTATAAAATTTGTATACTAATGATTTTATTTAATTTTATATTCAGGCCTATTTGGAGGGAGGGAGGCCTACTTATTAAATGTGGGTGCTATTGATTTAATGCCAGGGCTGTTTTAGATTTTCATGAACATTCCGGGATCTACACAAGCAACAACTGAGTTTAAGACACCAGCAGCCACAGATGATGAAAGTGACAAGAACAGGTAGGAGAGAGTAGGACAGTCTGCCTTCTGTCCTGAATCTGGTGGGACAGTACCGAATTTGGGTGACTCTCGCTTAGTCGGGATTTGGTCCAATTATAAGGACAGTTGGGAGGTATGTCCCACTTCACACTGTACTACTGGTGAAGGCAGAGCTGCCTGCTCCTAACAGTAGTGCACACAGTATTGTGTCTGTATATGTCTAAAATTATAGCCATAGTACACCGAAGGTGCCCCCCTGTCTAAAGTGCCCCGGGCCCCCCAGAGCCTTAATCCAGCTCTGGGAATGACCCTGATGTAAAATTAAACGTGATTAATCAGACCAGGCCACCTTCCTCCATTGCTCCGTAGTTCATTGGAGGCACTTTTGGCAGTGGACAGGGGTCAGCATGGGCACTCTGACCGGATTGTGACTATGCAGCCCCATTCGCACAAAGCTGCGATGCACTGATTTCTGACACCTTTCTGTGATAGTCAGCATTAACACTTTCAGAATTTGGGCTACAGTAGCTCTTCTGTGGTCCAAACGAAATGGGCTATTCTTCGCTTCCCACGCGCATCAATGAGCCTTGGACACCCATGACCCTGTTCTCAGTTCACAGGTTTGACCGCTTTTGGTGGGTACGAACTACTGCATATCGGGAACACCTCGAGTCCTGCCATTTTGGAGATGCTCTGACCCAGTTGTCTAGCCATCAAAATTTAACCCTTGTCAAAATCTTTCAATCCTTACGCTTGCCCATTTCCCTGCTTCCAACACATTAACTTCAAGAACTGATTGTTCACTTGCTGCCTAATATATCCCACCCATTCACACTTGTCAGTGGTTTTAATGTTGTGGCTGATCGGTGTATACACACTTGATTTATAACTGTAATATTTTGCAGTTTCATTTAGTGGGAGATTCAATTCCCCACGTTGTTCTTCAGAACAACACGGGGTGTGCATCATTAATTTTAACACTGATTTCCACTCGCGGCTCAGTAAGCTGCGAGCAAAAATCAGCACTGAATTTACCGTACGAACAGTAATAATGCACATCAGTTACCATAGTAATGCTAATGATGCGCACCCCACGTTCTAAAGAAAAATGCAGGGAATTGAATCTCCCCCTTAGTGGAATACTGTATCACTTAATAGTTCTATTTTTGAGTGTTTTTAAGGTGATCTATAGTTATGAGATTCATGAAAGATATATAGAATGTAACAAATTGTGATATTATCATACATGATCACCAGACTCACCTATAATTCCTGTGAAACCATTTAATGAGGAGGGGAATAACAGGGACAAAGATAAAGGTAAACATGGGAGTAATTTAATATATTTTAGACTCATTGCTCCAAAATTTTGAAAAATCCTGTATCCAGCTCATTCCAGACCCCAGCATTCCACATAATAGATCCCATGCCTGTGTTGCCTGATGTTTAAATTTTTTACACACAAAATTATGGAGGATTTAAAATGTTACTAAAGGTATGTGTTGCCAGTGCCCATCTATCGTGTTCTCCTGGTCTATCTGGAAGTCCAAGAACCAGGTATTGCCTATTTTAAGTTGGGAAAACTGCTGTAATAAAATGAATAACAGAACTACAGCCATAATGCCACATTTTTTGTTCCATCTTTTCATTTGATTAAAAGTGTAGGTAGACTCCAGGGGGTATATTTACTAAACTGTGGGTTTAAAAAAGTGTATATGTTGCCTATATGGCAACCAATCAGATCCTAGCCATCATTTTGTGGAATGTACTAAATAAATGGTGGCTAGAATCTGGTTGCTATAGGCAACATCTCCACCTTTTTCAAATTTGCAGTTTAGTAAATTTACCCCCAACAGTCTTATCTTTCCATTAAAGTGTACTTGGCATATAAAAATTACCCTTGTACACCATACTTGCACTTGTTCCAAATATGCTTTTCCATTTTCTTATTTCACAATGTACATTCTAGTAGGAAAATAGGCCCTGCCCATAGTGCAATGGGACAATGTCACAACAGTCCATTGAGGTGGTCGTGTAGAATCGAAAGTCCATTGTTTAAGCAGGGAAAAATTCAACTATTTTGCTTACTGTATATGTACAGTAAAAACAGTGAATCTCTGTATGCTCAGATAGTAGCTGTGTGTGTGTGTACCCCTACCATAGTGCCAAAGTAGCCATCAGCACTTATTGAATGCAGCAGTTTGTGGGCTTAATCATCGCTGGAATAGCTCCAGTGTTCAATGAGCTCATTTAACACCACCCTTGTGGAAGTGAAATTTAATATTGCCCTGCTTTCTATTTGCAATCATATTATAGAAGGTATGTCTTATAACACCCAGCAAAAATTAAATATCCATTTCTTTCGAGTGTGCGGATTGCACACCATTTTAAATAATATTTGATGGGCAAACAGAGAATGTGTTTTTGTATAATTTGCTTCCTGACCTCCCCAGATAGGTAAGTTTTGCACATGCCCACTATATAGCATTACGGTGAACGCTTGTTAAATAGATTTAAGTTCAAGTGCCCTTTCACTCCTTACAGCGTGCCATGTACAGACAACATACATGTGCAGGTGTTTGAAACTAGGCTGTTTTCAGTCACCGGCTACCAATGTCAATCACTATGCTAGCTGGGAGCAGTGCTATGAAGGTATGCAGAATTCCAGGTTGGTTGGTTTGGGGGTAATTAATATAAACATTGATTTGGAAGCAAAAATTAAAATTCACAAAAAATCAGATGACATATAGAGCCTGAGTTATTAACGAGAGCAAAGCAAAAAGTAACTTTGCACGTTGGCAAAACCATGTTGCATTGGAGGGGGGAAGTAAATTTAAAATGTGGTGACAGATTTATCGATGGGGTAGGGCATGTCCTCGATTTTAAACTTTACATTTCAGTGTAAAAATAAAGCTATGAAGTTTTTGTGTCCTACGTGTACAAACAGTATTTAACTTATGTACAAAATAATAAGCTGAGTTGCACTCCTTGCATTGTAATATGATTTAGGTTTTGTTTGGTTTTTTTTTTTCTTCCTTTTTTTGCCATGCTCTCCTTAATGACATAACTAAGAAATGGGATAGTAACACAAATTAATATGTAAACGTTTCCCGAAAGCACATTAGATTGCTAGAAAAGTGTATTTTAACATCACAAAATAGAAATGGCTGTGTTTTTGGTGTTCAAGGAAGTGGCTGAGTATGTCCAGATTTTCCAATTACAAATGTTGGTATGAAATATGCTGCTAAAATGGCTCTTATAAAATAGTAATTTCTGTCATTATCCAAGGTATAGTTAAATGGCCATTAACTTAAAACACACACACACACACACACACACACACACACACACACACACACACACACACACACACACACACACACACACACACACACACACACACACACACACACACACACACACACACTAAAACTCTGGACGTGTAATCCTTTTATATCTGTTGCTGTCCTCCGAGCATATTTAGAGGTGCATGTCCACTTTTCAGTCCTTGGAACTGCCCTTGTTAAATTAATCCTCGCCTGGCTTTTCAGATGCTCCTGTAAATGTGCATCGTGAAGAGAGGGAAATGTCATTGTGAAGTTCCAACCTGCTGACGCTTGCATATCCATTTGATCAATTAAGCTTTTCCATGTTTTTCCTAAAATACTGCTTGGTTTAGCTTCATGTGTGTCTTAGATGATTCCTAAAATTGACATCTGGGGGTAACCGTATCGAGGTGTGATTTTTTTTTTTTTTTTTCTTTTTCTTTTTTTTTCTTTGCGATTTAAAATCACTTTAAATCGCACAAGAGAACCAGCAATTTAAAGTGCTAAATAGTCATATGTATCTGTGACGATTTGTATCTATTTTAAATCCACTATCTCTCCAATGTTATAGTTAAACTCACGGGAGATTAAACACAAAATCTCCCGAGTTTGCATTCAAAATTGCCAGATACAACAGGCTTTTTTTCTATAGGCGAGATTGGCAAGCACATCACTGCTACACTGCAGGGCAATGTTAATATAATAGGAGGTACAATGGAGGTACAATGGAGGTTTCAATAAATCATAATTTTTGTTGTAGAGGGGCAAAAATTATGATTTTTTTTTTACGGAGGACAATTTATTTTAAGAATAAATTAGTGACCCAAATGTAATTTATAGATTAAATGTAAGTGCGGTGTTGGTTTTTGGTTTGTTTGGGTTTTTTTGGTTTTTTTTTTTTTTTATATATAGCAGTGGCTTACTATTTCATCAGTGGGGCAATATGTATATTTTTATCGTATGTCAACACTTAAAATGTCCTGATAGGGACACCATTAAAAGTACAGACTTGTGGGACTACAAGTGTCAGCATGCACAAAAGCACTTGTAGTGCTACAAGTCTTTACAAGTGGTGTCCCCATCAGAAAATTAAGTGTTGCCATATCATAAAAATATACATATTGCCCCACTGCTCAGACGAGTTTGCAAAATCACAGCTTCATACATTTTGGCGATTTATGTAGCTAGAGTGGCAAAAATTCAGGACTGCAATTTGTAGTGATTTTGAAAGAAACACATCTCTGGCGATTTTTATATCAAATCGTTGGGTAATAAATTCATTAATCAACGATTTTAAACTCGCCCGAGAAAATCGCTGGAAATTCAAAATCGCAGCTTGATACATTTACCCCCTGGACTGTATTACATGTCATCTTGCCATAAGGCAAAAGTGATAACGAAGGGCCTCGGGAATCAAAACATCAAAATTTTGAGTCCATGGCCAGGAAACTCCCCAGACCTTAATCTCATCGACAACTTTTGGTCAATCCGAAAGAGGCGGGTGGACAAACAACCCACAAATTCTGACAAACTCCAAGCATTGGTTAGGCAAGAATGGGCAACCATCAGTCAGTATATGGCCCAGAAGTTGATTGACCGCATGCCAGTGCAAATTGCAGAGGACTCCAAAAAGGAGTGTCAACACTGCAAATATGAACACTTTCCATAAACTTAATGTAATTGTCAATTAAAGCCTTTGACAATTATGAAATGCGTGTAATTTTTAATTAGTTGTATACCATGGCAACATCTGACAAAAAAAGTCTAAAATCACTGAAGCAACAAACTTTGTGAAAACCAATATTTGTGTCCTTCTCAAAACTTTTGCCCATGGATTGTAAAACAATGGTATGATTCTATACCTATAATAAGCAGATATGTATTGATTTTCTTTTGTAAGTTTTTATATTGTGATTATGGTAACTACTACACATTTTTGCTTGTTATTTTGAACCAGGTCTCTTTGATATCCTAACAACATTCCTGTGTGTTTTATTTACAAATAGGGTTTATTTTCATAGTATTTCTGTAGTTGTTCACAGAAGCACATCTGCATACTTCTATTTAAAATAAATTAAATGGCCATGTAAACACCCCTAAGTTGCTAAATTATGATTAAATATGGTTGCTCTGCATTTTACATGTCTTATGAAAAATGTATCTCCTACCCACTGATATTTTTTTTTAAATACCCGTTTACATGCATTTGAACAGGTCTTCCACTGGAAGCAATTTTTTGCTAGTGTTCCCATACCAATTGGTGTTTTACTCACGTTTTGTTGCGATATTTGTTCCATTTCTTGTGTTTACCACATGGAAGCACACCTAGGAAGCTCTAAAATACTAATAAAAAAACATCCCACTTCATGGGTTCGATATTCCTTAAAATGCTAGTAAACCACCAGTGGGCAGGTGACCTTAGGTATGGTTGTCACATTGATATTTTTTCTGCAAGAAGAATCCTATCAAACCCCACATTTTCATATAGTGTCCATTTTCAGCATCCAAATGACTGGTTTATAAACTTTGTTGCGAGCTTTGTACAAGATGTAGATTTCCAATAAATTTAAACTTAAAATGTGTGTTTAGACTGTTTGAAATATAAATGTACACAAGCAGACTCCTGAGTTTTCTCACAAACTAAATGCAGGTGTGCAGGGTCCTGTTACTGCTAAAGTTAGACCATTCAATCTTTGGTTGATTACCCTTATACTTCGTTAGTTTAAAAACCCCCATGGTTCTAAAAACATTTTATGTGATGTAACCTGCATGGAATCTCCTGGGGGGGGGGGGGGGGTTGGTGGAGGGGTGTGTGTGGCGTGTTTTTTAAATAAATGAATGGTATTAGAATACATGAACTTGTATACATGTTCCTTTTAGACCTGGGATAAACCATATTAGAAGACAACGTAGTGATATGTTGTAGATAAAAGGGGTTCTGAATGTTTTACATCACTACATGGTGGTGATTGTTTTAATATTGCCAGTATCCTACATATGGGTTCTTCTTTGTCCTTTTGCATGTAGATGATTTTAAAGGCACGAATGACAACAATTGCTCCCTACTAAGCAGTTTGACAATTTGTGATTGGTCAGAGAAGGACAACGTACACACGAACAAAAAACAGCCAGACTTTTTTTTCAGCCCAGATTACAGTGCTGGCTCCTCTACAGCTGTGTTCTCAAAGAAAGAGACTTCATTTGGAAGTACCGAAAATCTTACCATGACAACCATATCAAAAGTAACTACATTTTCTAGTGACATCCATGCTTCAGAGGACCCTTGTATTGCAGACAACAAAGGTCAGAGTGAAAAAGCAAATGATGACACATTGGTCAGTGGTCTTGATGATATTTGTCCTATTGCTTTGGGACATACTGCTGAAACCCATGATATGTCAGCCAGTAATGTTGCTACCGAGCTAAGAAACACTGATGATTTTGGAGAGTTTCAGAGTGAAAAGCCTAAAATAAGTAAATTTGACTTTATACTGGCAAGTTCTCAAGGGAAAATGAAATCAAGTGAAGAAATGATTAAGACAGAGCTTGAAACTTTGGATCTTTGTGCTCAAGGTAAGTGTTCTCCATACTTGGAGCCTTAATTATATATAATTACTTCTGCTGTTATTGTGCCTTCCCATAAATGATACTCTAAATCTAAATAATTCTTACAAACGTCTTATAATATCTGAGTTTCGACTAGGAACTTTGCATCTTTTGCTTTAATCCAGTATGCTTTTATTGTGCATTGTTCCCTGCTTATACCTCCAGCTTAAAAATCAGGGCAAAACTGGTGTCGCAGTGATGGTTACTTTATAAATAGGGGAACATATATATGGATTTAATACATTTTTAATGTACATCTTTACAAAAAAAAAGTATAGCTGGTAAATAAAGCCCATGTCAGCTAAAATCAGGTCCCTAAACTTAAGGGATTTTTCTCCCCTGTTCATATGTGGCGGGTATGCATTTGTGACATGACTCATGCATTTTATGACACACAATGCTTTAAAAAAATAAAACCTCTTGATATGTATCACCTTATGCACTCAGTGTTTGTACTGTTAATCCTTTTGCTACATAAGAACTGCCCATGGGCTGCACCTGACCTACCAGGATAACTCTTGCAGACAGCAGATAGAGGTTTCAACATTGAAACTGCGATTTGTTTTCCAGAAGTTTTGTTTATCACTGACTGCTGTCATTTTAATATTGAGCCAAATAGTTTTAAGTGGCTACACTTCCCAGAACCATGATTTCATTGTATGGAAGCCTTGCCTATTCCACTGAATACAGTTACAGTGGCTTCCCTTCAGTTGGATCTCTAAACTAAACTAACTGGGACCTGTTACTCACCTGCAGCCATGGAGATACAGTTCTCCTTATCCCAGATAGGTTAGAGAAACTAATGTCTGTCAGGTAAAGAGAGAAACGCAAAAAAAAAAACACAGGTACAAAGGGGTGACACGAAATTGGAGAAAACCAGGGCATAAAGGATAGAGGGATGTATGAGGCACAAAGCGGAAGACCAAAGTAGCTAAAATGCACAAAAAAGGAAAGAGTCAAAAGTCAGAAAAACCGAGGTGCAAGCAGACTGAATTAAGGGGGGATGCAGAGGACAACTGAATCTTCAACTGAGATGGCAATTTTTATGGCACCTGTCTCATCCCACTACAAATTGTCATAAGCATTTCTAGAAGTTGCACGTTAGTGGAAATATTGAAATTTGCAAGTATTGTTGGAAATCAAACAAAGTAAATAAATACCACTAATTTCAATAATTAATTGCATTAATACATTTGCCATTTTTAAATTAATTCCATTTATGCTGCAGCCTGAGATGACTGCCTTGGGTTACCTTATTAGAGGCATACCCTAGTTACAGAAAAGCAGCCTGAGAAAGGGAAAAGACATACAGGATGAAGGGTGCAACACCATTTCACGAAAAGAGACAAGTAGTATAACTTAAATGAACATCTAGTTCCCATAAGATATTTTCAAATATTGTTTACAAAACAAATGGCAAACATGCAAATTATGTGGAAAAATTAATCTTTCCTCATTAGTAAATATTATTTTGACACCGTTATTGATACTGTTATAGTATCTTTTTTTTGTTTAGTTTATATCTGACTTCTCCCATTTTGATCAAAAAGATGCTCATCATAACATGTTCTGCATCTTGGAACTAGTATATGGTTTTTTTTTTATACTTGAACTCTTTGACTCATTATTCTCAATGGCGTTATCATTTCTGTTTGGGTGTAATACATAGTATTTGATATGCATGTATGGACAACTGCACAGTTTCTCTCGGTTTTCATGTGCTCTATAGACTTCTAAATATATAATATCATCATCGTAATCATCTGCTTTATATAGCGCCACTAATTCCGCAGCGCTGTACAGAGAACTCACTCACATCAGTCTCTAGCCCAATAGTGATTATAATATGTCAATAAATGTACTTTTTTACATATGTAATTTAAATGAAGGCAACAACCCATGTTTTTACTTAGGAGATAATTTGTTGGCTGTCTTTAGTACTGCCTTAAACTTTTGTGACATGTTTCCACAGGATCTCATAAGAGAAGCCTTAGCCTTGGAGATAAAGAAATCAACAGAATGCCACCTGCTATAGAGCAAGTGTTCAGAGACCGATCGAACACCGTTACAGAGAAGCCCACCTTACCTGTAATAAGGGACAAGTACAAAGATCTCACAGGGGAAGTAGAGGTGAGATTGGAAGATATTTACTTATTTAGCAGATGATGTGCGTCATTTTGCATAGATTCTTGTACAGGATTCTGACTGGGTCATGCCATTCCCTGCAGTGTCTAGCTTGTTTGGTTTCCATTTTCTACGTAACGTAAACAAGTAGTCCTAAGAGATTATAGTAGTCCTTTAATTTGTGCAGTGCCCATTCAAATTATATCTTGTTTTCTTTCATAAGACTCTGAATTTTCAAAGTCTCACTGTTCTGTCTTTTATTGAAATTGTTCACCAGATAATAACTTTTGAGTGGGCACATCATTTGAAAGAGGGGGCTATTCTCTTTCAGTTGAAGGGTTTTCTTAGTTACTTGAAGCCAGCATGGGCATTACAAACCCTTAGTTCATCCTGGACTCCCCAATGTTTCTGTAGTGTTGTATTGTATGGTGATTTACATGTGAGGAGACAGCAGAATGACGACCTATCTCTGCTGCATCCTCGCTTGGGGATATGTAATTACTTTAAAAGTACACTAAAGAAGTTCAATGTGCATGTGCAGGAAGAGTTCCACTCCTCCTTAGCGCTGAATAATTTAAATATCACAACAACACACAATACCACTATCGTGATACAGAATTGTCAGTGGCTATCTGAGGGCTGTGATCAGGAATTGTTTTTAGCCAAGTGATCCTTATACACAATGATTAAGTTCACATTTCTCCTCTTTACTGTTCGCTAAAAGATCTGTGCTAACTGGGTATAATAACTGGTAATTGTAGTTTACATGCTGCAATAAAGTAAGTAAGGCTAGTGATAAATATAAAATTAAGGTACACTGAGTGGGTGGTAATGGGAGGAAATACTATTTCTGTAGATAACCTATTTAAGGTTTAAAAATAGAACTTATACTTATCACCGTCTCATGTGATTTAAGTCTAATTATTTGTTACTTTATTACTAGGAGAGTGAAAGGTATGCATATGAATGGCAACGTTGTTTGGAAAGTGCACTTCAAGTAAGTATATGAACTTACACGTCTAAAACAATGAGAAAAAAGCATAGAGAGTATGTTGAGATGTTCTGGATAAATTTGCTTAACAAATGTGTATTCTTTGCAGCAGAATATTGTACATAAGGTGTAGACTGTTGTCTTTGCAGTGCACATGTCAGAATGTCACAGCTAATCCCTTTTCACTGCAGTATAATGGCTCATCAGAACCAGCTAAGCAAGTAAAATGTACTTTGCATACATCCTTGGCTTTTAGATTACGTGCACATGGACATTTTTCAGCTGATTTTTAAAAAGCGCTCAAGACACATCCACAAATAAAATTTCTTTAAATGCATGTGTTAAGTCTGGCTTGCAGATTTCGTTAGGGGGGTGGAGATAGAGCTATGCAACATTCTTTTGTTTTGAAATAAAGATATTTTTTTTTATCCGTACACTTACAGTACTGAACTTACATGTGTAAATGAGTAAGAAGGCACTAGGCCTTTTGTATATGGCTTAGTTAGACCACATATCGAGAGATCACTTTTAGGAGACGTATGTATTTCAGATCTCGAAATAAAAGTTCCCTGCAAAAGCGATAACCAGCCCCAGCTTATGCCATGCTGGGCTCGTCACTGTAAACGAGGTGATCTGTAGTGTGAAATTCCCCTGTCATTGTGAAACCAGCCCCAACCTAGTCTGCATGAGGGGGAAGACAGAAGATTACCTAGGAATTTAAGAGTCTAATAAAGACGTAAAGGTTTTGTTTTTCCACTTAGATACTATTGTGGAACTACATATTCCAGTGGGCCCTGGAATCCATGTGCATGGTGATTCTTGTAATTCTAAGATATTTAAGATATGTGTAGTTTAAAATACATAAGTTAGGTCAGTATTTTGCGGCTGCAGAATTGCAGTCAACTCTACATCAGGCCCTTTGTGTGCAAAATATATATTTTTTTTTTCACTTTGAATCACTGCCATTGTACTTTGAGTGCACATTTTGAATAATATATAACATGTACTATGATATAGTGTGTTACTTCATTGGTAATGCTGAATGATTGTGCAAAATAAAGGACGATTTATCTAGTTTCAAGTTACAATGTTGTCACCTTAATTCTTTAATTTCTGGACATTCAATTGCATGCAATGATAAACCTGTCCTATTGTTCATAATTTAGGTCATTAAAAAAGCTAATGATGCTCTTAATGGAATTAGCAGTTCATCTGTCTGCACTGAAGTTATCCAGTCAGCTCACGGGATGGAATATTTGTTAGGTATGGATTCATTCATAGTCTGCTATGTCAATAAATATGTATGAACCAATGTCACGAATTTCTACGGTTGTACAGGTAACGCTTTTCAATGAATTTCAATAAACATTAATAAACATCAAAACAGAAAATAGTTCATGACCGGCGGTATCGCGCTCCTTCTGATCTGGTTAACATCAAAAAGATAATTGGTCTACTAATGTGGGCAATGAAGTTTATATATAAATATGTGAGAATGTTTAATATATTGAAAAACTATGGGTTCCTTATGAAGAAAAGGTATGTCATAAAGTTCAGGTTATAGCATGTAAACACATTCTCTAATACATGGCTGGACAAATACTAATTGCTATAGTAAACAAAATGGCCAAACGGGCACAGCTGGAGGATGGGGCAAAGCGACACGCTGGTACAAACAAACACACGGATATTCCCTTTGTCATTTATTCAATGGAATATGTTTTACCCATACAAGCTCTTTTTACCAGAACATCCTATGCTTGATGATACAACATTATCACGTGATGTTTTGGTTATGCTTAGTATGTGGTTGTCTGCATTTGGCTTAGACACCTCGCTGAGAGGGAACAATACTTTTGTTGATTTCTCATATATTATAGGGATATGGCCTGTAATTACTAGAAAACAGTATTTACCTTACATAGCATATCCAAATTTATTGGGTTTTGCATACAATATAGGAATTTCCATCAGTTAACATGGACTTCATTACTCCTGATAGTCTCATATGCCATGAAATGGCAAAAAGATACACAGCACTAATAGGAGCATTTATACTCAAATGCAAAATATTCTTTTTCCTCTTCAATCTTCCATGTCAGCCATTACAATTCGTAAGGTCCCTTCTAGTTTTGGTAAAGACAAGTTAAATAAAAAAGTCCCCAGACAGTATATGTCTGCTGCTACTCTTCCCATACGTCTCTTCCTGCCTCTAGAACTAGGTAGGGCAGGTATTATTTATTTTGCCTGTAATGCAGGGGCTTACTTACTTTGTGGTGCCGGCGATATACTATCCGTGGAGGACTGAGGTCCGCTAACCAGGGACCGCAATCTACCACCTCTAGGAGCAGATTTGGAGTGGAAAAAAAAATTCACCATTTCCCCAGATGTTAGTGTTATGTGCATCTGCATGCGGCGTAATATGTGATAAGGACCCTAAATGAAAGACCAGGCAAACAGAGGACTTTAAACTACTTTTAACGTTACTTGTCCGGCTGCTTTACAGTGAAGATAGTAGTCTTCTCCTGTCAGGAACATCTTGGACATGAGCCAGAGTCCAACTCCAAAAAGCCAAAGGTCACCTGCTCTAAGTAAGCCCTAAGTTTGGTGTGTTTTATTCCTGCGTCAATCTTGGAAGTAGCTGTCAGTAATAGCCTTTTAGAGCCTGTGGAAGGGAAGAAGGAGAACAAAGTACAGTAATATAGAGTTTGTGGAGCCTGTCATAAGTCTTCAACCAAATCTGAAGGGGTCTGTTGTGTAATATATAGTTCTCAGGCTAAGGATAATTAGTCCGCCCCCTGAACAGTTTAAGGAACTTATATCTAAGGTTAAGGAATCTTTTGTGACAAGGAAAATCTGGGTGCTATGCAAGGCAGAAAAAGAACATGGTGTCGGATGAAGGAATAGTCAGAGGACTCAACAATCTCTATTGCCAGGATTAGTCCCCATTAATACTGGTGAGGGGCAGAATATCACAATATGCAGAAAAATGGGCACATTCTATCACAGATGGGTTTTAGACATTGTAAGTAATGGATACAAGATAGAGTTCCATTAGTATTCCAGGGGAAACTTTTGTCCAATGCAAGACTCCATCAATACAAGCAGTGTTGGAAGCTTTACACAACAGTCTGCACACTTTAAAATAAAGGCTAGAGCAATTTATCTTGTTCCTGATGATTAGCAGAGTACAGGATTTTATTCCAGAATCTTCCTCGTCATGAAATTATGAGGAGCCTTTTGCACGGTTCTGGATTTGAAGAGACTCCACATGTATATTATCTCTGTACAGACACTTTCACATGAAATCTATGAATTATATCCACATTGCCTTCAGCGAAGGGATTTTCTCATGTCCACTGACCTTCAGGATGACTATACTCATATTCTGGTTGCAGTTCATTGCATGACAATTTTTCAGGTCATGGGTCAGTACTTTCTGTTCACCTGCCTGCCCTTTGGTAAAAGTTCTCAGCGATTTTTGCCAGGCCAAAGTGTTAGTTGCTCTGGTGGCAGAATTAAGAATGTGAGCGGCCACGATAGGGCCTTATTTGGACAACATCCTTGTGAAGGAGAATTTGGAGCACATTATCAACTGCAGGAAAGCTTAAATGATGGCCTTTCTGCGAGAACATGGCTGGACTGTGAACAGGACAAAAAGTCATCTCGACTCATCACAATAAATAGTTTCTGGGGGTCCGGATAAGCACCATACAAAACAAGGTATCTCTCTATCAGTAGAAATGTGTATCAAGATCCATTCCCTGGCACCTCAATTAGACTTTTCACCAAACAATGATAAGGAAAGGATTTTGATTGTTGGGATTGTTTTACTCCACCTTATGGATCATTAGCTGGGCAGTGTAACACATTGATCTCCGGCTAGAAATTCTAACCCAGTCTAACGAACAGTCTGTCTATGAAACAGATTTCTCTGAATCATGCCATCACACTCCCACCAGCTGAGACACTTCCTGGTGGTTCTTAAAGGCCAAAGAAGTGTTACTTTTTTTTAGAGTCTGAGTGGATAATACTATGATAAGGCACAAAGTCTTTACTCTAATTTAACAGTTTCTCTATATTATCACATTTCTAATTCACATTGGCTGTCTTGAAATGGAGAATAACTTATTATTATTATTATCATTTATTTGTTAGGCGCCACAAGGTTTCCGCAGCGCCGCACATAGTACAAACAGTAGACTATACAGGGTATAACAGTACAGAACAATAAACAAAAGTACCAATACTTCAGAAACTCCAGGCAGGCAGATGCAATAGACACGGAGCAGAAGAACGGGTAAGGAGACAGGAGGGAAGAGGGCCCTGCTCAAGTGAGCTTACATCCTAAGGGAGGGTTAAACAGACCAGGCACAAGAGGAGCCAGTTGAGGGAATGGGAGAGAAAGGAGAATGAGTGGAGGAGATGGGGGTTAAGTGGATGGTTGGTAGGCTTTGAGAAAGAGGTGAGTTTTGAGTGCACGTTTGAAGGAGCACAGAGTAGGAGAGAGGCGGATGGAGCGAGGGAGGTCATTCCAGTGAAGGGGGGCTGCACGGGAAAAGTCCTGGATTCTGGAATGGGAAGAGGTGATCAGAGTGGAGGAGAGGCGGCGGTCATTGGCCGAGCGCAGGGAGCGGGTGGGAGTGTGAATGGAGAGGAGGTTAGAGATATAAGGAGCAGTAGAGTGGAAGAGAGCCTTGTAAGTGGTGGTGAGGAGTTTGAAAAGAATTCTGTAGGGGAAGGGGAGCCAGTGTAGGGCAAGGCAGAGAGGGGAGGCAGAGGAGGAGCGGCGTGAGAGGTAGATGAGTCTTGTGGCCGCATTGAGTATAGAGCGGAGGGGGGAGAGACGGGAGTGGGGGAGGCCGGTGAGGAGGAGGTTGCAGTAATCCAGGCGGGAGATGATAAGTGCGTGTATGATGGTTTTGGTGGCCTCCTGATAGAGAAAGGGGACGGATGCGGGCGATGTTGCGTAGTTGGAAGCGACAGGCTTTGGCAAGAGAATGAATGTGGGGGGCAAAAGAGAGAGAGGAGTCAAGGGTGACACCCAAGCAGCGGAGTTGGGTGACAGAAGAGATGGTAGTGTTGTTAACGACAATGGAGAGGTCATGGTGGGATGGGAGGCTGGGAGGAGGAAAGACAATGAGTTCAGTTTTGGAAATGTTGATTTTGAGAAAGCGCTCCGACATCCAGGAGGAGATGGCGGAGAGGCAGTCAGATACCTGAGCTAGGAGGGTGGAGGAAAGATCAGGTGAAGAGATGTAAAGTTGAATGTCATCAGCATAAAGGTGATACTGAAGGCCAAAGGAGGAGATGAGAGCACCAAGGGAGGAAGTATAGAGCGAAAAGAGTAGAGGGCCGAGAACGGAGCCCTGTGGGACTCCTACAGCGAGAGGGTAGGGGGAGGAGGAAGAACCAGACATGGATACAGAGAAGGAGCGGTTAGCGAGGTATGAGGTGAACCAGGCGTGGACAGAACCAGAGAGGCCGAGAGAGAGAAGAGTTTGCAGCAGGAGGGGGTAATCCACGGTGTCAAAGGCTGCGGAAAGGTCAAGGAGGATGAGTAGGGAGAAATGACCCTTGGATTTGGCCGATAGGAGATCAAACATATATCAACATTGTTTAAAAAAATGTAGTGACATTGTAAGTTTCACAGTCAACTTAATTTTGCTTGACCTTTCTTATTGACCCTTCTTAAACAAAGACACAGAGTACACTTATCACTAAAAATACATCAGATCATGTCATTTAACATGTACAAGCCGACTTCTGAAAAGAACAGAATTAGACACACTTATGTACCTAATTAAAATAGAAGTATAATGTATTGCTTACGTGATGCAATATTATCCATTAACAGTCAATATTGTGTCAAACAGATTGCCTTCCACATCAAGTCACAACAGACTCCAGTGTCGCAGGCTGGGGAGCTCGCCTTCTGAAATGGCTAGCAAAAGGGACATGGTCACAAAATGAGAAAATACTTCATGTAATAAATATCTTCGAAATGAGAGCAGTGCGGAATGCGATAAAGCACTTTTATCTTATATAGGTCATATCAGATCATATAGGTCCTTGGTTTATCAATGTTGTTTAGTACGTTGGAGAGTTATAATACAATAAAACTAAAATAAATGCTATAATAGAACATCCTCCAAAAATGTAAATGCATAATGAATTAAAAATATTAATTTAATGCACATTTCAGAGAGTAGTGTATGAAAAACTGATAAGACTTGTTTTATATGTATGTGACCTTCATATAATATAATAGGCATTTTAAGGCTACGTACACACTACAGGGAAATTCAAACAATAAGAGATTTACCAACGGCAGGGGGGGGGGGGAGGGGGGAGGGAAGTCACAATCAGCATACCAATTCATGTGTACACACTATACCTGTGGTACACGATTACCTGCCAGCCTGTTTCATTACACACAGTAAATACCGGACTGCCTGTCATATTGGCCTTTGTAGCACGTTCACTGGATATTCCCGGCAGTGTGCACTTGCTGGTGGGAAGCCTAATCACTGGAGGACTGGCAAGCTCTGTCATAAGTTCTACCATATCATTTCACAAAACAAATCATTGTAATTATCACTCTGTAAAGACTACATTCCCAGACAACTAGAAGAATAAATATAATGTGCGCACCATGGGAAATGTGCTGGCCATATGACTGGGGCAGAAGAAGCACAGCTTGCTGGGCACAGTGCACTGTCACCTGGTGAGCCTGGCACTATTGGATATCCTTATCCTGGTGATCAGTATCCATATAGAACTCTACAACTTTATCTGGTTCCACTACCCTTGGGTGTTCGAGGACGCAGTGTGCATGAGTTGCTATTTCCTACATGATATTTTCTCCTATGCCACTGTGCTGAACATTGCTAAGGTGATCAGGTCTAGAATGAGGACCAAGGAGAGAGCCTGTCATGGATTTTATCCTAAGTATTTGCCCTGCGCATGGCTTTTTATCATGGGGGTGAGATACCAGAACATAACCCCAGAAGGAGAGTTTGATCGATCTTCACTGTCTAGAACTGTTCCGTCAGTCCCATGAACAGGTGAAGCTGTTAATCTGTCTTCACCCTCTGATTGGAGGATGAAGCTGTCAGTCTTCACCTTCCTGCAGAAGAAAACCTGGAACCACTTTCGCTGTCAAACATAAGTCCAATGCTGCTAAATTATTGTTGCAATTCTGCAGTGTGTATACACACTGCAGAATTGGATCGATATAATTCCGTCATTGAAAGATTTCCGTCAACTATTTTGTGTGCTTTAGAATGATAATAGTTCATTGTTGCAGGGTACACACTACTGTGATATCAGGATATTGGCCCGATAGTCGGTTTTAGAAAACACAGTATTGTGTCCCCAACCTAAGGTGTACATACTTTTGCACCAGTTTTGTTTTTTTTTTGTGTAGATTGTATTGGCAATATTAGTTTTACCTATATTTATTTAGCATTACTCTGTATTGTGCAGAACACATTGGTTAATCTGCAACTGATTATATTTATTCTTGTAGGCATTCTTATTCATCTTATCTAAGAATAGTATTTATTATTTGCATCGGCTCTTTGTATCATATCTGCAATAGAACATTTATTTTTCATTTGTTTTGTTTTTAAGAAGTTTAAAGGTCTCGGCTTAGTTCTGAGCTTGGGCTGGAAGCATAGAATCTATATCTTGTCTATCAAACATTGGAATAGCATCACTTTACATTGTCCTAAGAGTAACTTGAATACTAATTTCCATTTTAATATTTTAAGGAATACAATTAAATTATACATCTTTGGTATGGAGTGAATAAAAGCTACATTGTGATATCAAGTAACATAAAAGTGGTGTAAGCAGGATGTGTAAATTGACCCTAAAATGGGGGTAAATGAACTCTATGCCCCATCAACAAAAAAAAATCTGCATTAACTCTTGGCTTTCTACCACTCAATATAGAATGAATTTACTACCTCCACCTTCTGTTTACTCCACTTTTATAGAACCCCCTCCTGTGTAGTGGTTCAGGTCACCAAACTAGGACTGTGTGTGTGTGTGTGTATGTATGTGTATGTGTGTATATATATATATATATATATATATATATATATATATATATATATATATATATATATATATATATATATTATGTATGTATATATAAAAAATTATGTTGGTATAATACTATCGATCCCAAATGACAGCTCTACATGTTGAGAACTTGACACCATGCCTACTACTATAATCATAAAAAACAGGCATAGCCAATTCTCAATGGTCCAATTACGTGTGCTTGTTCATCTAGTGTAAAGCTTTTAGCCCCCCTGGTTAAATGTATTATTTTCATTTCTGCAGGTGTGATTGAGGTATACAGAGTCACCAAGCGAGTACAATTGGGTATAAAATCCACAGCTGTATGCAGTGAGAAACTGCAGTTGTTACTGAAAGAAATTGACAAGCTCTGGAACAACTTAATAGGATTCATGTCCCTAGCTGCCCTAATGGTAAGTTTGTGGAGGTTTCCTATAATGACTAATATATTGCTAGTTATATTTTGTGAAAATAAAGTCTGACAATACTCTCTTCTAGCAGTAGGGACACCTAACATGTTTGGTAATCACAGGATTGCATCCATAAATGGAATATGACGTTGTATAATAGTAGTAAAAATTATATATTTTGCAATTGCTACCACAGTAGCAGCACATCTGAATCCCCGTTGGTAGTGAAATAAATAGAACAATAGTCTGTAAATGAAAATAACCATATATATTTCCCTTTTTGTGTTTACAAGGAATTTACAAATAGTAAGACTTGCATGGGTTAGTGCATCTATTTATATATATATATAGATATAATTTTTAATAGTTATGTTAATAGTTTTAATAGTTATGCTCATACACAAATCTATCCTTTTGAGTGAGGAATCTTCAGGTCTGCCCATCATCATCATCATCACACAAAAAAAAAATGTTCAGGCACCCATCAATTTGTCCAAACAAAGCGGCTCACCCAACTCGCCTATAAACTGCTCCATATACCTGCTCCACCACACAATTATTACCTCCCAGCAAACAGATGTAGCCTGGAAAACAGACTTAAGGAGCACACTTGGAAAAAAAACTTGGACAAAATCTGCACCAGACTTTGCTTAGCGTAGCTATAAAAGAATACCCTATAAAATCCTGGTACCTGGTCCTTAAACTCCTACACAAACTTTATCCTGCATCATCCAATCAATGCTGGAGAGAATGTGGCCAAGTAGGCAGATTTGTTCACATTTCGTGATCCTGCCCGAAAATCTGTTCATTCTGAAACTTCATAAAATCACTCATTACCAAAGTCAGAGGACAAACCCTTAGGTTGTTGCTCACCAACCTGCTCCCCCATACCACATATAGATACATCCCTAGGCAAACTCGTATTACACATATGCTCTGCAGCAAAATACCAAGTATGCTTGCAGCTGGGAAAAAATAACCCCACACACCCTCCCTCCAAATGTTGTCAATCGTATCTGGTTTGTCTCTGTCATTTTGGAAGTTGGTTATGTATTCTAATTCAAAGTTTAATACAAATCTTGAATGTTATAATAATGCCCCATCTCCAGGCATGTTGTGAGTCATTACTGGTAGGTGCACTCCTTTACTCGGTCTTGCCCCCGCTACAATCTTCCTTCTCAGTACACTGCACTGATCCCTGTAGAGCAGTGTTTCTCAACTCCATTCCTCAGGACCCCTAACAGTGCATGTTTTCCATATCTCCTTGCCTAAGCACAGGTGTATTCATTACTGACTGACACATTCTAACAGATCCACAGGTGGTATAATTATTTCCCTTGTCACCTGGAAAGCATGCACTGTTAGGGGTCCTGAGGACTGGAGTTGAGAAACACTGCTGTAGAGCATAATCACAAAGACCAGGTATTACTTACTGATTTACTTGATTGTTAAACGTCTGTATATTGGTTATTTGCAACTGTAGTGTAAGTAGCACCTGTAATTCCATCAGTTGCATTTTACTATGCCAGTCATTGTATCTCAGTGTTTATCCTGCATTTTATTCTGTTTATGACTGACTGTGTATTTGAAAACAAAATGTAACAAAAAATATGTTCAGACCCTATCGTTGATTACACATATAAAGCATGATGGATTACTTACAGAACAGCAGAATAATGTATTATACGAATACATTTTTAATTACGTTTGTTACTTTTCCTCTAGTACACATTTTTTTTTATATACATCTCTAAAGTTTATTTAATGAGTCCAAAATGTTCATGTATGAACAAGCTCATGTATCATACAATATAACTGATGTCTCTCACTACAATATATAATTACATTAATCAGTTACCAAAATTTGGATCCACCCCCTTCCCCGGGAAAAAAAAAATATTGAAATATTGAGACCTAAAAGTGTGCTACATGCTTCTTAATATAGGCTGGTGTCATATAGTTACAAAAATTGTTACAAGCTTTTTTTTTTTTTTTGCTATTCATATTATTACCTTTCTCAAACTGTTATAGTTGTGCAAAACCACAAATATGAATATATATTGTTGAGACCTGTTTAAGGAAAACTATAAGGGGCATATTCAATTGTTGGCGAAAACGCCAAGAATATCGCGGTGTGCGCACTATTACCGTCATTACTAATGAGTGCGCGTAAATACCGTTATTACAGTAGTTTTCTTGCTGGATTTCAGCTCGCAGCTCACTTACTATTACCGTAATAACGGTAATCGTTTTAACGCCGCAGGGTTTCAAAGCAATTGAATATGCCCCATAGAGTGATTTTGACTCAACCTTACAGACTTTCTACATCGGAGGTGTCCAAATTCAGTTCGTTTTCAGAATTTCTTTACTCATGCAAAGGTGAGTTAATCTGTTGGAATGGGTCAGTAATTATCACACCTGTTTCTACAGACAGGAACCCAAAAACATGACCTGTTAGCCCTTGAAAACTATTTTTTGGACACCTCTGTTCTACATGTAATAAATATATATATATATATATATATCCTTTATACCAAATTGAAAGCTAAGTTTTAGAATGTTATACACAGTTCTGATTGTACATATTTTTTTTACAGCCTGATGAAAGCGCACTGGATTTTGCTTCTTGTATGCTACGACCAGGAATAAAAAATGCTCAAGAACTAGCATGCGGTGTGTGCTTGCTAAATGTAGACTCCAGAAGCAAGGTATGCAAAAAAAGAAAAATATGTTAGCCTGGCTCAGAAGAGCTGAAATTAATTGATTGAAAAATTCCAAATCTCACCGTTCTGATTGCCAATATTTGTGAGGGTTGCTGCGTGATAATATAATCAGCACAGGTTTCACTGCCTAACTACTTACTGTACAAATACTGTATTTCATAACCAACATAATAACAGGGAGTGTGCTGGACTTATACCAAGTTCTCAGTTTGAAACAAAAATTGCAGGGAACCAGTAACCATCATGTGTACTGGGAGTTTGCAGATGCTATACTGCAAACAGATGTTCACAAATAGAACATGTGGAGGGAAAGATGTCCAACATCCTATTCTTTTGATTATAAGCATGAAATTATACGAAGTCGTGCAATAATAATTAAGATACAATAAAGCCTTGTTGCAATGGCCACTACGGTGTAAGCTTGTCAAATGGCGACTTATCACTTATTTTAAATTGTGCAGGTATAGGGGTCCCTTATATTCTAATAGCTGCTTCAGGCATATTTAGGTATAAAGTTTATGCCCTGTGGCTGAAATCTTCTAATCGTTAATTATGCAATCCACCTGGGTCAGTATACTGACTGTGAGCCATTATCTGTTACAAAGTTTCTGGCTTAAAACAGCATGACCTACAGAAAATTGTGATTAGAGCAGTGGTTCCCAAACTTTTGCAGTTCGCGGCACCCTTAGAGTCTCCATAATTATTTCAAGGCACCCCTCCAAAATAATTACTGAGCAGTCCTGTTTAAGAAGTAGTTGGGTCAAAAAAATGTAATAAGTATTTAGGTCAGAACAGAAATACTTATTTAGTTGTATGCAAAAATGCCCCTCTGCATCCAGACACTCTGCCCCCCTCTCCTCTGCATCCAGACACTCTGCCCCCCTCTCCTCTGCATCCAGACACTCTGCCCCCCTCTCCTCTGCATCCAGACACTCTGCCCCCCTCTCCTCTGCATCCAGACACTCTGCCCCCCTCTCCTCTGCATCCAGACACGCTGCCCCCCTCTCCTCTGCATCCAGACACGCTGCCCCCCTCTCCTCTGCATCCAGACACGCTGCCCCCCTCTCCTCTGCATCCAGACACGCTGCCCCCCTCTCCTCTGCATCCAGACACGCTGCCCCCCTCTCCTCTGCATCCAGACACGCTGCCCCCCTCTCCTCTGCATCCAGACACGCTGCCCCCCTCTCCTCTGCATCCAGACACGCTGCCCCCCTCTCCTCTGCATCCAGACACGCTGCCCCCCTCTCCTCTGCATCCAGACACGCTGCCCCCCTCTCCTCTGCATCCAGACACGCTGCCCCCCTCTCCTCTGCATCCAGACACGCTGCCCCCCTCTCCTCTGCATCCAGACACGCTGCCCCCCTCTCCCCTGCATCCAGACACGCTGCCCCCCTCTCCCCTGCATCCAGACACGCTGCCCCCCTCTCCCCTGCATCCAGACACGCTGCCCCCCTCTCCCCTGCATCCAGACACGCTGCCCCCCTCTCCCCTGCATCCAGACACGCTGCCCCCCTCCTCTGCCGCAGCCAGCCAGAGAAAAAACAGACAAAACAAAAACTTACCAATCCGCGCGGCGCCGGGACCCAGCATTCTCCCCCCTCCCTCACATTCAGTGACAAGCTGCGGGAGAGAGGAGGATGCTGGGTCCCAACGCCGCGCGGATTAGTAAGTTTTTGTTTTGTCTGTTTTCTTTCTCTGGCTTGCCCGCGGCACCCCTGGGAGCCGCGGCGCACACTTTGGGAACCGCTCGATTAGAGGGATACTACTCTAATAGGCTAAACATAGAACCACGAAAATCTAAGTAGCATAAAGCCACTGCAAGATTATTTAAAGTAAACAATATAAACCTAAGATGAGACTTCCAAAGTAAATGAATGAAAGAATGTACTAGTAGTATTTTTACATTTGGTTCATATAATTGTCTTATAGAGATAAAAATTTAACTAATTCACTGGTTGTATAGTAGGTGTGAGTTTAGCATATTTAACCAAGTTAAACTTTCTTGGTAACAGGTAATCTTTGTAGCAACCTCTAGGATTTATGGCATGTCTTATCGGCCTATAATGGTCATTTAGGAATGTGTAAGGCTAGGTACACACTGTAGATAACACGTTGGTCGGAAAATTCTGCAATCATCAACATCATCAGTTATTTAAATAGCGCCACTATATAAATGAACATTGTTTTTTTACACTACACTGACAAAGGTTTCTAATTAAAATGGCAGACATATGCTGTGCGCAATAATGCAATAGACACCTGCTATTGCTTTACCGCTAGAAGCACAAAATTACCAAATGATTGACGTGCGAACACCGCACCACGTGGGACTGGTATAGGCATCAGAACTTACCATACACGCCCCCAAAGGAGTCGCAGCTCGAGTACCAACCGGCAGTTGCTTGTGGATCAATCAGAAACTTATACACTCTACATGATCGTTGAGCGGATTGGTCGAAAAATATTAAACAGTACGACCAACCAAATGAGCAGATAATTGACACTTTGGAACGACTTTCGACCATTGTGTCACTATACACACTAACTTGACTTCCAACTGAATGGTCGAATGCCAGCTGATTTGGCCTATTATTGGATGAAAATACTCCAGTGTGTACTCTGCCTAAATCTGCAGAGCATGTCTATTTGCATAAATGTGTTTAATCATCTGCCTAGCACATTCATAGGTGCACATCCTGATGATTGAAACTGCTCCCAGAAAATCAGCCAGTGTTTTATTTTGTAGGATTGTGGGTCCAGCTGGAAATTGGAAGTCCTACCTGCAACCACTTTAGGACCACCCTTTCACTAATTTAAACATTTTAGTTCTTCTCCTAAAATACCTTTTGTGGTAGCATAATTTAAGAGAATGGGGTCATTAGGACTGCCTTTATTACATATGTCCTTTTCATGTGTTTTAATTATATTGGTTGCAGTTCACCTAAAAATGTTTTCTGTAAAAATGCACTTGGAAAGTGCAAAAAGGTATCCTTTGATAACCCGCAAAAGTCAAGTCATTCAACATAAATATGTTGTACGGCCTTTGGCAGGGCAGGCAGGCAATACCTCCTTAACACCCTTTGATCTTCTTTACTTCTCGCTTGCAAAACATTATCTTGTTTTTGAAATGGTTTCATAAGTAGGAGCATGTATTTGCTTAGCTCACATTTAATAAAGAATGCTCCCGATCCATCTTTCTCCTCCCAGCAGATGATGCAAAATAGGAATATTTGCACAAAATAGGCTTGATGTCACAAAACAGCATTTGCATTGAGATTTTTCAATTTTGTATGTTCGTAAAATTACCTTTTTATGTGCCCCATATCCCCCTCCCTTTTGGCAATGCTAGTGAAGCTCTGTTTTCCAATAGTTATCATTCTGCTAGATAAATTATTTGTTTATTTGGGATGTTTACTCCTTTTCACTGTCTTCCCTTCTTTCTTTGATGAAAATTGTATATTTTGTGTTATGTAAATGCCTAAAAATAGAAAATAAGCCCAATGCACATAGTAGTATTCAACACTAATTCATCCTCTGTGATGCAGTTGCTTATCTCTAAATAACTGCTACACAAGTTACATGGTACTATTTATTTTATCCTTGAAACCATCCATTAAGGACTGAAGTTTTGCTGTATGGTATGTACATGCCTGGCAGCACATGGATGTTTATTAACTCGCATAGCTAAATAATGTTTTTTTGTTTTTGTAGTAACCAAAAGTAATCATTAGTCTTTAACAGAGTATACGTACAAATATGTCCCTTTCATTTAACCAATGTTGTGATTTCTGCTTTGTTTTCACAGGCATTTAATTCAGATACTGATCATTTTAAACTTTCCTATGGAGGTCACCAGTACCATGCCAGTTGTGCAAATTTCTGGATTAACTGCGTTGAACCAAAACCTCCTGGACTTTTACTGCCCGATTTATTATAATTTATTGTGACTGTTTTAAGGGGATCTGCAACAAAATTTACTACCACAGGCTACTGTCAGAACCCTCTAGAAATTAAACCATTCCTCACGTATCTTAAAAAATACTGCTTCAAGTAGACAAGGAGGATTTATTTAAAATGATATGGCTAACTTGATATGCCCTTGCACTGCCATTTTTTTATGAGATGCATGCATTCCTTTTATTGCTTAACATCATCTAGTGTCGTAAAAATGTTACATTTTAAATTTACTGTATGTAAGCCCCTAGAATTCTATTGGTTGCTGAATAGTAGAATCCTGATATAAATAGTTACACCAGTTAAGAATGTTGAAAAGTGATATGGTGATTGTAAAAAAAGCAAATTGAACATTTTAAGCAGGTCTTTTCAAAGTTATGCCTTTTCTAATTTATATTTTAGTTTTACTGAGAATGTTATTAAACACTGTCTTGTCTTATTTAAATGAATCATAAATAATGGAAGAAAAATCAAAGTTTACGTGCTGAAAAGAAGTTCTTTTCAGTCTGTATGCAGTTTTGAAATTTATCTTAATTGCGGCACAATTTGTAAAAAAAATAAATAAAAATTCATCCATACTTCTTCATTAAACAAATCTTCAATGTAATGCTTTTAACCACATTATAGGCACTATGTTGTAGTTACTATCCTGAGCTGAAGAGATGGAACCTACTGCACAGCTATTTATTAAGTTAATCCTTTTATGTGCCTGCATATTTTAAATGTGTGAATGTGCATATATTGTGGCTAAAGTAAGAAATTGGTGCATAGAAACATTATCCATGCATTCTTAATGAAATTAAAAATATGTTCTGAGTTTGTGTGATTTTTTTTTTTTTTTGACCACTATTGTTCTGCATTTTATTATTTTTATTTGAAATCACTTCTGTAGGTGATAACCATGGGGGTTATGGATACAAAGTGCAAAATAAGGTTTGGTTCCACTGTGCTCTTCAATTTGCCTAGATTCCCCCAAAGGGCTTATGTGTGCAGAGCATATGGCAGTGTTTGCATATGCTGAGGGCAGGGGTTTGTTGCAGTTAACATACCTCCCAACTGTCCCGATATCATATATGTCCTAGAGGTAGTCACTTTTGTCGAAATCACAGGCATTTTGGAGGTAGGCCTGCACTCCCCATGACGAGCGAGTGCCAAATGTATTGAAGGACTTTATGGGTGGCCTAGTGCTATGGAAGCACTAGACACCTCTGGGGCATTGGCACACCCAGTGCTGCATGAGCAGACCCTAACGTGCCGCCATGGCCACATCACCTTTCAGAGAAGCGTGGCAGTGTCCTGACTTTTTGAAATGTTGAAGATGCAGTTTTGTAGAGCAGTGGAGAAATTATTTATTTTTGCAGAACATGATTAGTGAATTGAGGTAAAGGGGTGGAGAGGGTGCATTTTTAGCAGCATTCCTAGCTGTGTGATGCACTTCGGCAGAAAAGAACTATTCCAGGTGGAAAAAAACTCGCCCACAAATTTCAAAGATATATTAAAAAATAGTCACTCATTATTAATGTACATTGTTGAAACGAACACAGTATCAGGAATGTCAGCCCAGTTAAAAAAAAAAACCACACCTGGCCAGATCTCTCCTATTTGGCCCTTGTATGGGCACTTTTACTGCTCATATCTTGACTTCTGTTGCCAGCCCAGTAAATATATTGACTGACTGAGCTAGCTGTGTACTTAACGGCTTCAAAAGTATGTTCTCACAGGGTGTCATGAATATTTATATTGTCTACTATAATCTTTTTCCTTATAAATGTCAACGGTCACCATGAACTAATATTTTCAGTTCCAATAGTACATTTTTTATTGTGCATGCTAAATTTTCCAGTAAACTTATTCTTTATTTATAAATAACCTTTTTTTTTTTTTTTTTTCCTTGCATTTTCTGTCATTAAATGAACTATGCAAATATAAGAGAGGATATTAGTTACTCAGTAATTGGTGTAGAAAGAAAGATAAACCATACCAATACACGATGTGTAGAGGTTGAAAAAAAAAGGTAATTTTAGTTTGTTTAATTCGGTTTTATCAATTTGATGTATATATTGCGTCTTTCAATTAGGACTTTAAAGTCACAGCAAAGTATTTTTACATGTATGCTAATGAGGTATACCTTCCTTTGTACAGCGAATGTGCACTGTCAGTGGATATGCTCTATCATCCATGTGGGATTGGGGAGGGGGAATATAGATGATTGACAAAGCAGCAATTGCTATTGATGCCTCCTCCTGGAGGAATGCACTTCCTGATCACTTGATGGGCCGTCATATGACAGAAGTCAGGAGGGGCTAGTCAGAAACCGACCCAGGAGCAATTTGCGGTATCAGAAATCGGAATACAAAATGAGAAGATTAATAAAGAAAGGGGGGAATCGCTATTAAAATAAAAAAAATCAATAACAGTCCTTTGTATTAAGTTCCCAATAATGAATCAAAGATATTTTTTTTTTTGTGTTTAGATAAAAAAAAAAACAGCCATACTTATCTCTTTAAATAAAAGTTAGATAATAAAAACCAGAATTAACAGCACAACCAAAGTATTATCTTGTGTATTATAACCTCACTTTTACACTGCATGCAAATATCACCTGCTACATTAGGTGAATAGTGCTCACACCCAGGTGTAATGAATTCACATGTAACAATGACTTACACCAGTGGTTCTCAAACTGCACCGCGGCTCCTTGAGGTGCCGCGCAAGGGTTGATGGTAGGCAAGGTGGAGGAGTATTTGGTAATTATTTTGACTTAGAGTCGCCTTGAAAAAATGATGTAGACCCTAAGGGTGCCTCGAACGGAGAAAGTTTAGGATACACTGACTTGCGCTGATGTATCTTTAAGAGGCTAAACCAAGTTTTTTCTGAAGTATGGTTTCCCCTCAAAGAAAAAAAATATATATATATAATGGTGGGATATTGCTAGAAATCACTTATAAGTGATATGGATGTTTGCCAATTTTACATACACGTGAGCAAAGTGAAAGATCAACATATAGATAATATTTAGATTGAAGTCTTGATCCTTTTCTTAGTACTACTAATGTTCTTATATGTAGAAAAGGCTCGCCGAATGTACGTATAGAAATGAAACAAAAAATCCTTTTTAAAAATGAAAACCCTTTAATATATTCCACTTACAATATGACAATTTGCATATACATTTTCCTAGATAAAAACATGAAACCTCCTTTTTTTTTATGGTCGATTAATGTTCCTAACTGATGTACAATAATTGGGTTCTGGAAGCGCTCATGTACAGATTAACTATTCACCAGTGAGTGCAGCTGATGAGGGGCAATCAAACTCCCTTTAGATACCAAAAATGAAGAACAATGCACAGCGCTCAATCTCTGATCTTAGCACTAAGGTTAGAAATATTAACCAATATAATTGCTCAATATGCAAGGTATAGTGGTGAAAAGGGTTATCACATCCTTTTCACCACTGACAGTTTTCAATCAAGCCACATATAGCACTTTGCAGGTAACCTAGGAATACCTGGACATTCAATAATTTTGTCCCCTTAAGATAATGAAAAATAAAATTACGTTACTTTAAATTAATTTTGCTCCTTAATCATTAAATAATGATTGTCCCAATAATTTAAATGTCAGTGGTGTTTCCTCTTATGTTCTGAATGGCAAAATAGCTCAAACAGCATATTTGAACTATCAAGCCATTCTGAAGCAGGTATTAAAAAAAAACTGGCTTTTGGATGGTGGTTTTCACTCTGCCACATGTTGCCAGCCATTTTACATGTCAGCCTCAAACCGCCCTATAGTAAATGCAGCAGTTTGTTCCACTAAACCGCAGGCGATGTGATCTTAATAAATATAGCCCTTTCACTCATTCATCCCACTGCATGAAGGTAGTCGATCTGACACTTATCTGGAAAGACTTAAAGACTAATAAAGTTTTGGAACCAGATAGAACACATTTGTTTCAGGATTCTGACAATGATGTGGTTTGGGAAGAAGAATCCGAGCCTGAAGTCAAAAAAACAATATCCTTATTACTGTTGCCATCTCTATAAGCATGATTTGTTCTTTGATTTTTACATCTTATATTATTTTTTATGGACATTTCTTTAATGAGGATCTGATAGTTCTGGTAGTGGTTCTGAAGAAATTGAGGTTTATAGTGTAGAATCCTTTTCATTGGTTCAAGGTTCAGGATAGTTCAGCACAATGCAAGTCATAAGTCAGTTCAAATGATGTTTCTCCAAAGGTGGGGGCAACTCCCTCAAATAACTGTGTATGTGCTTTGCCTCATGGAACCGCCGGAAATCCAGTTTAAAATAATAACATATGCTGTACAGAATATTGTTGAGTATCATTCTCATACTAATCATAGCTAGCAATCGAAATATGCGACCGCCTCTCCGATGATACCAGATTTCTGCTGGTGAAATGTGCATTAATATAAGACCAAACAATACATTTCTTATGTATGTAACCATAAATATATTTAATGTCGGTTTACCATATTGTGATACATCTTTATCTAAGCTTTATATTAATAAGAAAAGAATGTCAATTGATAAGTTTATTTAAAGTGAACTATTTACAAGTATAAGTGTGAAAGGAAGTGTTTTTACTGTATTTTCCTATTCAATTGCATAATTAACCTTTTGTACGCTGTTACGTTCTAATTACAATCGCACAGGAAACTAACAACCGATATTTATTAATTTAAACAACTTCATCCAATTTTTTTACTTCGACAATAGTAAAAATGGATAATCAGAACTGTTTTTAATCCTTCATTCTACTCACAACTAATAACACATACAAAAATAACACATATAATGGTAGAATTAAAAGACAAGTAATTAGAGATAAACCTGAAGATTCTGGTGAAACACTGACAACTGAAATGTATATATGTCAATATTGTGATAATCCTCCTAGGTCCGAGTAAAGCTTGCTGCCCTAATCTTTGCAAGACTTTTCTACATTCTCCTCATTTGTTGGCTCTTTTATGTAATCAGTCTTTTTTTTTTTTTTTTTTTTAAATCTTCCTTTTTATTTTAAAACGTAATGGCTCCTACACATCCTCCTGCCATGATCTTATGTTATTTGCCTAGAGAAGTGGTGTCAGGCAATTATCACAATGGATTGTGACAGTGAATGCCATGTTTAGTCATCACTATCATCCATCAGTTACACCCTGGAGCAGGTGCAAACTTTACAGAAGGAGCTTACTTCTGCGCCCATCCAAATCGCCTGTCTATTTAGGAATGCCTTTACTGTACTTTGGCTATGGTCACCTGCCCCTTTTCTCTCCCATTTTGCCCTTAAACTCATACTCGGTAGTAAGTGTCATTTGCGTTTTGAAGAACACTGCACTTGTGTTCACTAGTGTATCCTTTCTGAGCATGCGCAAACCAATTTTACACAAAATACGGCACGTATCAGGATTTGCGCTTCTTGATGAATCGGACCCAGTGTGTCTATCTGAAACACAGGCAACAGCCATTTTCATGAATGTTACTGTATTAGAGGAAAGTAAGACCACTCACTTTCACAATGGCCAACAATGTTGTACCATACTGCAGACTAATTGCAGCTCATAAGCCACCAGATGGACAGCACTGATAAGTAATCCAGTTATGTAAAAGTCATAAGTAAAAAATCTGTCACTTCCAAGCTGGCTTTGCTCAATGACTAACAGAGATTACAGATTTCTTTGACCTGTTCTCTTCATCTGTATAGTTGCTGACTGAGCACTACAGTTTAGTTTAACTTAGATAGTTTGAAATGTCCTTCCCCCACAGCAAACAGATGGGGTGTCTGTCATGGCAAACAAAACCACTGATGGGAGTTTCCTCTTAAAGGGAAGGTGGGTGTGTCACCTGCCCATCAAACTAGGGCTGTAGGAGGAGTGTCATGTATAAAAGCTTGCTTGTTTCATTGTTCACAGAGACCAACGTTGGGGAAACTGGCTGGTCTTTAGAGAGCTGGTCTTTGTCTAGCTATCATTTAGGGTCTCATTAAAACTGCGTAAAAAGGAAGAAGTTGTTCGCGTGTGCTTCAGCAGTAGTGGGGCCCTGGCACTAAATATATATATATATATATATATATATATATATATATATATATATATATATATATATATATAAAACAAGACAGTGTGTACACGAGATGAGAGCGTGCACAATAGAGAGAAGAGCTTGCGCTAGAGAAGCAGGTGCGTGAGAGTGTGCATGAGAGAAGAGCGTTCACGAGAGGATAGATCACAGGGTAGACAAAGACATTACAAAATGAAGACCAGGCCGTATGACTCTGACTCTGTCGGCCATCTTAGTATAACCAGCATATTTCTCAATACAATCCGTATTAAACTCTACAACTAGCATTTAGCCATATTGATACTAAACTCCACCACAACAATACAATCTTTGTAAATATTACCTTGCTGCCATATTACCTAACAAAACTGAACTTATCCCATGTAACAATGTAAACCTCAGCAATATCCTAACATCCGCCCAATGACTATCCTGTACAAACCACATGCTATTTCACTTTCTGTACCAACTTCCAATATCACTTTCTAATCCAGTCCCATCTAAGATTTCTTCACTTGAGTAAGATTCTCTTCACTTTCCATACAAACTTTTCCAAATAAGATATCACAAATAATATATCTGTTATGATTCTGTTCCAAAATGAGATCCTTGCAATGACAGCCATGAAGTCAGAAGTATGATAAAAATATAAAAACTATTTATTGCAACGGGAACACAAGCCAGCTAATGCAAGGTAAACACAGACCAGGTAAGACTTGGTAAATAAGCAAACATCCGGGCAGGGCCGGATTTACCCCTAGGCACATGCCTAGGGGCTCTCCCCCGACTCACGGCACCCAACCACGACAAGCGACTCGTGCGGGCGGGGGTTGCTTTAGCTTAGCTAGGTCACTGTCATTACAGGGTCATGTGGTAGCGATCACATGGTACACAGTGTTCGGCGGGCTGCTGGATCTCTATGGTAGTCAGTGTGCAGGAGCTAAAGCATTTCTGTCTGTTCCTGGAGTTACAGATAAAGGTAAGAAGAAGGGGTACTGTGATGGAGAGCTAGTGTGTCTGAGATTGAAGCTGCAGTGTAAGAGGGGGGCATGTGTGAAACTGCTGGGCACAGAGAGAGAGCATGTGTGAAGGTGCTTGGCACAGAGAGGGGGCATGTGTGAAGGTGCTGGCCAGAGAGGGGGGGCATGTGTGAAGGTGCTGAGCACAGAGAAGGGGCTGTGTGAAGGTGCTGGGCACAGAGAGGGGGCACGTGTGAAGGCAGAGCCGTAACTTAGAATTCTAGTGCCCTGGGCGAGAAAGACAAATGCCGCCCCCCTAGCCCTCAATTTTAACCAAATTAACCTAAAATATTCGTAAATTGCGCCCCCCTTTAGCGTTGCGCCCTGGGCGGTCGCCCCTGTCGTACAGCCCTAGTTACGGCCCTGTGTGAAGGTGCTGGGCACAGAGAGGGGGCATGTGTGAAGGTGCTGGGCACAGAGAGGGGGCATGTGTGATGAGAGGGACAATAATGAGGGGCCGCATAGTGATGCAGGAGGAGCAGCGTGATGTGCAGCGGCACATAGCTTACCCTTCTACTTAACTATAGGAGTATATGCTATGCTAAAATATAGTGCTATGGATTGTTTTAGGGGGAGGGCCTCCAAACCAATATCTTGCCTAGGGCCCCATGAGGTCTTAATCCGGCTCTGCATCCAGGTGTGGCAGGATAACAAGTAATTGGCAATGAAAACAACACAGCAAGTACAGGTAACTTATTTGAACAAAGATTAACAGCAAGGCCAGGAATTCACAGGAACTGTAAATTTGCAGTATGTCCAAGCGTAACACAGATTAACATCCTGGTGACTGGCTACAGGTGAGTAGTAAGTGGTCACTGCACAGCAGGTACAGGCAAGATCAAGGATTGCACAGGAACAGAATGTAGCAATGCAGGTCGTCCAAGGGAAAAACAAAAAAAATGAACTGCAAGGTACCTTGTGGGAAGCAGGCATAAATAATCAGGTGTTTTTAATTACCACACAGGTGTGGTAATTAAAAAGGAGCAGAAGATTAACTCTTACCAGTGAGGGGATAATGTTCAAAGGTAGAACAGTAGCACCTCTGGTGGCATAGAGGTACTGCAGCCAGACACAAAACAAGGGCAGAGACTTAACACAGAGTCCTAACAATACCATGGTATTCATATTAACTTACAATGGCAGTCATATTGCACATTGCTGCCATGTTACACTAAACTGCATTAATCATTTTTCTATAGTTACAGTGTTATACAATCAAATCACTTACTATTCACTTTCTAAAACAACCATGTTAATCTTCCAAATCACTTTCTAAGTACACTAATAATATCACATACAAATCAACTAAAAACTAACACCACACAATTACCTATGTAACATGTTACAACAATTAGTTTTAACTACTTAGCCTTATTGTAAAAACTCAATGGGTCTGATTCCATGTAATATATATAGCAGGAAGGATGGAGAGATATTTTTTAGTGACTTCATCTCAGCACCAAAAATGACCAGAATTCCTGTGTCTGTTAGTGAGTTCACCCCAAAGGTGGGCAGAGTCTCAGTACAGGATACCTTTTGACATGTTAATTAAGCGATTGACCTAAGCAGCTCCAATTTTGACTACAGAAAATCAGATTTCTGAAGGCGGGGGAGTTGTGTACAGCTTTGCTGGCCCCTTTGTGGATCTGTGATATCTTATACCCAGGTGTGCGCTATTGCCGCACCGATAATACTGTGCAGGTACAGTTCGTGTCTGAAAATGCAGTGGCCATAAAGTAATTAGCTACTGCAAATGTGCCAATCATCGCGCAACATTAGTTACATGAGTTATATTTTTTATATTTATATACTGTATGTGATACTGATTTTTAACTTACTGTTTTTTGTGATTAAAATACATTTTATTATATATCAATATAATTCTATGGTGGTATTTTTATCTTAGATAGCATCTATTTTGCGCTTTCTGGAAATCCCCCGTTTTGTAATCGGACGCCAGGGCATCGCTAGTATTGGAGACAGTACCAGACTACAAACATACTGGTACTTATAAGTGATCCTGTACTACAGAAATGATTACTAAGAACTTGTCAACAGAGTGAGTACTCCTACCTTTTTTGCATGCATTTTATTGGACTTTTTTATTTTTATATATATTATATACAGACATTTCCCACCCACTCTTTTTTTCAAGTGAGGAAGTATATGGGAGACTTATTTTAACGAAATTGGTTTGAAATTCTCTACCAAGATTGTTTTATTTACATTTTGTCTAGATTTTATGCATTTATTTTATTTAAATACGTATTTTAATGATATATATTAGCCATTTGGAGATTTTGAGATTCTATTGCAATTTTTATATTAGGGAGGTCAGTAGACCTGGTTAAATATGTTTATTGTCCTTGCATTTATATTTATTATATGATTCATTTATTTACACAATATATGCTACATATGTGCCGTGAGACCTATTTGCTTTATCTATCATTGGTATTGCAATGGGTTTTTGTGAATATATAACATAAGGTTTGTATAAGCCAGCGCAAAATATCTACGCCTAACGTTGGGTGCAGGATTACTGTTGTTTAGAAATGTACTTATTTAGTATATTGTTGATAGCAATTTCCCCCTGAAGAACCTCTTTAAGCATTTGACCTTTAAATAATGTTTAAAAGCTTTAGAAATTTTGTGCATTACTACATTTGCAGGGTAGAGGATCGCTGTATCCACTACTGATTTACCTTCTATCTAAAACCCAAGTTAGGCATATTAGTGCCCTAAGTGGCCAGCAAAGCATAATACCACTAAACTACCATTTTGGTTTGTTTTTGTTTTTGTAAAAAGCAACAAAAAACTTTTACTGCAGTTGTTAGAATATCACTGCTACAGATTAAAATGGTATTATCTGATCCACATCTGTCCCCCTGATCCTGGTGAATAAAAGAATCACACTGGGGGTTATCATCTAGTTAATTAGGTTTTTTACAGGTATTTATAGTCACAAACTATGAACATGGGGTTGTCAAGCGCCGTTTCCGCACTGACACTTGGTGCAGGAGATGGACGACTGCACCTTCCAAGCAACCACGTCCTGCTGCCTAGCAGCGGGACGCTATCTCTGCTCACCTATCTGCAGCCAGCATGTCTTACCGCCAAAATCTCCCTAACCCTATCAGGAGGCACCTTAGGGTATATAAGGCAGCCTCTGACACATGTCTAGTCCCAGAGTATTTGGTCTTCAGCCTTGCTCCAGCGTTTGTTCCTGTGTTGCTGTTATTTGGATTCTGAGCCCGGCTTGTTCCTGACTTCTCCTTGGTTCTTGATTCTTGCTTAGACTGATATTTGGTATTGACCGGCTTCCTGACCATTCTCCTGCTTCTGATTTGGCTATATCCGTTCCTCTGGTTTTCACCCGGCTTGCTGACTACTCTTCCATCCTGCATCCTGGTGGGCTCTCACCGCTGTCTCAACTGTTACCTCGCCAGCTGACTGATACCGAGGGCCGCGACCTGCACGTCCCTTGCAGCGAAGTCCATACCTCCTTGCGGGGGTTCCTGGTGAAAACCAGGGGCGTGTTAGACTCCGCGCCTCAGTACACAGTAGCGCCAACTGCTAGCAGGTATCATCAGTTCCACCTAGTGATTCTGACAGGGGTTTTCCGTGATTCTAATTAACCATGTTACATACAATTGTTTGGTTTTATACTTAGTCCTTATGTAGTATTGGAACAGTTCTGATGGCATATATCAGATCTTGTATAACCTTACACATGTGGGAATTTCCATTTCTCATTTCTGAGTGGCATATTCCATTGTGCATTATGATCCACATTTATCCTTATCAAATAAAGCAATACCAATATCCTGGGGTTTCATTGATTCTAATGATACATGGAAACAAACACCTTCAAAACAATGGCATGGGAAGTTACTAAATCTATATTGTCCCGCCCATTTCCAGATTACCCAAAATCTGATCAAGGGGCTGCAATACATACCTGTGACCACTGGACAGCTTTCCTGTTACTTTTGTTAGTTCTTCCCTCCCAATATACCATTATAACATTATCTGTATATACCTGGGTTTTTATAAAGAGTAAGATTTTGAATACCATCTCTCTATTATCCCATATATCCTTATATACAGTTTTAAAACAAATGTATATATACCTCAGACATTGCAATCTTAAGGGCTACATCATTTATTGACATAATGCCAAAACCCAGTTTTTTATATTACCTATTATTAAAGTAATTGTATCATTTTAAAATAAGCATTGCCCAATCAATTGAATGTGTGTCCAAAGCACAAAGTGATTTATTTTTAACAGATGTAAATGGTCAACAATTCAATACATTATTATATCATGATAAAGTACAGTACAGCACAGCCAATACCAAAAGATAATACATACATACCGCTGCAATCGCTTGCGCACGCTGCGCAACCACGGGACCCGATGGACAATATTCTGTATAGAATATTGTGTCAGAGTTGACTGAGGCCCCAGTGAGATGCAGCTAATATATATACAGTCAGTGTTTCATTGTGAACAATAGAGATGACGTAGATTGTTTCTATAGGTCCAGACGTTGGGTGGGTCCAGGCCAGACAGGTAATAGGTTGATTCAATCTAAGGAATCCAAAGGTGGGGGTCTTCTCTCCAGGGGGTCTGCTCCTTTTCATAGCCAGTATCATACAAAGGTTTTACTCTCTAATATCAATAACTAAAGTATGCAATGTGCGATCTCTTCGCCGACTGCACCGGACAGCTGCTGATGATTAGGGCTTCAATATGATATCAGGCATGACACCTTTCCTATTACCTAAACCTTTTATAACACTACAATGTACATATAATCAACATATATATATATATATGTGTATATATATATATATATACACTAATGATAAACCGAATACTATCTGCTCCTGAATTACAGTGTAACAAAACCAATATGAAATTATATAAATAACTAACTGTTGTAATGCGGGTGTGTGCGTGCGTATTTTACCGTGCGAACGCACCACATCACGTAACACGTGGCGTACGCTTCGCAATACGCACGGCAAACCAATATTAAACCAATATACTTTCGTTCATCCAATTATACGACTTTGACACTGTTCCATGTTCTGAGTACATAGATTACATTATTTCTAAAAATGTATATGTGGGGAACCGAGGTATTAATATCACCTCAACCTGTCTGCACCTCACCAGGGAGTCTCTTGTGTTTGTTTAGCTTTGGGTCTGTGTGTGCTAGCATAGGGAAAATGCCCACAGACGGAGCTCTATGTTTAATTACAGAAGACTGCTTTGTGTATTTAAATGTTAATGTGTCTGGATTGTGATCTCTCCTGTTTTAACAAACTCTGCTGTAAAAACACAGAACAATACTTGTTCCTAATTAAATCAGGAGTGGCTCATCTGCTATCCCTTTGTCTGTATTATTAAAGTAATTTCATTGTTTTTCAATAAGCATTGTCTGTGTGATTTGTGTGGTTCCAATGCACAATGTATTTAATTGCAAAATATAGCAGGATTTTACAGCAAGCCTTTGTTACACATTAAAAATGTTTAAAATAAAGCAGGAAAGTATAAAACACCAAATACATTACATTTTCCTTATAGAGCTTCACCGAGGTCCATGGAACACAGCCATGCTCACATGTAGCCAGGTTCAGAGAGAGAGAGCCTTAGCTGATAAAAACAGCTTGATAGTATCCAGTTTCAGTATAGAAAAAACTACTGATGAGTTCATGGCATGTTTCCATTGGTTCAGGATTCAGGACAGTTGTCACGGGCACTAGGAGTTTCTACCCAGGATTCACCAGGTGTCATTATGCTTACCAGAGGGGCGGAGTTTATCACAGCGATCCTCTGGGCAGTATGGTGAATGGTTGGAACAGTACAACAACTTAGGATAAGGAATGTCAATGGAGAGTCAGCGACTTACAGCTGTGCAGCAGGAGAGTCAGCGACTTGCAGCTATGCAGCAGGAGAGTCAGCGACTTGCAGCTATGCAGCAGGAGAGTCAGCGACTTGCAACTATAATGCGGAGGTAGGTATAACAACTGATGTGCAGTGAAGACTCGTGCCAGTGCAGGTGGGTAGCGTGGAGAGTCAGTGGTCTGCGGATAGCAAGTTGTACCACTGCTGTGATGGGAAGAGTTTTCCAGGTGCAGGTAGGAGCGGGAGCGTCAGTGGTCTGCGGATAGCAAGTTGTACCACTGCTGTGATGGGAAGAGTAGTCCAGGTGCAGGTAGGAGCGGGAGCATCAGTGGTCTGCGGATAGCAAGTTGTACCACTGCGGTGATGGGAAGACTTGTCCAGGTGCAGGTAGGTGGCGGAATAGCGGGTAGTCTGTAGCGGCAAGTATGCCACTGATGAGCAAGGGAGACTTGTCCAAATGCAGGCAAGCAGCTGAATAGCAAAAAGTCTGTGGCGGGTACGTTACCACTGATGAGCAGAGCAGGCTTGTCCAGGTGCAGGTATACAGCGGAATGGCAAGCAGTCTATAGCGGGTACGTTTACCACAGAAGAGCAGATAAGGCTTGTCCAGGTGTAGGCATGCAGCGGAGTAGAGGTAGTCTGTAGCGGGCAAGTTTACCACGGATGAGCAGAGAGGACTTGTCCACAGCAAAACCGATCACACGAGCAGAACACAGGAAACACCTAGGAGTCTCAAGGGAATGAGAACCAAGAACAGGCAACGATACTAAGGACACAGGTGCCTTAAATAGTGAGTGGTGATTGATTCACCAATAGGATTAAAAGCAAGGTTTTAAGTTCAAGAGTCCTGCACATGCGCAATCCAGTCATGATGGCGGACCGCCGCGGCTTAGGACAGGTGCCGGCAGGAATGAGAGAGAGCCACGTACCAGACCAGAGGCACTAACCGTCCGGTGAGTGACAACAGTCCAGTGTAATGCAGGTTATAGGTCAGTTCAAAGGATTTCTCTGGGAAGAGGTGATCCCCTTCCCCCAACAGCTGAAAACATGTGCTTCAAGGAAACTGACCCAAACCAGTCTAAACAACTTAAAACACAATGACAATCATTCAATATTTTATCTTCCATAACTATTGATTGCAGGAAGCGATCACAAAGCTGAAATTAGCGGATGAGAGATGGTGATGTGCAGATCAAAATGGCACTAAACATGATACATTTCCTAAGTCCTGAGCCTTAGATACTTTTAAAAAGCTTTTAACATTATTATATTTAACTGTAAACTCTATTACATTTGATTATAAATGACTGTGTGTTGGAACTATTCTAAGGTGAACTATTTACAAGTGAATGTGTAAGTGTATGTGTGCGTTATTTATTGTGCGATTGCGTCATAACTCTCAGCTTCATACATTTACCCCAGGTCTGATTTACCAAGAACCCCGATTTAAACATACTAACATTTGCAGTATCTTCAATGATATAAATATTCATATTTTCCTGCATTTGCTACAGGACTCTACGATCTGGTCCTCTTAATTACACCCAGCTTATCAATGCATAACCTGATTATAAGCTCTCTATCGGTGATTACTACAAATTTTAGCAGAACTTACGTGAACGGGTCAAACTTACCTCCAAATTTAATCTAGCATACTCAGTGTGATTCTTTGTGAATTTACGAAGCTAAGTGAGGCTCATGCTACATGTATATGTGATTTAAGTGTGAAACATTAATAAGTGGTTTTGGTGAACGCAAGGACGCCATAGTAAATCCTTTGTGGTGGCAGAAAAGGTGTATTCATTGATAAGTGACTAAGGTGACTCCAGTCACGACCAGCAGCTGTATCTGAGACAGGCTGGGCATTCGTGACACAGCCAATTGTGAGGTTTTTTACCACTCACAAAAAGAAGTTTACAGTCTATTCCTACCTTTCTTCTTCAGGGGATATTTATTGTCATTAACTATGGATTATACAATTTGCAATTTTTCATATTATTATTATTATTTTTTATTTATAAGGCGCCACAAGGCGTCCGCAGCGCCGTACAGAGACAAACAAATTACAATACAATGGAAGACAGCACAGTACAGTAAACAGTAAGCACAGCAACTCCGTAAGCTCAATGCACAGCTAGAGAGGGCGGGGAAGGGGGAGGTAGGATCCGCAAATGACGGGGCCCAAGAAGGAGGGCGCGGAAGACAGGGAGACCCCCAGGGGGAGGAGGAAGCGAGAGTGGACGTGGAGTGGAGCCTCGAGGAGGAGGGCTAAGTAGCTGGAGAGCAGGGTTAGAAGTGGTGGAAACAGGAGGAGAGATGGCCCTGCTCAGAGGAGCGTACAATCTAAGGGGAGGGGTGGACAGACAGAGAGAGGCAGGGGAGAGAGGGAGAGTAGGGGGACGGAGGCAGAAGATAAGGTAGGAAGTTAAGTGGGAGACAGAAAGGTTTTAAGAAAAAGGTGGGTTTTTGGGGCCCATTTGAAACTGGACAGATTAGGGGAAGTTCTGATGGAGGGAGGGAGCTTGTTCCCGTGGAGGGGGGCAGCGCGGTCGAAGTCTTGGATACGCACGTGGGAGGAGGTTATAAGGGGGGAAGAGAGGCGACGGTCAGAGGCAGAACGGAGAGGGCGGGATGGAGCATGAATAGAGAGGAGGGTGGAGATGTAGGGTGCAGTGGAGCTGGCAAAGGCCTTGTAGGTGAGTGTGATGAGCTTAAAGAGGATTCTGAAGGGGAATGGGAGCCAGTGAAGGGCTAGGTAGAGGGGGAAGACAGAAGAGGAGCCGCGAGAAAGGAAAATAAGCCTAGCGGCAGCGTTAAAGACAGATCGAAGGGGATCGAGATGAGAGTGGGGGAGACCAGTGAGGAGGAGGTTGCAGTAGTCCAGGCGGGAGATGATCAGAGAGTGGATAAGGCATTTGGTGGCATCTTGGGAGAGGAAGGGCCGGATGCGAGCGATGTTACGCAGCTGGAAGCGGCAGGATTTAGCAAGAGAGAGGATGTGGGGGCCAAAGGAGAGAGAGGAGTCGAGGATGACACCAAGGCAGCGAATTTGGGGGATAGAGGTGTTGTCGACAATGATGGAGAGGTCAGAAGGGGATGAGGTATGAGAGGGTTCAGTTTTGGCAAGGTTAAGTTTGAGGAATCGAGAGGACATCCAGGAGGAGATGGCAGAGAGGCAGGTGGACACCCTAGAGAGGAGGGAGGGAGAGAGATCAGGAGAGGAGAGGTATAGTTGAGTGTTGTCAGCGTAAAGGTGGTAGCTGAAGCCGAAGGAGCTGATGAGTTCACCCAGGGAGGAGGTGTATAGAGAGAAGAGTAAGGGTCCCAGAACAGAGCCCTGAGGGAACCCGACTGGAAGGGTGGACGGGGGGGAGAGAGACCCAGAGATGGTGACAGAGAAGGATCGGTGAGTAAGGTAACCAGGACAGGACTGGGCCAGAGAGTCCAAAAGACTGGAGGGTGTGGAGGAGGAGGGGGTGGTCAACGGTGTCAAAGGCTGCAGAGAGGTCAAGGAGGATGAGAAGGGAGAAGTGGCCCCTGGCTTTAGCAGAGAGGAGGTCATTGGTGACTTTAGCCAGAGCAGTTTCAGAGGAGTGGATGGGGCAGAAACCAGACTGGAGAGGATCAAGGAGGGAGTATTCAGAAAGGTAGGAGGTGAGACGGCTGCAGACGAGCCTCTCGAGAATTTTGGAGGCAAAAGGGAGAAGAGATATGGGGCGATAGTTTGAGAGAGAAGTGGGGGCGAGATTAGGTTTCTTAAGAATGGGGGATACGAGAGCATGTTTGAAGGAGGAGGGGAAGATGCCAGTGGAGAGGGAGAGATTAAAGAGGTGAGCGAGGTGGGAGCAGGTGGTGGGGGAAAGGGAGCGAAAAAGGTGGGAGGGGATGGGATCCAGGGGACAGGTAGTGGGGGGGAGGATGAAATGAGAGAGTGGACTTCCTCGCCGGTGGTGGGACGGAAGGAGTGGAGGAGAAGGTGGTTTGGGGGGAGGACGGAAGAGTGAGAGGGGTGGAAGAGAGAGTGGAGGAGGAGATTTCAAGTCGGATGGCCTCGATTTTAGAGGAGAAGAAGGAGGAGAAATCAGAGGCAGTCAGGGAGGAGGGAGGGAGGGGAGGGGGCCAGGAGAGTGCTGAAGGTGGCAAAGAGGCGGCGGGGGTTAGAGGACTGGGAAGAGATGGGGGATTTAAAGAAAGATTGTTTAGCGAGTGAGAGGGCAGAGCTGTAGGATGAAAGGATGAATTTAAAGTGGAGGAAGTCAGCCAGGGAGCGGGATTTTCTCCAGTGACGTTCGGCGGTACGGGAGCATTTTTGGAGGAAATTTGGAGTGCCAGGGTTGGGGTTTGGAGCAGCGGGGGTGGACGGAGTGGGCAGGGGCGACTGTGTCCAGAGCGGAGGTGAGGGTGTGATTGTAGAGGGAGACCGTCTGGTTGGGGCAGGCCTGTTAGGAAAGGGGAGAAAGGAGGGTATCGAGAGAGGAGGACAGAGAGGCAGGGTCAAGAGCATCAAGGTTGCATATGGACAGAGTAGGTTTGGGCAGGGGGAGGGGAGCATGAGAAGAGGAGAGAGAGAAGGAGAGGAGATGGTGGTCGGATAGAGGAAAGGGTGAGATGGAGAAGTCGGAGAGACTACATAGGTAGGATAAGACAAGATTAAGGGAGTGACCAAGGCAGTGGGTAGAGGAGGAGGTCCATTGGGTGAGACCAAGGGAGGAAGAGCGGGTGAGCAGTTTGCTGGAAGCAGGGTAGGTGGGGTCGTCGATGGGGATGTTAAAGTCACCGAAAATGATCGAGGGGAGATCGGAGGAGAGGTGGTGAGGAAGCCAGCTAGCAAAGTTGTCAAGGAAGAGGGAGGTGGGGCCAGGGGGGCGGTAGATGACAGTGACGCGGAGGTGGATGGGGTAGAAGAGGCGGATGGAGTGAGCTTCAAAGGAGAAGGAGAGGGAGGGTTCAGGGGGAATAACACGAAAAGTACAGGTGGAGGAGAGGAGGAGGCCAACTCCACCGCCTGGGCGGGCACCAGGCCTGGCGGAGTGGGTGAAGGAGAGGCCACCATAGGAGAGGGCAGCGGGGGAAGTAGTATCAGAATTGGAGAGCCAGGTTTCAGTAACGGCAAGAAGGTTAAAGGAGTTGGATAGAAAGAGGTCGTGGATAGCAGTCAGCTTGTTGCGGACGGATCTGGCATTCCAGAGGGCACAGAAGAAAGGGGGAGAGGGGGGAAATGGGGATGAGGTTAGCAAGATGAGCAGCGCACAGGGGAGGGCGGGGAGGAACGGGAGAGGTAGGGCGGGGGGAGAGTATGGGTATGGAGTGAGAGCGGGGAGGCATAGTAGGGAGAGAGTAACAGAACAGTGAGATAGTGGGGACAGTGAAGAACAGGTAACAACAATGGCAGGAAGACAATGAAAAGGTGGAAGATAATAACGAATTAGGGCGTGGAGGGCATGGAACAACAGTACAGTGAGATTATAAGGACAATGAAAACTGGTAAGAATAAGTGCAGAACAGTAAGATAATAAGGACAGCGGATAACAGATAAGAATAAGCAGGGAGACAATAGCAAGATGGAGGACAATAACCAATTAGGACGTGGAAGGCAAGGAATAATAGAAGGAGAGGTAATAAGGACAATGGAAATAGGCAAGAATAATAATAGGTAAAAGAAGTTGCTGGTAAATATAAAATCAGAAGAAACAAGATAAAGGCATATAAATAGTAGAATAATAACAGGTAAAAAGTAGTTACATGTAAATGTGCAATCAGGAAAAACAAAATAATGGCATATAAAATAATGCTTTATATGCAGTTGATGCAGTTAAGCCAGGGATTCAGCAGGAGGAGGGTTAATTGACAAGCCGGGTCGGAACACAGTGGATCAGCCGGTTTGGATGAGCCAGGTAATAAGCAGGAGAAGGGTTAACTGACAAGCCGGGTCGGTAGACAGTAGGTCAGTTGATGCAGACAAGCCAGGGATTCAGCAGGAGAAGGGCCAATTGACAAGCAGGAGAAGGGTTAACTGACAAGCCGGGTCGGCACACAGTAGATCAGTTGATGCAGTTAAGCCAGGGATTCAGCAGGAGAAGGGTTAACTGACAAGCCGGGTCGGTACACAGTAGATCAGTTGATGCAGATAAGCCAGGGATTCAGCAGGAGAAGGGTTAATTGACAAGCCGGGTCGGAACACAGTGGATCAGCCGGTTTGGATGAGCCAGGTAATAAGCAGGAGAAGGGTTAACTGACAAGCCGGGTCGGTAGACAGTAGGTCAGTTGATGCAGACAAGCCAGGGATTCAGCAGGAGAAGGGCCAATTGACAAGCAGGAGAAGGGTTAACTGACAAGCCGGGTCGGCACACAGTAGATCAGTTGATGCAGATAAGCCAGGGACTCAGCAGGAGAAGGGTTAATTGACAAACCGGGACGGTACACAGTAGATCAGTTGATGCAGATAAGCCAGGGATTCAGCAGGAGAAGGGTTAACTGACAAGCCGGGTCGGCACACAGTAGATCAGCTGATGCAGATAAGTCAGGGATTCAGCAGGAGAAGGGTTAACTGACAAGCCGGGTCGGCACACAGTAGATCAGTTGATGCAGATTAGTCAGGGATTCAGCAGGAGAAGGGTTAACTGACAAGCCGGGTCGGCACACAGTAGGTCAGTTGATGCAGATAAGTCAGGGATAGATGGTATGGCCTTGACCTTGGAGTGATGATGACACTCCTTTATACCCCCACAATAATTTCCCACTGTCTTCGCAAGTTTTTAGATGTTTTATAATTGTGGACAGATGATTTAAATTTACATTTTAATTGCTAATTTAGTGAATATAAATAACCAAAAAAGAGGATTGCAGCGCTAAAAATCTGACTGATTTATAAAACAAATGGTGACGGATCATCATACAAAATAAAATTTATTATAACCAATTGTATAAAATAAACATGTACACCCCTATCACAAAAATGGATTGAATAAACATGAAACAATAAATGGAGCTGACTCTACGTATCAAATCACAGTGCACTGTGATATAACATGTATACAAAAAACATATATAAGCACCCCTATTGTAGCGCTACTGATAGAAAAATTGACAGCTGTATATAGCGTAATCCAAGGTTGTGCAAAAATATTGTTGTTCCGTCCCAGCTCACAATAGTGGGTATTTTTAGCTAGTGCCACAAAATACGATACATGATCCCTCCCTGTCACTCACCGATCTCTCTCTGCAACGATAGTTGCAGAGACAGAGCGGGGATCTTTGTGCGCTTCTGCAGTTCTTGGAACTGCACATGCGCAATTGAAGAATGAAAAGAATGGGGAGAGGATCCGGAGACAGCGCTTCCGAAGAGGGGGGTAAGTATGATTTTTTACATCACAGAAACAGAAGTTTTTCGGAACTGCTGTTTCTATGTTGGGTTCTACATAAATGTGAGAAATAGTTCAATCCTTATCATTGCGATAAGGATTGAAAACTACTTTTCACTTTATGTGAATATTGATAAATGTGCCCCATGTGTGGTTATTCATATAGAGCATAAGTTCACACTGTGGTGATGTATTTCCAAAGAGTGTTAACTCAATGTATGTCTTGTGATGGTCTCTCATAAATTGAAGATGATAAAAAGAGGGAGACTCGATATGAACATAACAAAATAATATCAGTTCGTTTCTCATAGGAATCTCCAAGGAAGTTCCGTACTCACAGAGACTATTATTAGCACATGATAATGCTCTTTAACCGTATAGAGATATAGCATAAAGAATGTATTATTACATTATCTCAAATGCAGGTGCACATCAATTCTCCACGTTTCAGTGTCCACAGCTAACCGAGTAGAAATGTCGGTAAACACTTTAGCCGTGTCTGTTGTTAGGAGCTCTAATGGAACCACCTAGGTGTAATATCGCTCTCCCATATGTATAAACCACCTCATTGAGAAAACCGGGCTTGATGTAAGACAACGGAGAGGGTTGCTTAGGCTCACAGCTCCGTGTGAAGCCAGACCCGATGTGGTCTCTTTGGTGTATGTATGTATACATATGCCAAAGAGCGATGTATACTCACGCTCCAACAGAGATGTATGGAGATTAAGACACCATATGAAAAAAGGACTCTCACTAAATTTAAAGAATAACGTTCAACGTGTATTGTCCGCTCCTATATCTGTAGGCGGAACAAATGGTACCAGCATGCAAAATCCATAAAGGAAGGTTGTAAATGAATGAATAAATACACAAGGGAAACTAAATAGTGACCCTTGTACCCCTAACGCGTTTCATTACAATAGTAATTTCATCAGAGGGAATCATTGTAATCACACAGAGCTCACAGGAGCCTTATATACACTTAGGAATTCAATTAACTAATTAATCACTTGAATCAAAGTACTTGATGATGCGTGACCACATAAAAAAAAAAATATATATATATATATATATATATAAGAGGTAGATCCTGCCAAAAGGGAAACCAGTTACAACATTACATATAGTTCCATATTCTGAAAACCGGAACATATATTTAGTTTCACAAAAGACATTGTTATAATAGCACAAAATATGCCCTGCCATTACTATAATGCTGTGCATAGAAAAAATAATATTATAAATTAACACATACAATTATAAGTAACAACCTAAAAACAAAAATGTAACCGTAATCGTTGATGAATGAAAAAATATATAAATAAGAAGTGTATATTTTATAGTGAATTATTAGTGAATATCTAACACAAACTTACCCATGGCCCAGCTATTTTAGTCAATATTTAAAATATATGCTACCCATGCCATCTATTTTGCAAAATGTTTAACATGTATGCTACCTGTGACATCTCCTATGTTCTTAAAAGACATCTCTATACAACCTACCTAAATTTCCATCTTGTACTATGGCCAACTGTAGACAGCTTAGTCCCAACTATAACACTACTGCTTTGTTACATCCGTAGCTGTCGTCTAAAATAAGGATTCTCCGATGCGATCGCTGTGGTTCCAAATCACAGAAGGTTTTATTGGCAAATAGATTTAAAGTCAAACTTTGGTATACATATGCATGGGCCCGTTGGCACCAACACAAGCTTCATTCAGAATGTTCTGGTTTTCAAAGCCAGAGAGAGCTACAATTTATACACTGTAAAGTTGAAAAAAATCAATGGCATCACAAAGTACACAGTAACAGTATCCATTCATAGATTGAAGGGTCTTGGCCTCACAAGAACTCGGTACAACATTAGTAGATTCTTCTGGTCTTTGTTCCTTAGAATTGTCAGCTGTCCTTCTCCAGATTCCTGCATCTAGTCCTGTTTTAAGTGGTTTTTATGACCCCTGTGAGCTGGACATTTAGTGTATGAAAATGTAATATTATTTATAATTAGCGTTTCCAAGGTGTGAACACTACACAAATAACATCGTAAACGCTCTCTAGCAATTGCAAACAGATTGATACCAAATACTTGATGTTTTTCAGATATAGATAACATTGCTTACCTTCTTTGCCACTTTATATTTTATTAAAAAGATAAAAATAGACATTATAGGCAGACATAGGCATTAACATATTTCAACGTTATTCTAAAAGTATAATGCATTTGAATCGCATCAGAACTGATTGTAGTGTTCAGAAATTATCCTATTATTTAACTTTAACAGTTCCACCCTTTGAGAGTATACCTAACACTCTCACTCTCTTAAGATTCTACTGCAGGATCAAAATAGAACACTTAATTTTCTGTGATACCTGTTCCGCTTAATACCATCACATTTTTATTGTCTTGGGTTACTTCAATTGAACATTTACTACACGTCAACTCAATAGGAACACATCTGATACATAAGCAAATAACTATAAAGCCACCAACTAGTAGGATAAGGAGCTTACCTATACTAGCAATCAATTCTTGTACCCATTCCTCTAGACCTGAGAACCATTTTACTGGGTTCAACCACAAGAACCATGCTACTACTTTTTCTATTATTTATATAGAGGAATTATGAATCTTCTGGAATTCCCATTTTAACTGTAGGATCTCATCCATTTTTCGGTCAATTATTTTTTAGGATCATCTGTATTATTGGTGATGTAAGTACAACACTTAACACCAAATTGGGTAGCTAATGTCACACTGTAGCCACCAGTAATAGCTGTAAGGTAATTTATCACCAACTTATGGTAAACGAACTCCTTCTTATAAGCTTGTAGCTCCTTACCCATAAACCTGAATGTGTCATCTATCATCTCGGTGATATTGTGAATTTAATTTGTTCAAAGCAATATATTATATCAGCATGTACAACATTCAAACAATAGCCCAGAGGAACTTTCCCAACCAATATTTTCTTATGGTTGTTAACATGACCTCGTTTCAGTATTTTTTGGTTAACTGTATTCTACCGAGTCTTCCATCAACATTCGTGTGGCGAGCAATTATCTGATCATTCGGTTCAGCTTCCCAATACTCAAGTTTCCTTGCATGTAAACAATTCAGGCATACCAATGACTGATCTACTGAGTATTGGTGAAGTTTTAAACTAGGGGACCTTGTAGTAATATATTTCTCTTCTATTGGTCTCCACCACCAACCACCTACCCCACCCCGTACTTCAAGAACCTCAGAGATGTTTACTGGCAGCAGTACTAGTCCTACATTACTTTACCACTGAGATACATAATAGCACACCGTGCATTCAGTTTGGTTTAAGACCTTACTACTGGACTGGTATTGCTGGATGCACCTCTCTTCAATTAGGGGATCCCAGTCTTTACCCCTCAAAAGAATAATGAAATAATAACTGATTGTGTATTTCTCCTCCATCTCCACATCAGTATCACTACCCAAACCCATCTCTCAATCATCTGATCACAGTTATAAAAATAGAATGTCCTGGAAAAAATAAAGATAAGAAAAACACTGGAAAAGGAAGAATAGAAAAACTGCTACTCAATGATGGGATAATAGTCTTTGCAAAGTCCTTGACTCAGATGTTATTAACTGCGATCTTAGGTCTCCCGGTGTTAGGAACCCCTCCAGCCGGCACAACACAACCCGGAGTCTACTCTGCCAGTCAGGTGTTCACTGGAGCCCCTGATGGTGGGGACAGACTGGGCTGCAGACTGGCGGAGGGTCGTGAAGTGTGTACCGGCTGGGGAGAACCCAGGCAAGCGGAGTAAAAGTCCAAGCAGAGGTCAAGGGCCGGCAGCAGGTAGAAATTCCAATAAACAAGCCGAGGTCAAGGGTCACGAGCAGACAGGGAGGTCGGTAAACAAGCCAGAGGTCAGGGTCACGAGAAACACAGGCAGGGTCCAAATCCAGGCAAGGGGTCATACACAGGGAAGCAGTCCAACAGGTTTTCACCAATACAAGGCAGGAGCAGGAGCAGATTAAGCTCACAGGTAACTGGACGCTATAACCGGCAGGGAGGCTAATATACAGACTTTGGCCAATCAGGGCTTAGCCCTGAAATGCATCCCAGGTGTGCTACCAATAATGATTAGCCCGCAGACTATCCTAGCGCATGCGCCCGGCTGCCTCACTTGCCGGAGCGCACCGCTTGCTACACTCGGCGTCCAGCCGTTGCCTTGGCAACGGTCGGGCCCGAGAACCCGGAAGTGATGCCCCGGTCGTCATGGAGAAGGCCGGGACGTTCACTGGCACAGGAAGTGAGTCGCGGCGGTGCCCGAGGCCGTCGCGGCTCCTGACACCCGGAAAAGATTCATGAGTGACAGGGTTGTAGTGTCGGTCTCGGCTATATCTTGAACCTTCTCCCGATTGTAGACTTTTCTGCAGTGGGTGGAATGGATCCAAGAGTCTCTTTCTGCTACTTTCAGATATATGGTGCTGGTCATCAACACTTGGTACGGGCCTTCCCACCTGTCTGTTAAACAACCTGAGTGTAAGAAATTGCGGATCATGACATATTTCCCAGGTTCAACTTTATGACAGTGTCTGGCATATCAGGAACAGTATTTTGAGAATCTTTTGCTGCTGTCTCAGCTGCTTGCTCATCTTTATAAGGTCTTTAACAGTCATTTTGTTGTTGCATTTTAAATCATTTTGTGGATCTATCATCAAATGAGGTTGTTGGCCAAAAAGGTGACAGATTAAGAGGTGGTCTAGGAGGGTTTCTGATGTTATGGAAGACTAGTGGAAAAAGCTTCCAGCCACGCCAATCCAGTTTCAGTCATCACCTTACTCAATTTGTCCTTAGTAATACCATTTACCCTTTCTACTTTCCCACTGGCTTGTGGGGGCTATGGAGTATGAAGTTTGCTATCAATTCCAATAATTTTACACATAAGCTGAAAAGCATTCCCAGTAAAATGTGTACCCCAATCACTTTCGATGATTTTGGGTATCCCAAACCTGCAAAAAACTCCTGCACGATTTTATTAGCAGTAAACACAGCAGTATTAGTAGCAGCTGGATAAGCCTCTACCCAATTATAGAAAACATTGATACATACTAATACATACTTGAGATTCTTTCAGGATGGTAATTGAATGAAGTCGATTTGTATGACCTGGAGAGGTCCATCTGTAGGAGGAATGTGGGGTGGCTCTGGGGGTATCGCTTGTCCCATATACTTTCTCAGACAAGAGACATTGCCTTCTTACTAGCCTGTAAAGAAAAACCTGGTGCACACTAGTATGCTGTTACCAATTTGCACATACCTTGCTTACCCAGATGAGTCAAACCATGGACTGCCTCTGCTAAGCTAGAAAGATATGCCCTGGGTGCCACTGGCCTACCTTGTCCATCTTGCCCACATCCCTTCAACTTCCAGACAGCCTTCTCCTGTAGGGGACACAAATCTTGCATCTCTATCAATTTATGTACACTTTGAGTTAATGACTTTTGAAGCTCTGTCACATTTGTTTTTACGAGTGAGCCTGCTGCACTCTTAGCAGCCTTATCCGCTCTTCCATTACCAAGCGATATGAGGTCCCTGTCATATGTGTGTGCATTACACTTGATGACGGCTACTTCCTCAGATAATTGTATCACTGTCAGAAGTCCTTTTGTGTGGTGTGAGTTCGCTACTGGTGTGCCTGCCACTGTCATAAAGTTTCTAGGTCGCCAGAGGGCCCCAAAGTCATGTAGTACCCCGAAAGCATACCTAAAATCAGTGTATATCCCCGGCCTTCCATAGACCTGCGAGACCACCGCGGGTATTCGGTTTGTTGGAGATCTAGTATAGATAAAGGTACCTTTATCTCTTGGGATGACCTGCGCTCTAAGTATCCAAACCTCCATCGTAAATTTTATGAGTATTTTCAGTTACGTCACTTTGTGGGCTCTCTCCTCTGGGGAGCTCCTTCCCCCACTCCTGTTTCCCCATTTGAAACCCTATGTCTTTCTTTGCCTTCGCGCAGAGCTACGATTCCCTATATTTACACCCTAATTCTCTATGTACTTTTCCCTCCCGGCAGTAGGAATGAGTGGGAGTGGGAGATGGATCTGGGCCCCCCCGGAGGAGGATTATTGGGAGATCATAAGGGATCAGGTTGCCACAAGCTCTATTTCCACCTTGGTTAAGGGGAACGCATATAAAATACTCTACCGGTGGTATTACACCCCCGACAAAATTACTAAAATGTTTCCCTCTAGTTCTCCACTATGTTAGCGGGGTTGTGGCCAGATGGGATCTTTTTTACATATTTGGTGGACCTGTCCTAAAATATCCTCCTTTTGGGACCGTGTTAGGGCCCTCCTCTCCTCCCTCTTTCCGTGTCCCATCCGGAAAGGTCCTTTCTTCTTTGCTATCCTTTGATTGATAATGATAGGCAGTCCTCGAAATTAGCTTCCCATATCCTTGCTGCAGTGCGATGTCTAGTAGCTAAATCATGGAAGCAAGCTGAACCCCCTACTATGGTGGATTTACGCTTCTACATTTGGTCTATTGTCCAGATGGAACAGATTACATATCATTTACATGACAAGGATGATAAATTCCACCAGATTTGGGCCCCCTGGCTCTACTTGAAATCCTTTTACTCCTATACTAGCTCCTTTCTACTAAGTGAACCTTCTGGGGTCCTTAATGTTGCAGGATTCATAGGTGAGTTGATGTTGGATGTTGTTCCTTCTTCCTGAGTCTTTGGGTAGTTTTTAATTCTGTATTTTAATTTTGAGGACCAATGTTCCCCCCCCTCTTTCTCCACCCCATATTCTTAGAAAATGTTGCAGTAACCTGAACAATTGGTACAACCAATGTTTGCTTACTTGTTTGTTCTGTGACAATATGCTGTTATTCTTTGGCAATGTACTAATTGCTGATTCTTGTTTGTTTGTTAATGCTTTTTTCTAAAATAAATAGTTTAAAAAAAATCAGTGTATATATTAACTGTATTACCATCTGCCAACTCACATGCCCTTCTTAATGTCACGAGTTAGGCTACACATTCTGAGTGAGGTGGACCAAGAGGTTCAGCTTCTATAGCTGAACTAAGCTCGTCTACAACAGCATAACTAGTACATAATCTCCTGTGTCCATCTGTCTATGGCAACTCTCATCTGTTGAAAACATAAAATCTACATTTTCTAAGGTGTTGTCTCGTATGTCAGGTCTTGCAGTAAAAGTCTCATTCAAATATTCCATACAATCATGCGTATCTGTGTACCTGCCAAATTCACCCTCGGTTACAGTCTCCTTTCCTTCTGCCCTTTGTGCACCTCTTAATTGTGATATTTGTAGGTGCCATTAGTGCTAATTCCCATTTTGTGAATCTTGCTGAGGAGACATGCCTACTTTGAGCAGAATTTAGTAGGGTAGATAGCGCATGAAATGTATAGACAGCTGAATCATGTCCTAGTACTGCGTCCTCACTCTTACCAGAAGAGCACCTGTGATGGACTTGTCTCAATGACCGAGGAGTTCAACATTAGTGGGGTGTCCATCATATTCTGCACTTCCTGTGCGTGCTTTCCTGGAATATCTAAAAACACACCATCAGGAGTACAGTATATTACACATCCCATTTTAAACAATAAATTTTGTCCACGTTAGTAGGAGCCGCTGCAGCTAGAAGAAAAGAATGTTTAGTATGCAGAAGGTCAATATTAACCTCTGCCTGTGCAATCAAAGGATAATAATGCACATATCCCGTCACTCCCACAGCTGAAACAGTTTCCTTAGTGATAGTTAAATTTAGAGGAGAAGTTAATACCTATCTGGCCGCCACTGTGTCTACGAGAAATGTTTGATTAGTACCGGATATTTTTTTTATATTTACCTTTGGTTCTCTGTTCTGATTATTGGTTAATTTAACTGTCTGTATATTACAGATGTGGCCCATATTTCAGAGATTGGCATATGTACTCCTGACAAATGCTGTCCTTGGGTGGATACGCCATTGACGCTGGCTCCACTCTATCCTATTGTCCGTCCATTCTCTGTCAATTACTCTGTCTCCTACCATCTGTATGGGGAAAGAAATGTTTCCTATTCTGACTGCATCTTCTAGCAACATGTCGTTCTCTCCCACAATTGTAACATTTTATTGCGTTCATCTGTTTTAGCTGTGATGATCACTGCTCTTGCTGAGCTAATATACTTACCGCCATTAATTTATAATTCAGCATCTCTTTGTTCCTGGCAATATTTTTTATAATGACTAACTAACTTTCCAATTTGGATGGGCTTTCTGTTCTCTAATTCTTAAACTATTTTTAAGCCCATCCATTAAAACTGATACCACTACTATGGTGAACATTATGTTTGATGTCCTGAATTCTGGTATATATACTCATATCTGACATTGCCCTCGCAAAGTAATCTGCAGCACTCTCACTATCCTTCTGTTTGATGGTAAATATTTTCTGCCAATAATTACAACAAGGAAATATGCACTTTATTTGGCATTAATATTTTTTATATTGGCTTGGTTATCGTTATCCGTTAAAGTTCTATGTTCCTTAAGTTGACTATCAAAACTTTGGATATCTGTATTTGGAGGGAGACAAGCCCTCAGCACTACTAGGCAATCATTGTTGGTTGGTTCATGCGCATTCCTCAGATCCCTAATAAATGTTAGTCATTATATTTTGTTAACTGTTTCCTAGGATCAGGGAAGTCAGTGATAATAGAGTGCAGTTCAGACCTACTCCAGGGACAATGCATAGCTAAACCTGGCTGGAATTACTCTATCCTTATCTGCTTTACCATTAGGTACTACTATTGTTCTTACTGGATTTAGTTATACAATTTCACTACACCCTGGGTCAATAGCTGGAACTATTATTTCTACCCAATGGATATTTCTGTTCTTGCTGGTATGTGGAAGAGTTTTATGGGTGTCTGCAGCTGTGACTGATGGTGGGACAGTATCCCTCCTGCCTTTTCTCTGTGTACTTTCCTGTAGCTGTAATGTATGAGCCATGGCAGAAATTAATGTAGGCTCATCATCTCCTTCACAATATTTAACACATTTATCTGTCTCTAAAACAGGGTGTAATCTACAGGGTTTACTGTTCTCTCTGGCTGCACCTTTGTCACCATCCACATAAGGTGTGGGTGACGCTGTTGCACCATCAAAGTTAGAACAATTTTCTTAATAATTTTTCGCCTGCGCTAATTTTTGTCACCAAATGGTGCCTTTACACTGCCACAAATTTGAACATATTATATGTTTAAGCCAAATGATATCAGGTGCTTTAATATGTGAAAAAAATTATATATATGAGTAGTTTAGAAATAATATCTGGAGAAAAATGTAGCTGGAAATGGGCAGGGTCAAGCCCACAATAAATATGTATATAGAAAAACAAGGACAACCAGCGCAGATAATCACCAGAAAATAAATAGTCAGACACAATCAATATAAATATAATAAATGTGCTGATAGCATAGAGTAAAGTGTCTATAGAGGTATTTAAGAATCCCAGCGGGCTTAAGTGTACAAATAGATTTATTTAAAAACCACAATCAATGTAAAAAGCTTATTATGAGCACAAAAATGTGAATAGTCACAACTGTAAAAGACTTAGATGCTGAGAACATATAGTGATCCCATATTGACATAAATGGGACAATTAGGTATAAACCAATACCAACAACAAGTAGATATAAATGGTGAAAAAGATCCAGACTTCGATATAAAGTATATAAAGTACTTAGGGAGATGATTCCCAACAATGGTATGTCCAGACACTGAGAGCCAGGCACGAAAAATAATAATAAGGGAGCAATAAAGGGCAATGTTGGAGTGTATACAACTCACGATTTCTCTGTGGCCGTGCTCAACCAGCGGTGTTCCGCGTAGATGGCAGACAAACTTTCAATTGGTTGCGCACCCTAAGGTTTCCGTTCAGAAACAAAGTAGCGTGTAGAAAAGTTCCTGTTAAGGCCTGATGCCTGATTAGAACTGCACCTGTCCCACAGCTTGAAATACCTGCCTCATGCTGTGCTCTGTGCAGTTCATCTTTAGTCCCTGGCTGCTGCTGGTTCCTCCCTGTTCCAGTGTTTCTGTTTGTGCTTCTGCTGTTGATCTCCCGTTGTCACCCTCTGCCTGATTCCTGGACCCTGCTTGCTTGCCTGTTGCTACGACCACGGCTTGATTACTGGACTATGCTATTTCGCTTGTGACCCCGATCTCTGCCTGGCTATTGGATTCTGCTTTACCTGATCTCTGCTTGATCACTGGATTCAGTTTGTCTGCTTCCCTGGACAGCCTCATGCCTCCTGGACTGGGGTAACTCATAATACTTGTCCCTGCTATTTATCTGTATCAGTCATTATCTGGAACCTGTTGCTCTGTGGACTTTTTCTGCCATTGATCTCGCCTGTTCATATCTGTGGATTTGAGTTATACCTGTTTATGCCACAACCTGTAAATCTGCATATCCCACATACTGAATCCTTGTTTTTGTATTTTGCCTGAATAAAGACATTTGCTTTATTATACTTCTGTTGCTGCTTCCTGAATGCACTAGGAATCCTAACAGGATGGCACTATGTGGAAAAATTGGACCATGTCTTATAGGACTGTTCATTACACTTTATTTGCTGGAGAAAGCCCCATCTATATTGCGGAGAAACGCGTTGGTTTAATGAAGTAGGTCACTAACGATTGGAAGCAGGGTATGAACCTGAGCATTGTAGATAAAAATCCAGGAGCTTTACTGCAAGCAATTCTATTTTTTGACCATGCCCTCGTCCAGATAAAAACACATGATGGAATTTCCCGCCAAGTAACTCACAATTACGGGTCAAATTGTTATTCTAACACCAGTCTTATCAATAACTTAATCACAATATGTTATAAGTGTAGACAAACTATTCAATTATTTTTTCTCTCAGTTATCATGATATAACTTTGAGATCATATATATATACGGTACAAATCCTTACATACAACCAATAATACACTTGATTGAACAGGCAAGATTATATCACCCCCCAAAAAATTCAGATATTAAACATCAATTTGCCTCACAATTATAAGTATAAATATTCATAAATTAAAAATTAATAAATCCATTTTTTAATGAGGATCATAATTAAAGCACACTGTGTACGGGCACAATGTAAAAGAGTATCTATTTCGACCCTAAAGCAGGTGCTATTTCCCTTGAGAGGGTAGGTTCCCAGTTCTTAGAATTAACTGTCTATTTCAATGTCTGATCTATTTACTCCAATTACCACAGTATAATACAGAGAATAATGCATATCATATCAAGAAATGATTTCCACAATCTCATTTAAGATAAAAATATATTTTCAGTAACAGTCTTTACACATATAGTAACAGTGTAGAAATCATTATATATATTTTACATCAAATACAATGCACTGCCTGCTTGATCTGTTTTATCTATGTGTAAATAAATGTGCCTTTCTTATCTATGTTACTAAGTGGTACTATATGTGTATATGTATGTATATCAGATTTCAGTATGTGTGTTTGTATATTATATATGTTAATTGCAAGACAGTGTGTGCACAAAAGAAGAGCATGCACGAGAGAGCACACGAGAGAAGAGTGTGTATGATGGTGTATAGATCACATGAATGACAGACAAAGAAATTACAAAATGGAGACCAGGCCACTTGGCTCTTATTCTGTTGGCCATCTCAGTATAACTAGCGCATTACCAAATACAATCCGTACTAAACTCTACAACCAGCATTTAGCCATATTAATACTAACCTCCACCATAACAACGCAATCTTTGTAAATATCACCTTGCTACCATATTAACTAACAAATCTGAACTTATGCCATGTAAAAATGTAATCCTCAGCCATATTCTAACATCTGCCACTGACTACTATGTACAAACCACATGCTATTTCACTTTCCACATTGAGTCTATAAACTCTATTCTCAGTTCAATAGAAGTAGATTTCTTTACATCAACAGATCTGCAGGATGCTTAGCTGCTCATCCCAATTGCTAGGAGCAAACGCAGGATTTGAGGAGGGGGGTTTCAATGTCATGCCACCAGTGGGCGTGACCAGCATGCGTGGGGGCATGGCTATAATTTTACACAATTCTAGGCTGCTATCCAACTCTTCCAATCCCTTTCAAATACACAGGCAATGCTGCGTGCATTACTGCATGCAGCTCCACCTTCTTGAGCAGAGCAGTGTGAAGCGGTGCATACACAGTGGCACTTCACAAATCAACAACAGCAATAATAAGAAAAATCACAGATATATATTTTTTTTATGTTTCTATATATGTACATAAAATATAATATTGCAATGTGGGATAATGAGGATGAAGGATAATGGGGGATCATGGGAGATGGGTGATGATGGGTAATGATGGATGATGATAGATCATGGGTGATGATGACTAACACGAAATTATGGGGGATGGTGGGTCATGGGTTAATATGGATAATTTGGGATCATGAGTGATGGGTGATGATGGAATAGGGGGGGATGATGATGATTATGATAAAACTGAGAGCCCAAACTGTGCTTCACTGAGTATGTACCAGCCCATACACATACTCAGAAGAAAAGACCGAGGTCCCCCAGAGCGTATATTCATGTATTGCCATATCCAAATTTTGCTATGGGTTTTGCTGATGGCCTTTTGCATCCCTGGACAATAGAACCTCAGTAATTGCAAGAGCAGTAAAGTGTTATTTATGAACTTAAATAAAATGTTTAGTCCCACCCATTAAAACAATCTGTCATATTCGGGGCATTCTCATTGGTGGCACCTGTCCCAGCTACAATATAAATACGTGATAAGTTTTTTATATTGTAAATAATATAAAGTGATAAGTGATCCTTATAATTTCAATAATTATAATAAGTGATCATTATAAGAGATCAATAAGTGATAATTATAATTTCATGCTTTTGCATTGTAAAATACTGTGGGTTACATTCAGTGTCTAGTTAATCAGTTGGTATACTCCAGTATGAACTAATCCATTCAGATAATTGTCACGGCATCCATTAACATAAACGTCAGTAAGGCACAACATTCCATTGGTCCATAAAAATGCGTATGTATTGCTATGTCTAGGGTGCAGCTAAATACATGACACTAAGAACTGAATAAAAAAACAGTTATAATTACAATAAACGATAAGCAAAGTGACACTATGCAGTCATAGTGAATGAGGCCAAACATCATACGTGATGCTTTGTCCTGACAGATTATTGTAGATTATACTGGTTATACATACAACTAAATGCTTCTATGCTTAACAGCCTAGATGCAGTATGCACAGAATCATTCTTGAAACTCAACACATCCTAGCTTGCTCCTGTATGCTTTACAACATTGCTCTTTAACATAAATGTCATGTGCTGTATCTGTTCCCATAGTAACAAACCCCGTACTGAGTATTCTGAAGTAACATCCTATATAAAATGCTTGTCTGTTTATTATTGCTTTATCACACAAGCTGCATTCTTCAGACATGGTTAAATGTTCTACTGTACAGACATTAAAATCACTGTATTGCTACCTAGCTGGTAATTATCTAACTATAATAGTCAGACTATATCACAAGCGCATATCTCCTATTTGTCCCAAATTAGACATGATAGGGTCACACTCGCACACACACAGGGTCACACACACAGACACACACACACACACACTGTGACAGACCCGGGCCTTATATTGGAAATATCGTGCCAACCCGGTCTGTCCTCAATGGGCCAATTGAACAACCGTGCCCCACTCTGTTATTAAATGCCGCCCGGTGGCCAGATTTGTTATTGCTGTGGTGTCCAGAGAGAGAGGGGGGAGGCAGCTAACAGGAAGTGTGAATCAGCTGGGAACCCTGTGACATCAAAAAGAAGTGTAAGGGGTTAAAATGAGGAGGGTCAGGACTTTATCTAAAATCAGGAGGGGGTCTCTCCCTGTTTGCTAACTATTGTTCTAGCAACTCTGCAACACAGTCCGAATGGCACCATCACTGCAGGTGGGAGACCACTGATGTCATGTTCTATTTCCACCCCTGTTACCACCCAAACTGTTCACACCACCAATCACAAGAGGACAATGAGCGGGGGGGGGGGGGGTTGACCCAGGGAGGTGGCCAGGATCAGATGTCTTATGAGAAGGGACAAAAAAGAGCTGTCTGGGGGAGGGAGTTGTTGTGGGAGAATCTTGAGACAGCGAAGACTTAGACTGTTTGAGAGTAACCGTATTTTTGCAGGGCCTTAAAGGAATGCTTGAAGCAGGAGCTTCTTGACAGAGATCGGACAGTGTACCTCTAGGACTGATTCTGTTACCACTCCATCGGGAGACACTCGCAGATTCTGGGGAATTGGTGAGCCTACATCGGTAGGGAGACTAATACCCTGGGTCCCACCAAGCTGGTGGAGAGTTGGCCGAGTGGCTGGGATCAGCAAGATACACAGACCCACCTTGAGGATCAGAAACCCTGGCCCGCTTGGATTGTCAACTGTGGATTTTATTACCAGGAGTTTGGGCCTGCTAGGACTCTGTGCTTAGAGGTAACCTGCTGGGGAACTTTGTTGGGGAGTTTTTACTTGCACTGGTGCTTTTTTGACACTTGATATATTTGGTAGGGGAACAAGTTTCTCCTTGGGGAGCACTATTGTATTTTACTAAGTGTGTGTTACGAGCCGCGGCGGTGCCCAGCCGCCGCGACTCACTCACCTGCGTCCCGGCCGTCGCTATGGCGACCGGGACATCACTTCCTCTCATGTCCCGGCTGTTGCCGGGGCAACGACTAGACGCTCCAGCGCTGCGTCCCGGCATTGAGAAGCCGGGCGCATGCGCTCTACAGAATTACTAGCCTGCGGGTTAATGAAGTTAGGGGGCTGGTTTCTATCTGAGCCAGGCCCTGATTGGCTGTCTCAAGTATTAAAGGCAATGAGGTCTGCCACCTCATTGCCGGTTATAGCTTCTGTGTTCCAGTCTGCTGACCTGCTAGTTCCTGTCCTGTATCCTGATATCTCTATTTGACTCCCCGTGTATGACCCTTGGCTTTGATTTGGACCTTGCTCGTGTTTCCTGTGACCCTGATCTTTGGCCTGTTTACCCGTTCTGATATTTGCCTGTGACCCCTGACCTCAGCTTGTTCATCGATACCGTTGTCTGCTGCCGGCCCTTGACCTCTGCGTGGACCTGACTCCTCTGGCTTGGGTTCTCCCCAGCTGGTACGCACTTCACGACCCTCTGTCAGTCTGCGGCCCAGTCTGTCCCCACCATCAGGGGCTCCAGTGAACACCTGACTGGCGGAGTAGATTCCGGGTTGTGTTGTGCCGGCTGGAGGGGATCCTAACAAGTACTTAAACCTCTCTTCTGTCTAGCACTTCCAAGCCTCCTTATGCCCACAGAAATCTTAACTCTTTTAATTTTCAAAAGTTTTCGACCTTTCCACTACCTTCTCTCCCCAATTTCTACATTCTCCTCCCCTGATATGGCAAAACTTCATTTTCGCCAAACCCTAGGAACAGCCCTTGATCAAGTGGCTCCAGCTACTCTTCATACTCTGTGTTGACTTCGGTGTCAGCCGTGGCACACTAAAGCATCACAAAATCTTCAAAAACAGTCTTGGAAAGCAAAAGGTGTAAATCTCGTACCTCTAAAGCTTTCCTCACATATACTGATTTCTACCATATCTATCAATTCGAAATGCTCTGGACAATACAAAACAATCATAGTTCCAATCTCTCATTTCTGCTCAGGCTTCTAACCCCAAACAGATTTTTAACACATTTAAATCTCAAAATCTTGAATTTTCAATCCTCCCACCTATAACCTTCTGACTATTATCATTGTCCAGGATCTGGCTTCCTACTGCAAAGAGGAAAAGGAGTTGTTATCGCATAAGGAATAGAACTAACCTCATTAAAAAATATGTCAAGATATTGGTTCGACTGTATCATTGAGGTGGTGCTCTTCCAATATAAATTTTACAATATGGACAAAAGACCAAAGTAGAGTTTAAGTATATAAAAAGAAGGCACTCCAGTCCACTAACTAGTAATATTCAAATAAAATCTCTTATAGATAATCAACATTTATAATCTCATTACATTGGAAATACGTCTTTATTCCAGCTGTAATGCTCTCACAATATTGGTGGAGTTATCAGAAATTACATATCCTGAGGAGAGTCCATGCAGGATAAGCCATGTTGCAATGACATCCCTTAGTTTTTGTAACAGATTGTCAGCTATATGCCTCTTAGTGAAGCCAATGATACAGAGTAGCCTGTCTCTGAAAAATGTGACGTACTTCAGTACATGCTGCTGCTGGTAAAGACGAATCACCAGCCCAGTGGGCTGTAACAGTCATATAATCTTTAGTTTGCCCAGTTCCGCTTGTCCACATATATACATATTTTATTGACCTTTTGGTAGAGGTGAGGAGTAGCTTTTTTAGTAAAATGGTGTCGTGATGGAATTTGATAATGGGAACACAAGACCTCAATTAACTGTCTAAAACCAGCTGCATTAATAGTGGATATTAAACGCAGATCTAATACTAGCATGTTAGGCTTCTTACCCGCTGAAGCTCCGGATGCGCCGCACTTCCGGGTTGTCCCGGCGGTGGTCACATGATCCAGGGGCGGGGAATTCAAATTTCTATTTCAGCCTGCTCTGACACACTATCTGTGTCAGAGCAACGTGTTCTCAGCATCTGGCTTCCTCTCCTTGTGCTTTCTTCCCCTGTGTTCTCCTTTGTGCTTTGCCTGCTTGATTCCTGTGTACCGACCCGGCTATTGTTCCCTGGCTATTCTCAAGTCTCATCCCTGGCACTGCTGACCAGATTGATTCCTGTGTAGCGACCCGGCTATTGTTGCCTGGCTATTCTCAAGTCTCATCCCTGGCACTGCTGACCGGATTAATTCCTGTGTACCGACCTGGCTATTGTTCCCTGACTATTCTCAAGTCTCATCCCTGGCACTGCTGACCAAATTGTTTCCTGTGTACCGACCCGGCTATATACTCCAGGATATCACGGTTAGTGAGTTTCTTGCTGCTAGCACCTTGTTGCGCTATTTTACCTTGCCTGTCCATCTCATAGAGCTCTATCCTTACGTCAGTAGGCTAACCTGGGGCCGCGACCTGCGGTTCTACGGCAGCTAAAATCATCCTGCCTTACGGCGGTTCTTGGAGAAGACCGAGAGGGCCGTTAGACTCCGCGCCGTTAGACTGACTAAGGTAACTCCTGGAATTGTAACATAGCATAGTCGCCATGGCGTCTGTGATCCGCTTTTCCACTGGGTGACAGCTTTCATACTTGCTTCCTCTTGCAAAGTCAATTGTTGTAAACTACTAGTAGTCTTCTTCTTGGTCTGCTTCTGGGATGAAGATCCACCCCCAGCAGCAGCAGCAGCAGTAGCAGTGACTAACGCTCAAGAATTCTTCTGAGGAATCCAGGATAGTGGAGGAGTCATCTAGCCTTAGCAACTTGAATGCAGGACCAACTCTGATTGCTACTGAGGATATTGATGAGGAAGGTGTTGTGGGTGTAGATTGCAGGTGCCGGGATCTAGCTGAGGGAAGGGACCTAGCTGATGCCGGACTACTTGTTGTTACTTTTTTAGCATAAGTTTCAGATTTTCCCAACAGCTTGCATTGAACTCACTTCAAATGGTGTAACCTCTACTGACTGTGACTTTACAAATGCTAGAAATGGCTAGACAACGGTTATCAGGATTTGGGTAAAAATAATTCCACACATAAGAGGTGGATTTGTTGATCTAATGCCCAGGCATGACATTGGCCTTCTTCTTATCACATGGAAGCACTGCTTCCATTAGCGCCGTTGTCAGCTACACAAATATCCCCCTCATCCTTTTGCAATTCCAAAGTGGCATCCTCAATTTGTGTATCACTGGCTACACTTGGGCTGCCCATTCACACAGCTGCAGAAATGCAGATAGCAGGCTTCTTTATGGGTACAGTATCAGAAAGGTCAGGCTTACACATAGTACTCGTGGATTTGTGTCTTTTCTGGATCTGAACATACAATTTTCTTCTAATGCCTTACTGTTTTCTTCCAGCTCGGCTTTTACACGTAAAAGTTTTTGCACACCACTTTTGGAGTCCGAATGACAAGGTCTCGCTTGGTCATGACTGACCTTACAAGAAGATACCTCAGTGACAGTTGCAGAACTAGCACTCATAGAGAATGGCGAAGACCTGATTCTTTCCTTGCCACTGCGTGTGTAGAATGGCCTGTTGGCAATTTAATTTTTTTCTGCAGTTAACTTTGCCTGGATTACAGGTCTTTTTTTCTTTACCAAGGCAAAAGGTGTTGTTTTACATTTTTGTTTCCCTGACTTAAAAACACTATGCACTTTAGCAGATAACGTAGAGGGATTACTATCATCATGACTGGTGCCAGCAGCTGCTCCTGGTCTTCTGTGTTCTGCTGTGAATCCATTTTAATAACACAGTACAATGTGAACGCAGATTTTGAAGAACACTGCCAGCCCTATTATTTCTATTTCAGCAATGACAATTAGCAATGGAGCAATGAACCTCATCTGTTTCTGTGTGAGCTATAACTCAGTAGAATGTCACTGGAGACTTTTAAGGAAACTGCCACCAACTCCTCTTTCTGTTTTAGATCTGACCCTGCCCAACTGCACTAGAGATACTGCTTCTGTGTCTCTCTGTGAAATGGCGCCGGATCGCCGTGTAGGGTGGTACTTGTAGAATCCAAAACTAGCAAGATCCGCCGACGCAACTATGATGTTTTGCCCTGTTTTCACTTCTGAGGGTGCGCGAAAGTACTGAGCTGACTTGGCTCGGTTTTCGGATCACCGAAGTTTGGGTGGGCTCGGTTCTTGGAGAACCGAGACCGAGCATCTCTACCCAAATTGAGTTGAATCTGCAACATATCTACAAATTTTAAATCTATAATGAAAATAGGGTTGCTCTTATGTTGGCTTATATAGAGAGATCACTCTCTATATAAAACAACTTGATACCTCCGTTTTGCACAAGATCTGCCACTCTGATCTACACCCATTATCTGCTCCCATTCCTAGTTACAGGACTTTTTTTTTTTTTTTCTTAAATTCTTTATTTGAAGAGGAAACAACAGGAACAGTACATACAACATTTTTGACAAGAAAAATCTTAATAATCAAGGTGTTTCCTCTGAGTTTTATACTTTTATATCGGTGGGGAGGGTGAGAAGGGAAGGGAAGGGGGGAGGGGGGTAGAAAGGCACAAATATTGTCAACAAAATAGCTAATAAATAGATAGGCACGCAAACTTGGAACATTGCTAAGAAAAGCTGGGACACACAGTTACAATGGCTACCCGACAGAGAAGTAGCATATAGACATTACTCACCAACCGCGCACCATATCCAGCCTGGGGGGGTCCAGAGGCGGCCCAAAAGCTATGTTCCAACTGCCGGGGGAGGAGCCGTATTGGATAGGCAGCTACGGTTTTCTAGTAAGTACCACGGGGCCCACACCTTATCAAAGTTATATGATTTATCATGAAGGTAGCACGTTATACTCTCCATGCTTGCGACATGACCTATGTACGACCGTAACTCCTGCATAGAGGGAGCCCTCGGGTCTTTCCAGTGTTTCGCTATTAGGGATTTAGTGGCTGCCAGAATATGGGAGATAAGCTTGTTAGAAGGCGCACTCTCATCAGGTATAGGGCGAGAGAGAAGGAATGACCAGGGGTCCTTACTTATCTGTTGTTCTGACACAGAGTTTATGAGTGTAAGAACCATGTTCCAGAAAGGAACTATACGAGGGCAGGTCCACCATATGTGTAACATCGTACCTCTCTGGCCACATTCCCGCCAGCAGCTCGGAGTGGCCGTAGGAAACATTCGAGACAGCTTATTGGGAGTATAGTACCACCTATAGTACACTTTGTAGGCAGTTTCCTTAATCAAAGTAGAGATCAAGCTCTTGGCAATCCCCTCCCTGACCTCCTCCCAGCATAAGTCGTCTGTGGGAGGACCCAAGTCATTTTCCCATTCCCGCTCATGTCGGCCTGGAGTATCGAAAGTATAATCTATGAGCCAATTATAGATCTGGGAGATCATCCCTTTGGTGAGAGGTGAATGTAAACACATGTACTCAAAGGAGGTCGGGGCCCGGAGAGCCTCCTGGGGGGGCAAAGACATGGCGAAGTGTCGAACCTGGAAGTACTCAAAAAAGAGCGGACGAAACTGTTCAAAATTATGATGAAGTTCTGACATTGCATATAACTTAATGTCAACATTGAGAAGGGAGATGGGATGGTAGCTTGTACAGTCGCTATGGTCTTTTCCCTCCTTATGTATAACTACAATTCGCGCCTCTAGCATTGATTTCGGGAAGGGTTCACCATGTAAGACAGCATTGAACAGGGAGCGGAGGTGAGGAACCAAGGTCTGGGAAAATCTTTTATAGTAGGCTGCGGAGAAGCCATCAGGCCCTGGGGCCTTGGAGGTCTTTTGAGCTTTGATAACTGCCAGTATTTCCTCCGAAGTAATCTCCTCATTTAGTTGTTGGATTAGGCTGCTGGAAAGGGTAGGGAGGTTCGCTTGCCTCAAGAAAGCTGCTATTAAGTCCGCAGGGGGAGCACTCCCGGGATTCAGAGCATCCAAGTTATACAGTGAAAAATAAAATTTCTGAAACTCTCACCCTATCTGATCGGGACGGTAAATAGGTAGGCCGGAAGGAGACTTCAGGGCCATGACGTTGTTTTGAGATCTCTGGGCCCTTAGGCGGGAAGCTAGTATTCTGTCAGCTTTATCTCCCTTTTCGTAGAATGTCTGCTTCAGCCGTTTCAAGGCCGAGGCAGTGGATTCGGAGAGAAGGAGGTTCAAATCAGATCTCACCTTTAGAAGTTTGGTCAGTACCTCGTCATTTGGGGAGAGTTTATGCTGTCTCTCCAAACTCTGGAGTTGAATAGTTAGTGACGCACGTTTAGAGGTGGCCAGCTTCTTACGGCGCGAGGCCATGCTGAAAAGATGGCCTCGCACCACTGCCTTATGGGCTTCCCAGAGGGTCATGGGGGAAGTATCAGGGAGATCATTTAAGAGAAAATACTCGTCAAGAAGGGTCCGGAGCTCTAAGATAAGTGACTGATCATGGATAATGGAGTCATTAATACGCCACGAGGAGGAGCGAGGACGGGGTACGATACCTGATAGGTCAGCTGATATAGGAGAGTGGTCAGACCAAACCATCGGGTGTATGTGAGCCACCCTGAGTCTTAAAGACAAATCGTGGCTGAGGAAGACCATGTCTATTCGTGAGTAGGTACCATGAACCGGGGAGTAGAATGTGTAATCTCGGGATGAGGGTTCCCTGAGCCTCCAGGATTTAAAGAGAAGATGATGGGAAAGAAGGGAAACCAAGGCCTTAGATTTACGGGACTCCGAGCCACTAACGGGGGGGGGGGCAAAGTGGACGATCTGTCTATGGTATCATCTACTACAACATTAAAGTCCCCTGCCATAATCACTTCTCCCTGGCGTACCTGAGAGAGCAAAGAATCTAGGGTAGCCAGGAATGAACGCTGGTTTTGGTTTGGGCCATATACATTAACTAGGGTGCATATAGTATTATTAAGTTTGCCCACCAGGATTAGAAATCGACCTTCAGGGTCAGAGTGAGATGTCAAGAGCTCAAATGTTATGTGAGATGCAAAAAGTGTAGCTACTCCTCGCTTTTTCTGTCTGGGGTCACAAGCATGGAAAGCAGAAGGGTATCGTTTAGATTTCAGTTCTGCGTGTGAATGGCGGGTAAAATGTGTTTCCTGAAGAAAAACTATATCTGCTCTATGTTGTTTAAGTGTGAGATAAAGTGTTGTACGCTTTTGTGGGCTGTTCAAACCTTTGACGTTCAATGAGAAGATCCTAAGAGCCATCTGAAGGTGAAGACAGGGCCGCCTCAGGTCCCCCAGCGAGGACCGGTCGCACTACAAAAAAAATATAAGAACAGTCCCAAGTTAACACAAATGTAATAAGGACAAAAAAGATAAAAAAGTGCCTGAGGTAAACAAGGAGAGGAAGGAAAGGAAAAGGAAAAGAGGGGAGTAGGGTAGTGGACAGGGCCAGCGTGTGAAGGCACACCTGGTCCATGGAGCCGGCCAGGGAAGGTACTGGGCAGTGCCAGTGGCAAGGGAGGGCCGGGCAAGGGCAATATGCCCATCATGGGAACGTGGCCAGGAAATCGGACACCAAGAAGGTCTGGGAGAACCAACTGAAAAATGTGGACAACCACACTACCTCCCCGCCAGGGTCAGAGAAGCAATAAAACAAGCTAGATGGGAAAGGACTGTCGTGGGGGAAGAAGAGCAAACCACTACCCAAAGTCAATAAAATAGCCACACGTATAGAAAATGAACTAAGGGCAGTAGATGAGTAGCATAATGAAACAATTAGAAAATAATACAGTATAGTAATTACACAGAAAGTTAACAAACAGATTAACCCAATAACTGGGGCCAATGGCCCCTGCTACCTCCCAATCTACATGAGGAAGACCGAAAACCAGCGATCAGTCATGTAGAGAGGAGGAACGAGAAACCGTGTGGTTTCAGAAATAAAAAGAAAACAAGGAAACACTGAGAACATATATCAAGGCAGTGGAACAGTAACAGATGGTTTAACGGCTCTTGTCACAGTTTACCACTCTTTAGTTGGAAGCTTCCGAGCGGCAGGGGCGGATCCCGTAGAGCCGGACTGCGATCCTGATGCCTCCGGGGGAGAATGAGAAGACGGGGCCGGGAGACCCAGAGTCCCAAGGAGCTGGACTGCTTCCATCATAGAACGAGCAGAATGAAGCTTGTTATTATGCCAGACCAAAAGGCGGAACGGAAAGCCCCATCGATAGCGAATGATATTGTCCCTGAGAATAGATGTCGCCGGTTTCAATTCACGCCTCTTGAGAAGCGTAAGTGGAGGTTACAGGACTTTTTTGAGCTGCAACCACTTTTGGAATTCTCGCCCTCGTAC